>NC_069501.1:90850919-91188419 GCF_027579735.1 Bombina bombina
CTATTCACATTCGGTATCTGTATCTACAAATACACTTAGCATACTTTAAGGGACAAAAGAAAAGGGAAAAAATAGGAATGTGTTTAGTTTATTTAATGTCTATTATTCACATCCTATTGGCTGATGCAATCAGCCAATAGGATTGATGTTCAATCCTATTGGCTGATCCAATCAACCAATAGAATTGAGCTTGCATTCTATTGGCTGATTGGAACAGCCAATAGAATGCGAGCTCAATCCTATTGGCTGATTGCATCAGCCAATAGGATTTTTTCTACCTTAATTCCGATTGGCTGATAGAATTCTATCAGCCAATCGGAATCTAAGGGAAGCCATCTTGGATGACGTCACTTAAAGGAACCTCCATTCATTGGGTAGTCGTTGGAAGAAGAGGATGCTCCGTGTCGGATGTCTTGAAGATGGAGCCGCTCCGCGTCAGATGGATAAAGATAGAAGATGCCATCTGGATGAAGACTTCTGCCCGTCTGGAGGACCACTTCGCCCGGCTTGGATGAAGACTTCTCCCGGCTTCGTTGAGGACTTAGGCCCGGTTGGATGAATACTTCTGCCGCTTCCTTGAATATGGATGTCCAGTCCTCAGAACTGTAAGTCGATCTTCAGGGGGATAGTGTTAGGTTTTTTAAGGGTGTATTGGGTGGGTTTTATTTTTAGGTTAGGGTTTGGGCCGCAAAAGAGCTAACTGCCCTTTTAAGGGCAATGCCCATCCAAATGCCCTTTTCAGGGCAATGGTTAGCTTAGGTTTTTTAGATAGTATTTTATTTGGAGGGTTGGTTGTGTGGGTGGTGGGTTTTACTGTTGGGGGGTTGTTTGTATTTATTTTTTTTACAGGTAAAAGAGCTGATTACTTTGGGGCAATGCCCCGCAAAAGGCCCTTTTAAGGGCTATTGGTAGTTTAGTTTAGGCTAGAGTTTTTTTTTTATTTTGGGGGGCTTTTTTTATTTTGATAGGGCTATTAGATTAGGTGTAATTAGTTTAAATATCTTGTAATTTGTTTATTATTTTCTGTAATTTAGTGTTTGTTTGTTTTTGTACTTTAGCTCATTTAATTTAATTTAGTTAATTGTTGTTAATTTAGTTAATTTATTTAATTATAGTGTAGTGTTAGGTGTTATTGTAACTTAGGCTAGGTTTTATTTTACAGGTACTTTTGTATTTATTTTAGCTAGGTAGTTATTAAATAGTTAATAACTATTTAATAACTATTATACCTAGTTAAAATAAATACAAACTTGCCTATAAAATAAAAATAAACCCTAAGCTAGCTACAATGTAACTATTAGTTATATTGTAGCTAGCTTAGGGTTTATTTTATAGGTATTTAGTTTTAAATAGGAATAATGTAGTTAATGATAGTAATTTTTAGTTAGATTTATTGTAATTATATTTAAGTTAGGGGGTGTTAGGGTTAGACTTGGGTTTAGGGGTTAATACATTTAGTGGTGGCGACGTTGGGTGCAGCAGATTAGGGGTTAATAAATGTAGGTAGGTGGCGGCGATGTTAGGGACGGCAGATTAGGGGTTAATAAGATTTAACTCATGTTTGCGAGGCGGGAGTGCGGCGGTTTAGGGGTTAATATGTTTATTATAGTGGCGGCGACGTTGGGGGCAGCAGATTAGGGGTTAATAAGTGTAGGTAGGTTGCGGCGACATTGGGGGCGGCAGAGTAGGGGTTAATAAATATAATATAGGTGTCAGCGATGTTTGGGGCAGCAGATTAGGGGTTCATAAGTGTAATGTAGGTGGTGGCGGTGTCCGGAGCGGCAGATTAGGGGTTAATAAGTATAATGTAGGTGTTGGCGATGTCGGGCGGCAGATTAGGGGTTAATAAGTGTAAGATTAGGAGTGTTTAGACTCGGGGTTCATGTTAGGGTGTTAGGTGTAGACATAAATTTTATTTCCCCATAGGAATCAATGGGGCTGCGTTACTGAGTTTTACGCTGCTTTTTTGCAGGTGTTAGACTTTTTCTCAGCTGGCTCTCCCCGTTGATTCCTATGGGGAAATCGTGCACGAGCATGTACGACCAGCTCACCGCTGACTTAAGCAGCGCTGGTATTGGAGTGCGTTAAGGAGCAAAATTTTGCTCAACGCTTACTTCTTGCCTTTAAACGCCGGGTTTGTAAAAACTCATAATACCAGCGCTGCATGTAAGTGAGCGGTGAGACAAAACTGCTTGTTAGCACCGCACAGCTCAAAACGAAAAACTCGTAATCTAGCCGATATTTAATAAAAGCATCTCTCTAACATTGATTAATTTGTTATCACATTATCCAGATGTTCATGTGGTTATAAATATTATATTGGTATCCGTATAGTAATGTCATTTTTCTTAGCTAGGTGATCACTCTGGTACCGCTGGTTACCATAGTGATCATTTAGCTGCTATACTTCAATTGATCATTTTTTAAAAAACAGGGAGTAATTTATTTTAGGGAAATTTATTTTGGGGGTCTCTAGGCAATTTTGATCTTTATGTATGTGCCGTTAGAGACCCCTTATAATTTTTTAAATAATTTTAAAATCTATTTAATTTGAACTTTTTAATTTTTTTTATTAAACTTTAAAGACTTACACCATTGGAAAGGTTACCTTTCCAAATGTGGGTCTTAGGGGTCTGTAGCTGCTTAGATGCCCAAGATACGGGAATCTAAGCAGTATGCCCCCATCTCTCCATAACTGTCAATTGACAGTTGTAAATAAAGTTATGTGATGACGTCATTGCATTAATTCGTGATGACACCATCACACTCTGAGTGAAGCCCAGAGCCTGCTCTTCAATATGAGGGCAAGATCCGACGGGAGGAGGGAGATATGGGCCCTCAGGCCCCCTCAAGGTTAGTGAGTCCTAGTGATGGCATGGAGCCTTCGTTAGCACCTGAGGGTGAAACTTATCGATGGTAAGGGTTATTAAAAAGAGACGTAGCCTAAGACTTTTGCACAGTAATATATATATATATATATATATATATATATATATATATATACTAGCTGTTGCCCGCGGCTTCGCTGGCATGGATTTTGTGATTTGTGAATAATAGCAAAAAACCCAACCACTCACAACGACATGTGCCCTCATATGTGTGCCTGTTCAGGTTGCAAACTCGCTGACATGAACTTCTTGAGTTTTCGTTAATTCTTGTAGTTTAAATACCAATTTTCACATCTGTAACATCTTTGTTTTCTGAGATATAGATATCCTCATAAATCACCGCCACTTTTGACCCCCCTTAAGTGGATGTTTTGGAAATAGTAAAACACGTTTTTCTTTATTTTTAAAGGAGAATCTAAATATCAATTTTCACTTCTGTAACATCTTTGGTTTTTGAGATATAGGTATCCTCATAAATCAGCCCCCCTCTTTTGACCCCCCGTAAGTGGATTTTGTGGAAATGGTAAAACACGTGTTTCTTAATTTTTAAGGAGAATCTAAATACAAATTTGCACATCTGTAACATTGTCGGTTTTTGAGCTATAGGTGTCCTCATAAATCAGCCCCCCCTCTTTTGACCCCTCCATATGTAAATTTTGGGGAAATTGTAAAATACCTATTTCTTTATTTTTCAAGGAGAATCTAAATACCAATTTTCACGTCTGTAACATCGTCGGTTTTTGAGATATAGGTATCCTTTTAACTCGTTAGCAGACCAATATGTCTCTCCTGCCCAGGGTGCATTTCAATATAAATGCACAGTCCAGAAAAATTGTAAGGCCCTCATTGGGTCTTAATAATTCTGTTTTTAATTTAAAGTGATGTTTCTGGGTTGCATATACTTGTTTAAGGATGGGGGCAACCCCGAAACGTCACTTAAAAATTAAAAGAAAATTATTAAAACCCAGTGAGTGCCTTCCAATTTTTCTGGACTATATATATATATATATATATATATATATATATATATATATATATATATATATGTATGTATGTATGTATGTATGTATGTGTGTGTGTATATGCACGTGTATATGCACGTGTATTTATGTACTTATAAATATGTGTGTGTATGTATATATATATATATATATATATATATACACACACACACACACAGTATCCCACAAAAGTGAGTACACCCTCACATTTTTGTTAATATTTTATTATATCTTTTCATGTGACAATGTCAAACAACCTGTATATCAGTGTAAATTTGCTGTCCCCTCCAAATAACTGAACACACAGCCATTAATCTCTAAACTGTTGGCAACAAAAGTGAGTACATCCCTAAGTGGAAATATCCAAATTGGGCCCAATTAGCCATTTTTCCTCCCCGTTGTCATGCGACTCGTTAGTGTTACAAGGTCTCAGCTGTGAATGGGGAGCAGGTGTGTTACATTTGGTGTTATCGCTCTCACACTCTCTTATACTGGTCACTGGAAGTTTAACATGGCACCTCATGGCAAAGAACTCTCTGAGGATCTGAAAAAAAGAATTGTTGCTCTACATAAAGATGACCTAGGCTATAAGAAGATTGCCAAGACCCTAAATCTGAGCTGCAGCACTGTGGGCAAGACCATACAGCGGTTTCACAGGACAGGTTCCACTCAGAACAGGCCTCGCAATGGTCGACCATAGAAGCTGAGTGCACGTGCTCAGCATCATATTTAGAGGTTGTCTTTGGGAAATAGACATATGAGTGCTGCCAGCATTGCTGCAGAGGTTGAATGGGTGGGGGATCAGCCTGTTAGTGCTCAGACCATACGCCGCAAACTGCATCAAATTGGTCTGCATGGCTGTCATCCCAGAAGGAAACCTTTTCTAAAGATGATGCACAAGAAAGCCCACAAACAGGTTGCTGAAGACAAGCAGACTAAGGACATGGATTACAGGAACCATGTCCTGTGGTCTGATGAGACCAAGATAAACTTATTTGGTTCAAAATGGTATCAAGAGTGTGTGGCGGCAACCAGGTGAGGAGTACAAAGACAAGTGTGTCTTGCCTACAATCAAGCATGGTGGTGGGAGTGTCATAGTCTGGGCCTGCATGAGTGCTGCCAGCAATGGGGAGCTACAGTTAATTTAGGGAACCATGAATGCCAACATGTACTGTGACATACTAAAGCAGAGCATGATCCCCTCCCTTCGGAGACTGGGCCGCAGGGTAGTATTCCAACATGATAATGACCCCAAGCACAATTCCAAGACAACCACTGCCTTGCTAAAGAAGCTGAGGGTAAAGGTGATGGACTGGCCAAGCATGTCTCCAGTCCTAAACCCTATTTAGCATCTGTGAGGCATCCTCAAACGGAATGTGGGGGAGTGCAAGATCTCTAACATCCACCAGCTTCGTGATGTTGTCATGGAGGAGTGAAAGTGGACTCCAGTGGCAACCTGTGAAGCTCTGGTGAACTCCATGCCCAAGAGGGTTAGGGCAGTGCTGGAAAAAAATGGTGGCCACACAAAATATTGACACTTTGGGCTCAATTTGGACATTTCCACTTAGGGGTGCATTTACTTTTGTTGCCAACGGTTTAGACATTAATGGCTGTGTGTTGAGTTATTTTGAGGGAATAATATATGAAATGAGGATAATCCAGCACCGGCTTCAAACCCCAAGATAGAGGGTACTCCTTTGGAGTGACTGCCACAGTCCCAGCAATAGAGTATGAAAAAGAAAAATAAGGGTAACTCCTCTTGTAAAAATCCCAAAATATTTTTATTAGACAGGATCAGACACAGAACACCACAACGTTTCGGGGTCAGTACCCCTTAGTCATGTGATGATCACATGACTAAGGGGTACTGACCCCGAAACGTTGTGGTGTTCTGTGTCTGATCCTGTCTAATAAAAATATTTTGGGATTTTTACAAGAGGAGTTACCCTTATTTTTCTTTTTCATGAGTTATTTTGAGGGGACAGCAAATTTACACTGTTATACAGGCTGTACACTCACTGCTTTACATTGTAGCAGTGCCATTTCTTCAGATATAATAAAATATGTACAAAAATGTTAGGGGTGTACTCACTTTTGTGGGATACTGTATATACACACATGTATATACAGTCACATATATACACTTTGGAACACTTTCCACTTAAATACCTTAAAACTTTAATTTTTAATCAATTGTAATATTTATTAATGTTTTTATTGTGTATTTAATGTAAATAAAAATGTTCTTCCCATAGTAGAAAATGTTCTTTCAATTTTTAAATATATATTCATATATATATATATATATATATATATATATATATATATATATATATACATATATATATATATATATATATACATATATATATATATATATATATATATATATATATATATATATATATATATATATATACAGTATATATATATATATATATATGTATATATCTATACCTGTATGTATTTAGTTAGCATGGTCGCTATATCTGAAGCCCTGAAGTTAGTGCGCATAGGGTTTCACTCACACATAAACATTTACTTTCAAATTGTTATACACTTGCTAACCTGTCCGCATTAAATGTTTACTTTGAGCGGTATCATTACTTAGTGCGCCACTCAGGGGCGAAATTACAGGAGGTGCAGAGGACGCAATTGCGACTGGGCCCCCAAGGGTGGGGGCCCAGCTTAAAAAAAAATGTTTTTTTTTACAATAAAAAATGTTGACCTGCCACTGCCTGCACTGATATCATGTGAGTGTGAAATGATGCTTCATTAGTGTCTCTGACTACAGGGGTTAGTGTTTCTGTTTTACCCATTGGTGTGTATGTGTGTGTGTATGTATGTGTATGTATGTGACTGTGTGTGTATTTATGCATGTATGTGTGTGTATGTTTGTGGAACCAGCAAATTACAGACCTTGTTACTACAGCATGGGGGCGGGGGTAAACAGTGTCACTATACATTACCACTATATACAGTACGGGGGGGCTGGACCATGTCACAGACTACTGTGGTCACTTTATAAAGTACTGGGCGGGTAGGGTCAGGCCAGCCATCTCACCGGCAGCTTACAGACTGTGTCACTAACTCCCTAAATACAGTACTGGTGGGTTAAACAGTGTCACTATATACAGTAATAGGGGGTCAGAACATCTCACAGACTGTGGGCACAGGGTACCTCCTTTGCAGACGTAATCTGATTCACATTTTTTTTTATATGTATTTTTTTTTGGGGGGGTGTAGGGGGGCCCTTCTTAGATCCTGTGTGTGAGAGTATGAATGTTTGTGTGTGTGTGCCCATTATATTATTTGTGCTTTTGTCTGTTTGCATATACAATAGTATGTGTGTTTCAACTTGTGTGGTGCACGTTGGAGGCACTGGGTGAGACATCAAACCAGACATCTTTGCATAAATGTTTTGTTGATTATCCATTTATATCGGCCGTACAGGGTTTCTTTTGAAAAAAATTATAGCTGTGCTTATTTTTAAATATCCTTGTGCTGATTTTTAGACTCCTAACCAAGCCCCAAGTATACTGTTGTGTACCTACTCCGGCTTGCTCCTGTTTGTGTAAAGGGTCTTTTCATATGCTTTCCAGCCCATTTCACTGGGAGTCCCAGACTACCTCATCAATAGTGCTAAACTGGTAGCTTCTAAGTAAGTTTTTAAAAGGTTTTACACTGGATTTGTATATCAGTATCTGTACATATTATTATTTATAGTATTGAATGTCTATTACATGCAGTTATATGAAAATTAATGTATATTGTCCCTTTAAGTTTGGGAGGAGCCTACATGCTTCATTAACTCAAAGCTTCACCAGCTACCATTGGTCAACAGTATCTCAAATATCTTATTCTCCAAATACTCAGACAATATGATTACCAGTCCACCACCTTCCCTTTCACAAGACTTGTTTGCTCCTTTGCATGACTATTAATATTGACAAAACATCCTGCCGTTTCAAACTACAATGCTTGTTAACTCATGAGCAATACTTTGTGGAAGTTAAACATAACGTACCTACAGTCAGTAAAGTAAAACTGACTTGATCTAACAATTGTGCACTAGAATGTCCTTTCCAAACTGCTTATAGAATTCAGCTTTGTCTTCACATAATCGGACACTTTTAAATCATCCTAGCTTGCTGGTAATTGTTGACTACATGCATACACCCCTTATAGGGGTAGATAATGAGTGGCGCACTAACTGTAGGATGCAAGCAATATGGGGTATTTTGCGGCACTTTGCGAAGGACAGAAATAGCGTGCATATTAAGAGTTGAAAGCAGACACGTTGGCTTGAACGCAATAAAATTTAACATGCGTCGGGTTAGCGCAATTTCAGAACTCTAGTTAAAGGGACATAATACTCATATGCTAAATCACTTGAAACTGATGCAGTATAACTGTAAAAAGCTGACAGGAAAATATCACCTGAGCATCTCTATGTAAAAAAGGAAGGTATTTTACCTCACAATCTCCTCAGCTCAGCAGAGTAAGTTCTGTGTAAAAAGTTATACTTCACCTGCTCCCAGCTGCAGGTAAAAATAAAAAAAAATTAAGAAATGAACAGCAGCCAATCAGCATCAGCAGTGCTGAGGTCATGAACTCTTACTGTGATCTCATGAGATTTGACTTAACTCTCATGAGATTTCATAGTAAGCTTCCTTTACCTGATTGGTGAAATAATATGAGAGTTCACGAGGCTCATCCCCTAAGCTGTCCTAGGACAGACACACTAAAATGCTGCTTAGAAATCCTTTACAATGGGAGGTGGCTACTGAGGAACTTTTTAGGTAAAATATCTTTCTTTTTTACATAGAGATGTTCAGGAGATATTTTCTAGTCAGCATTTTACAGCTATGCTGCATCACTTTCAAGTGTTTAAACATTTGGGTATTATGGCCCTTTAACTGTTACGCATCAATAATACATTTAACATTACAGTTACACTCATAATAACACTGTCTAATAAAAAAAAATAAAAAAAAATGCATTAAAAAGTTATAAGGGGTCAAAGATATGAGATCTTAGGGGTTAAAAAAAAAGCTGCAAAGGGCTTCAACATAGAGATGCATACAGCTAGTTCCCAGCAGTGCATCGCTACTCTAGAACCACATTTAACTATAGGTTTAACCCCTTTGTTAAACACAGTTACATGAAAGCAACAGTTAAATAAAAACAAAATGCTCTGACATGGTAAAGCATTTTCTTTTTGCACTTGTATATGTCTTTAAATATAATCTGTACCCATCATGCACTCTTCCGCCCTGCAGATACTTTCACAAATGGTAAATTTCATACATTAGATATTATTATTACTTAGGGTTTCCAGCTGTTCTCTGCAAAAATACTGGCCAATTCGTTGGTGACTGAGTACTACATTCTGTGGGGCCACTTAATGCTCCCAAAAACCTCTAACTTGGCCCCCACTCTTTTGGCTGACAGTAACACAAGTAAACAGTAGCCTTTTCACCCCCCTAATTGCCCCTCACCTCTTTCTGCTCCATATTTGTATGGCGTTGAGGCATAGGGGGCTTTTTACTTTTTGCTAATATTCAGAGACTTTAAAAAAAAAAAATGGATATTTAAGTGTCCAGTATATTTGTAAAGATTTTACTGGACAGCCTGCTAAAATACTGGACTGTCCAGTTGAATACTGGACACCTGGCACATGTAGTGTAAAATGTTGTTTGCACACTTCTTAAATTATGAGTTCTACATCAATATAAACTGAAATATGCTACGTTCTCTTATGCAGTGTACCCATAGTAAAATGCTCCATAAAATTACACACTGATATAAACTGCATGTAGTGTGATATGCTGTGCTTTACATATTGCGTTGAATAGCACATAAGGTTCCTACAAGCATGAAGAGTAAAATGCTACATACAGTTTGCCTGTTGTGCTAATAAATATTACATGTAATACTACAAACACCTGCACATTGCTATACATACCATGCAGTATGACATTCTGTGTGACAGTATTCCTATTGTGTTGTAGTGTACATGCATTTTATAACATGCTACAAACCCTCTTTTACACTTTTATAAATGACACGCAACGTGCAAAATGCTACATGTACTTTATAGTAAATAACCCCAAGCATACATTGTATAAAAGAAATAATATGCAAAATACAATTGTATTGTACCAAACACAGGAGGCAAAGTACAAGTTTCTTGTGATTGTGTATTTTTATGTTATACTTAGCTACATTTGTGTTAAAGGGATATCCAGGTCAAAATTGAAATGCCCATAAATAAATTACATCTTTGAATAGAAACATATTTGCATTATACATGCATTGGCAAAAATGCTTCTAGTAAAAGCTGTTTCAGTGTTCACATTTTTCTCTGCATGTGCATGTGAAGCATAGCTATATATTCTCAGTGCACCAGCATTTTAAATAATGCAGCTACTCAGAATGCCAGTGGGGCTAGTATCATGTCAGCAATTAATAAATTGGGTCGAATTTATCAAGCTCCGTATGGAGCTTGATGCCCCTTGTTTCCGGCGAGCCTTCAGGCTTGCCGGAAACAGAAGTTATAAAGTAGCAGTCTAAAGACCGCTGCTCCATAACTTGTCCGCCTGCTCTGAAGCCGCGGACAGAAATCAACCTAGCTAGCGGCCGATTGGCTGCGAATCTGCAGGGGACAGCATTACACCAGCAGTTCACAAGAACTGCTAGTGCAATGTTAAATGCAACAGCGTATGCTGTCGGAATTTATCGATGTGCAGCGGACATGATACGCTATATCGGATCATGTCCGCTTGTACCATAGTAAATAGGCCCCATTGAGTCATTACCAGATAGTACAAGCACCTTAGGCTCGATGACCAAGTGCTGTGTTTAAAATGCTGATGCATGGAGCATACTTGAATACACTTTTGAAACAGCTATAGCTTTTATTAGGAGCATTTTTGCTAAAACATGTATATTAAAAAAATGCTTCTATTCAAATCTGAAATGCCTCCATGTATATTCCACTTTTGGCCGCAATGTCCCTTTAATGACAAAACCATAAGAAACAGTCACAGAAACCTTAATTTATTAAGAAGCAACACAAACATGCAGATGCTCTCGCACGTCTTCTCTATAAGAGACAGTCATTTTAAATATCTTAATAATCAGTGTGCAATAGCCAGAGCAATTTAAATTTCTTAATTTGTTTATTTCCTGCACCTGTTTCCTTTGTATTTTAATTCACAAGACATAAACCATACGCGTTGAAAAGCAGTTTGCTATAAACCATATGCAACATTTACCATCAAGAGTGCACACTCACTCAATATAGCACATCACTGCAAGATTAACGTTACATGCACTCATGCATATATTTTACATGCTAGAGTTTCTCCCAAGCACTGTACGTTTTACATTACACAGTATTGTATATTACATGCAAGTGTTACATGTCACTTACACACCTGCATATACACTGCTGTATATTACATGATAAATACACTCATACACTGGTATATATTAAATATGAGTGTTTTATGCTACAATAGTATATATTGCACAGTAAATGTATCATGTTACATACACTCTTATGCTGTTATATATTACATACACATTTACCATGCCAAATGCAGCTATATACTGGGATATATTACATGCCAGCTACATAGATACACGCACTGGTTTATATTGTGTTATGTAAGTGTAACATCATAACATGCTACATTACCTTTTATACAATTTATATACATGGCAATGTAACATGTTACATGCACTGTTAAACATTGTTATATGTTACATGTAGGTAAACCATGTTACATGTACTGAAAGAAAAATAGATGATAGAGACAGACATACAGAGATATGATAGATAGATAGATAGATAGACAGACAGACAGACAGACAGACAGACAGACAGACAGACAGACAGACAGACAGACAGACAGACAGACAGATAGATAGATAGATAGATAGATAGATAGATAGATAGACTCACATACATATACAGCTATGAGGTGTACTTATTATATAATATACACCACACTCTCTGAATGGCAAGAAGTTCACAGATCTTGCACTCTCAATATTATAACCGCTTCACCTAAACACAAAGCAGCACAAGTAACATTACAGCAGCAGCAGCCGACACAGAATCCCAACTAAATGTTAAATGTCACCACTGTCACAGCAATGTCATCAATAATCCGCAATTAGAGATGTATCCAGTCCTAATCATGCGAACACATCTATCCCTGTCTCCATAATGAGCCACCATTAAAGAAACGCACAAATGAAGCTTTGTAATGAGGCTGAACAAGGGGACACTTATTTGGTGACATCCAAACCTTAGCTTTTGTTTCATATCCCACATACGCATCAGAATCTTATACTGTAGCATTTATACTGTAGTATTTATACTGTATGTTTTTTTTCTGTAGCATTTATACTGTAGCATTTATACTGTAGGTTTTTTTTCTGTAGCATTTATACTGTAGCATTTATACTGTAGAATGTATACTGTAGCATTTATACTGTAGAATTTATACTGTAGCATTTATACTGTAGCATTTATACTGTAGCATTTATACTGTAGGTTTTTTTCTGTAGCATTTATACTGTAGCATTTATACTGTAGAATTTATACTGTAGCATTTATACTGTATAATTTATACAGGTCAATAGTTCAGTTAAATCAAATAAAACTAACTCGCTTCTAAAGCTCAGCTAGATTAGTTACACTACTAAATCTACATATAATATACATAAAATATTGTTACCTGCAAGATCTGCTTGGGAATTCAGCCCCTTGTTTAAGCAGGAACCTGATATCACTGAAGATAAAAAAGTACAATCAGGAGTCTACTACTGAGGAAGGAAATGGAACGGTCCAAGCAGCAGAATGGCTTTGTGTTATTATGGAAAGGCAGTAAGGGGCTGTCTGCAAAGCACATGCTTTATATAGCAGTGGGGAATCAAGGCGGCACGCACTGTTACCATGGCATGAAGAATACAGTCACTTTCTTGTTAGCCCTTCTATTTATAGTCAGAACGGATCTGCAAAACATATATATTTATACTCTCTCTCTGTATATATATATTGCCCAGCTGCAATGCTCTGTGCTTATAACACACATTATTATTATTTTCCCCTAGTTTTGTTACTGCATTATACTTTTTCTGATTATCGCTTGAGGAGAGGAGAAGGGATTAGCTTTTTCAGTCTTTAAACATTTATAGCAAGCGTGAGGGGAACATTTAATTGACCAGGAAGAAATGCATCTGCAGCCTCTTGTTTTTTAACATCTGTGCACTAACGCCTAAGACAAAGATCGATTCTGAACTCTATGTGACATTCCAAGGTCCCCTGTGAGTTAAAGGGAAATAGAAATTAAAAGGCCATTTTATAGTCCCAAAAAAAAAAGTTTTAATTAGTTAGCCACTAGCGACCCTTTAATGGTATGTGTTTAACCACCTAATAGTAGAAACCCTGCGTGGGACCCGCAGAGCACTGCTGGTCAGAAATCAGAAACAGCAACTATTCAAATTATCAGCACTAATCACATAGCCGAGTAGCGTGACTATATATTTAACCCCTTTGCAGGGTTAAACACATAATATTAAAGAGTCGCTAGTCTTAAAATGACATGCTATAATGGCCCTTTAAACTTTCATGGGTGAGTGTGCAATTTTAAGCAACTTTTCAATTTATTTCTATTATAAAATCTTTTCTTTGGAATCTTTTGTTGAAAAGCATATCTAGATAGACTATTGTAATTATGTGCATTGGATCTAGCACTATTAGTATTTAAAAAATAATTACATTATTTTTTATCAATTAAAGGGACATGACAGTTAAAATTAAACTTTCATACTTCAGAAAACGGGTGTCATTTTAAGACACTTCATTTCTTATATTCTGTTATTAAATTGACTTTGTTCTCAGGGTATCCTCTGTTGAAAAGCATATCTACATATTCTTAACAGCATCAATACACTAATGGGAGCTAACTGGTGACTGGTGGCTGTTGTCATTGGCTCACCAGATATGTTCAGCTAGCTCCCAGTAGTGAACTGAGGGAGTTAAACACATAGCTGTATGAAAGCAATAGTAAATCCTGTAACACAGAGTATTTTTTTTTAATTGAGGTTACAAAAGAGAAAAACAAAGGTACAGACAGACTTTGTAAAGTCAAAACTTCAATGAAAATTCAGGGAATAGACAATAATCAATACCTAAATACACAGTAGTACAAAAAGCATGATCTGTACTAAACATGAGAATATTGAATATAGCACAGAAATTATAAACAACTTTCAAATTTACTTCTGTTAACAAATTTGCTTTATTCTCTTGATATCCTTTGTTAAAGAGTAAAGCTGGGTAGGCTGAAAGGGGATCAGGAGCGTGCATGTGTCTTTAGCAGTCTATGGCTTCAGTGTTTGTATCTATGCATAACACTGATATAAGCAATATTCAAAAAACTGCTGCAAGATAGCTAGCGACACATGCACGCACTTGAGCTCGTATAAGATTACTCTTTAAAGGACCATTAAACTTGACTTTTCAACAACGCATAAAATGTTTCATTATTGCAAGTGAAACATTATTGCATTATACATTCATTATTTATTTTGCAGCCTTTTGCTGTAAAATAAATCTAAAAAATGTGTTATTTCACTTCCTCCCAGGAAGGCTTAGGTTAATACTTTAAGGCAATTTATGTGAGCTTTTGTTTACTTTTCATGGTGTCACATGCTTTTAAAAGGTGGATTATCAGTTTTGCATCAACATTCACGATAGGCAAATCATTATTTGCAATAGTAGCCAAGTTGAATCAGTGCTAAACAACCTTAAAGGATTACTAACATTATTTTTGTTATGCAAAACGCAACAAACAGTTAGCATTGCATTTATTACATCAAAGTAGTGTACCTTTTTTGTTCAAAAACGAAGCTCCCTTGATCATAAAATTAAACTTTTATTTTATGTCCATTACATCACGTAATCCAGCCCTCAAATGTGGGCCGTCTATGCTCTAACATACTTGCCAATCGGATGGCGAGTTTTCGCATAAAATTATACTTCATTACCGTCATTACACACATGCGCAATAGGATTCTCTTAGTCTCGCATGCGCATATTGCTCCACAGAGCCCGACATGACCGAGGGTGTCTTCTTGAATATAAGATGGTGACGTATGCGATGGCGTTGTGCTAACTCGCGCATGCGCATTTCGTCTTTGAATCGCTATCTTCCAACTGGAGTTGTTTAGCCGGATTGGAAACCGGTAACGGCGAACAACACAGTGGGTTTGGAAATAGTTTATATTTCAAACATAAAGATATTAAAAACGCTAAATATTTGCAACATACTGTACATTTAAAAAAGAATGATTTCAAGCTATACTATTGTAATCATATCATTCTATTTTTGACTACAGTGTCCCTTTAAGAGAATACAAGCGTGCAGGCTACCCCAGTCTGAGTTTATGCTATAGCTGAATATAAGTTTGTGATTGGTTAGCAAGGGTTCTTTTGTTCTGTGGGACAGGGAAATCAGTAACATGAATAAACATAAAATATACTTATTTGACAATATAAAGCTGCAATTTTCATTTCAAAGTTATTGTTATATATAAAGGTTTATAATCATGTAGTTTACAATTTGTGTTTAGTGTCTCTTTAACAAAGGATATCAAGAGAACTAAGCAAATTTTATAACAGAAGTTAAATTTAAAGTTGTTTAAAATGTCATGCTCTATTCAATCCACCTAAGTTTAATTTTGACCTTATTGTCCCTTTAAAGGGACATATACATATATGTAAAAGTGTGTGTTTAATATGTATTATAGTTTTTAGTGTTTATGCTTTTTTTAAAATATATTTCTGTACTGAAAAGTAATTTTTGCCTTTACAAAAGAAAACACGTGGGCAGCATATTATACTTACATTAAACATATTTGCATATTGTTTCAGCTGAAAGCCGTAATATCGTCCCTAGCTGTGGGAAATTAGGAAGTCATACAAACATTTAGTGATCTGCTGTACTGCAACTAGACAGAAATGTAAATACTGATCTAAATTTAGGAAGTGAATGAAATGCAGTACTGGAATACATACATTTTTATGGATTTGTTTTTTTTTTTAAATATCTTTATTTTTGTGTGCCACATATAGGAGAATGATACATCACATATTCAGTAAACAATAGACATTACAGAGTTTCAAAAAAGGGTGAGAATCGAGAACATAAAGTGGTCTAGCCTTTACTATCACTTATCAAAAGTCCAGAGATTGTCCATGAGAAATATACCCCCACTGAAGAGTATTGACTGGACCTGTGAAACTTGAATCAATCCCCCCATAAGGCACTTTTTAACAAACATATAGTACAATACAATTAATACAATACAATTCCTGTAACTTAGCCAACTTACCCCAGTTTGGATGCTCCACCTCTACTCCCTACATTCATAGCCTCCTTTTTAGTCCCATTTCCACTCTCCTCTGAGATTTGCCTCTAATATATAATCTGTGTTCTTGAACGGTGCTATAACCATTTTACACAGTGGGATTGGGAGTGTGTGAAGGAAGGGTTCCCTTTTTGTGATAAATGACTTCACTCTCTTTACGATATCACCCAACCCATCTGCCTGTTCAATAAACATTTGATTTAACATTGTCTGCTTCAATTGTGACACAGTAGGTGGGTCATGTTTCAACCAGTTTTGGAATATCAGGCGCCTTGCTACCAACACTATATTGGACATGATTAATCTAGAAGTTCTCGGTATATCCCCAAGATCTAGTAGTATGATGTTTCTAAATGTAAGTTCCCTAGTATGTAGGCTCATGCACCTATTTGCCCAGTAAGTTGTCATTTTCCAAAATTTAACTAGCTTGGGGCAGTTCCATGTCATATGTTTGATGTCTGCCTCTTCTTTCCCGCACTTTGGGCATTTATTGTCCCTGTTTGTTTTCCATTTCTGGTATTTCTTGGGCGTTATGTAACTATCATGTAAGAGTTTAAAGTGTGACTCCCTCACTTCCGACGAAAGAGTGGCTCGCTTGACTCTAAGTATGCTCTCTTCTATCTCCCTATCGGAAACTTCCTCATCCAGCAAGGATCTCCAGATCTCAGCTATTCTATTCAAGCATAATGTGCTTGTTGCTTTGTTCAAGGTTCGGTAGAGTGGGGATATGGATGTGTTGCCCTGTTCTGCTAGTTGTATAATGTGCACAATCTGCGACTGATCTGTTCCCTTGTTCTCCCTACGCAGTGCTATGTGGTAGTGCCTGGCCTGCAGATAAGCATAGTGGTGTGTTCTTGGAAGCCCGAATAGCTGCCTCAGTTCCTCAAATGATTGCATGTGTTCCCCCCCTATCTGTAGGGTCTGGCCCACCGTGCGTAATCCAAGCCTTCTCCAGTGGCTGAAGGCTTCTGATGTTAGACCCGCCGGGAATTCGGGGTTCCCCCCCCATGGTAAGTAAGATATTACTCTATTTCCCCCCCCCCAGGTGTTTGCAGGTCAGTCTCCAGGCTCTCGCTGGGTGGTTCAGTAAGTCAATGTCCATCAGGTATTTAGTCGCTTGCGAGTGTGTCATATGTGGTATCATTTCTAATGTCCAAGGTTTTATCAGTGTGTTTTCTAGTTTAATGTTTGTGAATGTACCTTGCCCTGTCATCCAATCTATGACAAATTTGCACTGGGCCGCCCAATTGTAAAATTCAAAATTGGGCAGCGCTAGTCCCCCCATTTCGCGTGTTGCTGTGAGTTTCGAGTAGCTGACCCTATGCTTTTTATTGTTCCAGACAAACTGAAGGACCGTCTGAGTCACTTCTCATAAATCTGTCTTTTTGAGCAGAAAGGGTAAAGTCTGAAAGAAATAAAGTAACTTTGGAAAGTAGACCATTTTTATGAGGCCCACTCTGCCCGAGGTAGACAGGGGGAGCGGAGACCATGTTTTAAGCAGATTTTTCAACTGTCCTAGTAAGGGGCCGTAATTTATTGAATACCACTTTCGTGGGTCTGTATTGAGATTTATACCTAGATATTTAAAGTTCCCTTCCACTACTTTAAAATCAAACTGTGGAATTTGTCTATCTCCTTTGGATAACAACCAAACTAGTTCAGTTTTGTCCGTGTTAATCGTGTAACCTGAGATCTTACCAAAGTCTGTCACTAACTTCATTAGTCGGGTAATGTTACTGCGTGGGTTTTGTAAAAATAAAACCATATCGTCTGCAAATAACGAGATGTGTGAACGCGTCTCACCTATCTGCATTCCCTCTAATTGTTCCCTGATTGCCCACGCTATGGGTTCAATCGCAATGTCAAAGAGGAGGGGAGACAGGGGGCAACCCTGCCTCGTACCCCTGTGTAACATAAAGGGCTGTGTGGCCATCCCGTTTACAAGAATCGATGCCTGGGGGATCCTATATAGATTGGACACTGCTTTTACAAATGAACCTTCTATTCCCATCTTCCCCAGAGTATAAAAGAGATGATCCCACATAACCTTATCGAAGGCTTTTTCAGCATCGATTAGTAGTAGGGCTGCTTCTTTGTGGCTTTCTCTCTTCCCTGTATCCCGTGAGATCTGCCAATAGTACTGAATGACTGTTTGGACTCTCCTAATGTTAAGGACTGATGATCTCCCCTTGACAAAGCCTGTCTGGTCGCTGTGGATGAGCGATGGCAAGACTCTTGCCAATCTATTGGCAAGGACTTTTGTCAAGATCTTGTAGTCCTGGTTTAACAGGGAGATAGGGCGGTAAGACTGTGTGAGAAGGGGGTCACGTCCTTCTTTTGGTATGATACTAATGTGTGCTTCTGCAAACCTAACAGAGGGGACCACTGTGTCCTCCATCAATCCATTAAACAACTTCGCCAGAGCCTCTGCTATGTCTGGTCCCATAATTTTGTAGAACTCCGCCGGTAGTCCAACAGGGCCCGGGGATTTCTTTAGCTTTAAATCTTTGATTGTGGCCACTATTTCCTCTGGGGTGATGGGGGAGTTGATTTCACCAAGTTTGTTCTGTTCTAGCTTTGGTAGCTGGATATGAGTCCAAAAACTTTCCCTATCCGAGTCATGTATGTGCTGCGCGGAATAAAGATCTTTATAGAAACTAGTGAAGGCCTCCTGGATGTCAGTCTCTTTGTTAAGTATCACGTCTCCCCATCTTATTGCTAAAACTGAGCTCCGTTTCTTAGTTAGTTTAGTGACTCTGGCTAATAACTTCCCAGTTTTATTTCCAAATCTATAGTATCTGGCTTGCGTTTTGGCGTGGGCCTTATTGGATTGTTGTATTATGTAGTTGTCTCTAAGTGTTTTGGCCTCTTTGTATTTATGTAAGTTTACGGTATTGGGGTTTCTGAGGCATTTGTTTCTCGCATTTAATAGGCGTGTCAGAAGCTGTTCTGTTTTTTGTTTGCTTTGTCTTCTAATGGATGTGGCGTAGGCCGAGATAGTCCCTCTCAATACAGCCTTGGCCGCCTCCCAGAATAGGAGGGGGTCTTCAACATGAGCCCTATTAAGATTCACATAGGTGTGCCATTCCCCCAGAATATGTCTATAAAAGTTTGGATCCCTATATAGATAAGATGGGCAGAGCTTTCTATGTGGACTTTTACTGTTATAGGGGCGTGGTCCGAGATTGTTATAGGGTCTATGGCTGCTTCCACCACTCTTGGGCATAAGCTTGAGGAAATTAAGAAATAATCTAGTCTTGAAAGGGTATCTTTTGATATGGACATGCATGTGTATTCCCTGTTTTCCGGGTATTTGGCCCTCCACACATCTTGCAAGTTCAATGACCTCGCTAGTGTGCGTATCATCAGTGATTCCTTTTTGGAGTTCAATACTCTTTTGGACGAGGGGGTGTTTTTGTCAGGGTTAGCAAATCTATCAACAGGGACCTGTGGGGCAATATTAAAGTCCCCTCCAATAATAAGAGGAGAAGTGGTAAAGTTCATGATTTCTGTGTGCAATGTCCTTAAGAATAGTTGTTTTTGGGTCTGTGGTCCATAGATTCCGACCAGTGTAAAAGTCAGCCCACCAACTTCTAGCTGTATCATAATGTACCTTCCTTCCTGATCTGTTCGTGTTTTGCAAATGGTGTATTGTAGATTTTTCCTAAATAGTATTGCCACTCCCCTAGCTCTCCTTTGCTCATATGGTGTGTAGATAACCTCCCCCACCCAGCTCTGTTTCAATTTTTGATGTTCTAGCTGCGAGAGGTGTGTCTCTTCCAGGATGGCAATATCAGTTTTTCTGGAGTGTAGATAACGTAGTATTGATTTACGCTTCTGCGGGGAGGTGATGCCTCCTACGTTCCAACTCACTACAGATAAATGACTATTCAGCATAGTGTCGTTTTTTATGTGTTTGAAGCGTTAATGTGTATGATGTTGTAAAGTGCTGGGTTGTGATAGCATTGAAATACCTTGGAAGTCTCGTGGGTTTTATGGGCGTGCTTTGTCGGCTACAACTAGCTTTTCCCTTCGCTGGGCCTTCGGGAGAGAGGTGGGCATCCTGTTGGCTGGATGAAAAAACATTTAGTAAACAATGAAAATAACAAATATGAACAAACATCATAACTTAATCAGATAAACAAAATAATCTTTTTTCTTCTCTACACCTTGCTGGTGTTTATATTATGGTTGTTTTTTTTTTTTGTGTATAGTACGCCCCCCCTAAGAACTAGATTTCGTGGCTAAAGTTCTATAAAGCTGCAGTACTAAGAGAACCAGGCTGCAGTGTATTGCTTCCTTTTTCCCCCTTCGGGCAGTGTCTGGCTAAAGGATGGACCTTTACTAAGTGATAGCAGCTAGGGAACATTCCCCCCAGCTAAAGACTAAAGTTGCCCCCCCAGGTTTTTGAGGTGCTTGTATCAATAGGGTGCTAACTCTTGTTTCTCCATGATCTGTTTTGGAGTATCTCTTTAAAGGGGGGGTTAACTAGATTGCTTTTAGGTGCCTGTCCCCCAACCTATGCTTAATGGAGCCTTTTACCTCGTGAGTAATATAAAGACAGACCTCCCCACAGATACAGCTAGTGTAATCTGACCTAGAGTATTTGTTTAGAGCGTCAGGTCAGCTAAAGCATGTTCCAGTAAATGTTTCAAGCATAACAGTAGCAGAGTCTATTAACGTTTCACAAATACAAACCCAATCTAAGCAAGATTTAATATACAACACTTGGACCTTTGAGGGTTTATTCCCTTCCTTATCCCACAGCATGCGGGAGAGAACAAATGTCCCGAGTTCTGTAGTTGTATCCTAGGACTGAACTTCTCTCCTTCAGGTGTCTCTGGCTGTGAGTTCTTGCTCCTGCCTCAGATATTTCTGGAGGTGCCTGGGATCATCAAAGAATTTAACTCCTTGTTGGGTCTGGAGTCTGAGTTTCGCTGGGAACAACAACGAGAAGGGACGGCCAGCCTCCATAAATGATTTGCAATATGGTGAGAATTCCCTTCTTCTCCTGGAGATTTCCGCAGAATAATCTTGGAAGATCAGGATTTTTTTCCCTTCAAAGGTTAAGGGAGAGTTCTGGCGGTATGCTCTAAGAAGTAGGATCTTGTCTTTAAAGTTGAGGTATCGGATCATTACTTGGCGGGGTCCTCTCGTGTTTTTCTGATCTTGATTGATGTTACCCACTCTATGGGCTCTTTCTACAACACACGGTATGTCTTCAGGTTTCAATTGTAGCAGAGTAGGTAAGGTTCGTTCAGCAAATTCAATTAAATCTGTACTGGGCACCGATTCTGGCAAGCCAACAATGCGCAGATTGTTGCGCCGTGAGCGGTTTTCCAGGTCATCGACCTTGTCAAGTAATGTTTTGTTTTGGGCTTCCAGTGCAGCTATCTTTGTAGAGCTTTCTCTTTGTAGGATTTCTCCATCACCTACCCTCTGCTCAACATGTTGTAGTCTGGAAGAGAAGGTCTTAAAGTCAGATGACAATGAGTCCATCCCCGTCTGTAACTGCTCTATTTTGGGGAGGAACAGAGCAGAGATCTGGGCAACAATGGGGTGGGTATCTGTCAGGGTCTCCTCTGCAAGATCTGTAGCCATGCTTTCTTTTTCTGCAGCGTGTACTTCCACTGCAGCCTTGGTTTTCCTTTCTTGGTTCTTTTGTCTATTTGACATGGTGCAGGTGGTTTTAACAAAAGTAGAGTAGTATTTCTGCATACACTTTTCAGAGAATATGTCTCCACTTCCAGTAAACAAAAACAGAAACAAAAGGAGAGATTGAGGTCTTATGTTCTTGATGGTATGTACAGATAGTCACGTTCTCATGAGTTAATCATTGGAGCATTTATCTAGCGAGTATATGTTTGCAGTTTGTAAGGGGGCTCCACGTACTGCGTAGTTACTTTTTCATGTTTGGTTCTCAATTAGCATCTCCCCTCTCTGCAGAGGTCTCAAACAGTGTCCGCATTGCTTAGCCAGCCTTTAGTAAAGCTGTATGCCTGGAGATAGTCCGGGAAGGGTATCAGCACCTTACTTAATGTTTGCAAAGACTTTGTTTATTGATCGTTGTAGCAGTCTGTGCATTGAAAGTCACGTGTGGCTGCGGCTAAGGACAGCGTTAAGTTGCGTAGTGTCTTTTCAGTCAAATAAAACTAATAATGATGTCTAAGGGTTCTCTTCATGTACCCCACAGCAATTGTTACTGGGTTGTAAATCAGTACTTGTATGGCCCTTCTGTTACTAGTGTTCGAGACGTTACACAGGATTAATGAAAATCAAGATGGCGGCCGCAGCTCCACCATGCGACTCACCAACTGCGGTTCTCCATGTGTGCTGCCGACTCCTACCTTCGAGTACTTTAACCCCTCAGACCGGCTACACCAGGGGTGACCTCTCTCCTTCTTCTCTACGCTATGCGGTATATTAGCCTCTCTGTTTGCCGTTTCTGTTGTCCGGCTTCTGGGTGAATTATTTATTTTTCCTTCCGGTGAGGGAGCGGGTCTAATTTGCTCCTAATGCATCGAGTCCGGGCAGGTATAGAGGGTTTTCCTGCCAAGGTTTTGCAGCTTTTTGGCCAGGTTAATGTGGAAAGGCTTGGACTGTGAGCTGAGAAATTACGGAGCTCACCAGTCTTGCGTCTTCCCTCAGCGGCCGCCCACCGGAAGTCCATTTTTATGGATTTGTTAAAGGGACAGGAAAGTGCAAAAATAAAGTGCTTCATTTTAGGTCATTTTTGGGTCAATAACAATCCTTTAGGAAAACTTATATAATTTATCTACAAAAATCCTCATAGACATTATTTTGTTGATGTAATCTACAAAAATCCCCTTAGATTTGAAAGGTGTTTTTTATAGAAAAATCATTAGATACACTTTTCTAAAGAATCGTCATTGACCTTATGTGTTTAACTTCTGCAAAGCGGTTAAACACATAGTTAAAGGCAGCCCCAGAGTAATGATGCCCTACTGGAACCTATCTGAACACATCTGATGAGCCAATGACACGAGACAAATGTGTGTAGCCACCAATCACCAGTTAGAATTCAGTAGTGCATTGCTGCTGCTAAGGAAATGTAGATATGCTTTTCAACAACAAATACCATGAAAACAAAGTTCAATTAAAATTCAAACCAGCCTTTGATCCAATTGGCTGATTTAAATTTGTCAGCTAATAAGAATACAAGGGTATCCCCATATAAAAGGGGTACCTTGCATTACATCTTCAGTGTGCGATGGGCAATCGCATGAAGAGGACCTCCGTTTCTGCTCCGCCTCCGCGCATCCACCGACTGCTCCGCCATGAAGATAGAAGATGGACCCACGATGGATGAAGATGAAGCCGTCTGGATGAAGATGTTTCGCCACTGGGATGAAGATCTTTCGCCAGACTTCAGCAATGGTGAGTAGTGATTTTGGGGTTAGTGTCAGTTTTTGTTTTTTTTTAATATTAGGGCTTTTTTTATTTTTAATGGGCTGAAAAAGAGCTGAATGTCCCTACAAATGGGGCAATGGGTAGATTAGGGTTCTTTTTTAGTTAGGTTTTTTATTTTGGGGGGTGGGGGTTGTAATGTTAGGGGGTATTTTGTTTATTTTATTGGCAAAAGAGCTGTTAACTTTAGGGCAAAGCCCTACAAAAGTGGTAGTTTATTTATAGATTAGGGTTTTATTTTTTGGGGGGTGTTTTTTTTTGTTTTTTTTACACGGGGATATTATAATAGGAATCATTTTTATTATTTTGGATAATTTTATTTTTATTTTTTGTAATTTCAGTGTTTTTTTTTGTTATTGTAGTTTTATTATTAGGTTTTATTATTTTTAGTAATGTTAGGTTTTTTATTTTTTGTGTTTTTTTTTTATACAAGTAATGTTAGTGGGTTTTTTTAGTTCAAACTTAGATTTTATTTTTGTTTCACAGTTAAGTTTTTATTTATTTTAAGTAGTTAATAAATATTATTATTGTAACTAATTTAGGTTTTATTTTTGTTTCACAGGTAAGTTTTTATTTATTTTCAATTAGTTAGTAAATATTAATATTGTGACTAATTTAGGTTTTATTTTTGTTTCACATGTAAGTTTGTATTTATTTTGACGGTATTTTAAGTATGTTAAAGTTAGGGGGTGTTAGGTTTAGGGGTTAATAGTTTAATTTAGGTAGTTGCGATGTAGGGGGAATGGTGGTTTAGGAGCTAATAGCTTTATTTAGTGTTGGCTATGTGGGGGATGGCAGTTTAGAGGTTAATACGTTTATTTAGTGTTAGCGATGTGGGGGTCCGGGGACAGCAGTTTAGGGGTTATGTTGGCAATAAGGGGGAGATGGCTGTTTAGGGGTTAATAGCTTTATTTAGTGCAGGCGATGTTTAATTCATGTGTTACAAATCAAATTTTTGAGACCAAAGGATGCGTGAAATGCTCAACAACCTATGTTGTGTATCTGACTGAATGTGTCCAACATCAGTGTCAATATGTGGGTATGACCCCTAGGCACATACAGACTAGAATACGCGAACATTTGGGTTACATAAAAAATAAGAAATTATGTTCTGCCCTATCAAGAAATTTCATTGAGGTACACTAAGAGGATGTGAGATCCTTTAAATGGAGAGCAATTGAAGCCATCAGGAGACCCCCCAGGGGAGGGGGATAAAGTTAGACTCCTAGCCAGACAGGAAACCTTCTGGATATTTAAACTAAAGACCCAGGTCCCTGATGGTTTCAATTCAGAATTCGATTTAATTAATCACTGGCATTGATGTATTATTTGCACACACTATAACATGCTTTGGTACATATTTGACCTTCCTAAATGATCTTTGAGTATTATTTCTTATTAGAGTCATATCTATTACTATCATCTCATACAGTTTACACTACACTGACTCCTAGGGTGTCGTGTTTTGTGTGGTCCTCCTCATACACTGATACCCTTTACATATTTTGCTCACACAAATGTATGTGTAATATCTCTGGCCGTTACCCTCTTTGCTCTTATCTATACTAAACATTTTGCAATCACTCTGCATATGGTTGAAAGCTTCAACATTGTATGGGTGTTATAAATATACATATAAATTGTGCATATACATGTAGTTTTATATTTATTTTTTGTTTAAACACTAGGTAATTTCAGGAATTTACAATTTTCACTTATTTACCTCAGATGTGATCCCGTAATATTGTTGCCTCTCATTAAAGGGACAGTCTACACCAGAATTTTTATTGTTTTAAAAGATAGATAATCCCTTTATTACCCAGTCCCCAGTTTTGCATAACCAACACAGTTATATTAATATACTTTTAACCTCTGTGATTATCTTGTATCTAAGCCTCTTCAAACTGCCCCTTTTTTCAGTTCTTTTGACAGACTTGCAGTCTAGCCAATCAGTGCCTGCTCCCAGATAAATTCACGTGCACGAGCACAGTGTTATCTATATGAAATATATGAACTAACACCCTCTAGTGGTGAAAAACTGTTAAAATGCAATCTGAAAGAGGTGGGCTTCAAGGTCTAAGAAATTAGCATATGAACCTCCTAGGTTAAGCTTTCAAATAAGAATACCAAGAGAACAAAGCAAAATTGGTGATAAAAGTAAATTGGAAAATTGTTTAAAATTACATTCTCTATCTGAATCATGAAAGTTTATTTTGGCCTAGACTGTCCCTTTAAATGTGCATGTATATGGTTGAATATGCATAGCTTTGGTTTTCTAGTCACAAATGCAAAGTACCCTTGAACCACTATCTAACATATACTTTGTTATACTATGAATTTAGAAAAAAGTTTAGTCCCAATCCATCATGTCACGCAATATATATTATACAATGTGGAAGTTTAGTCCTACTTTGTTTAATTTGTATATATACTTTTGTAACAACCTGATCAAAATGAACAGTGAGTCCGATGAGTCAGGGGTTAATGAGGAGGTCCAAATCAGCCAATGCCTAAGTAGTACACCCTTTTTAAACTACCCTAGATCTGTTGTATAGCAGGTTTATGATTACGGCCACAAGCCGAAACTAGTCAAGCCATTCGGTTTTATTTGTTCTGTATTTTGGTGCTATGGATTTTATCCGTTATTGAATAAAGTTTGTAGATTTTTAACCTACTGAGGATCTCTGCACCTCTTTTTGCTTTAAGATTTATTCAGTGTTGGCGATGTGGGGGGATGGTGATTTAGGGGTAAATAGGTTTATTTAGTGTTGGCAATGTGGTGGGACGGTGGTTTAGGGGTTAATAGGTTTATTTAGTGTTGGCGATATGGGGAGACAGCAGTTTAGTTAGATTTGAATTTTCGGATCCATTCTTTATTCATATTCATTGAATGGATCAGAAAATTCGGAAACTAATTTATTAGTTTTCGAGATTTTCGTTATGGTGCCGATTGATCTGAATCTCCGAATCAGCCAAAATTCGGCTGAAACAAATTGCACGTGTCTAATTTTTGCAGCTTTTTTTTACAATGTTGTGCCTTACATTGAAAACAAAATTAAATAGGCAGCTTTTTTCAAGTGTGTGCCTTTCAATAGGTAAAATTGGGTTTGCTTGAAATATTTGTGGCCTTATTTGGGAAACACTTAAAGGGACACTCAATCAAAATTAAACTCTCATTATTCAGTTAGAGCATGTAATTTTAAACAACTTTCCAATTTACTTCCATTAACAAAATGTGCACAGTCTTTTTATATTTAAACTTTTTGAGTCACCAGCTCCTACTGAGCATGTGCAAGAATAAGTGTGTGTGCATTTGTGAATGGCTGATGGCTGTCACATGGTACGTGTATGCATTTGTGAATGGCTGATGGCTGTCACATGGTACGTGTATGCATTTGTGATTGGCTGATGGCTCTCACATGGTACAGGGGGAGTGGAAAAAGACATAACTCTTAAAATTGTCAGAAAAAAAAATCTACTACTCATTTGAATTTCAGACTAAGTGCTATTGCATTGTCTTGTTATCTTGCATTTGTTGATTATGCAAATCTACTGTGTTGACTGGACCTTTAAAGCAAAGTACATTTTGCAGCTTTTTTTTTTACTCTTTTGTTACACTGCAAAATGTAAGTTTCTTTAACTTCCAAGTAAGGCCATAAGCATTTCACTCAAACATACTTTTAGCTTTTGCAAAAAGTACTCTTTTTAAACTTTCTTCCAAGTAAAGCTTCCAGTTTTTATTTATTTTAGGGCAACTTTTTTAATATTTCAAGTTTGGGCCTGCGCTTAAAGTGATGCTAAATCCTAGTGTTTGTGAAAGAAAAATTATAGCCTCTCTCGTTTTTTATTATATATTATATTGCTTTATATATTTGATGCCAAATTTGTTTACAAAATGCAAAAGTTATTTCCACATAATGGGCTAGAGTGGAGTGCTAAATTATTGCGCAACTGCAAACGGGCAAATTACAAGTGGCTGGTTATTGCGCTCAGAAAATTAACCAGGGATCCGAATGAGAAACAACTGCATTAGGCAGTTTTTAGGGTCTAAAGTTGGTGGGAGTGGGGTGCTAGAAAAAAAAAGGTGCCTTTACATTGCATTCTATGGAAACTGTCGGCTAGATTACGAGTCTTGCGTTAGGCTTAAAAAGCTGCTTATTAACGCCCGCTGGTATTACGAGTCTTGCAGGTACAGGTGTCAGTGGCGTCACTAGGGTTGGTGTCACCCGGTGCGGTAACTTATGGTGTCACCCCCCCCCCCCCAGAAAGCAGACACACACAAAAACACAGGCACACACACATACAAACACTCTGATACACTCAGACACACTTTGAAACATACTCAGACACACACAAAAACACTCTGACACACACACAAAAACACTAAGGCACACACACAAACACTTAGACACACACACACAAAAACACTCAGGCACACACACAAACACTTAGACACACACACACAAAAACACTCAGGCACACACACAAACACTTAGACACACACACACACACACACACACACAAAAACACTCAGGCACACACACAGAAACACTCAGACACACACACAAAAGCACTCAGACACACACACACACAAAAACACTCAGGCACACACACAGAAACACTCAGACACACACACACACACAAAAACAGTCGGTCAGGTGCCAAGCATCCCCCTCATGATTTCCCAGTTCCCGTTTAGAGAGACAGCACAGCAGTGAGTGACTCCACTGCTCCACACGTCACTGAGCAGTGAGCACAGATAGGCAGGCAGGTTTAGGCTAGCAGCGCAACTTTGCAAGCCCCACGGCACGCCCACAACATTCATAGTGAAATTGGGCAGAGGAGGAGCAAAGTACAAACAAGCAAAAGCAGCTGGGAAAACTATTTGTGGAAATTGCAGCGCTGGCTCAAGGGGCAAAAAAAATGAAGTGTCTACAACTTCCCCAGTCCCACTAATGTTCACAAATGCTGGCCCCTCTAATAAAAATATCTATGCATCTCTGCATTGTATTTCTTTGTATTTTTTTTTTTTTTTGGTGGTGACACTCCCTGGAGGGTGTCACCATGGTGCGGCCCGCACCCCCTGCACCCCCCTAGTGACGCCACTGACAGGTGTACAGCTCACTTTTTTGTCCAGACTTGGAAATACCGCAAATCCACTTACGTAAAATGCGTATCCTCTTTTTTCAATGGGACTTGCATAGCGCCGGTATTACGAGTCTGACAAAAAGTGAACGGTACACCCTCTCCTGTCAAGACTGGTACCGCATTTTAAAGTCAGTAGTTAAGAGTTTTACACTATACGCCGTAGCATAAAACTCTTAACTAAAGTGCTAAAAAGTACACTAACACCCATAAACTACCTATTAACCCCTAAACCGAGGCCCTCCCACATCGCAAACACTAAAATACAATTTTTAACCCCTAATCTGCCGAACCGGACATCGCCACCACTATAATAAATATATTAACCCCTAAACCGCCACACTCCCGCCTCACAAACATTAGTTCAATATTATTAACCCCTAACATCGCCGACACCTACCTACATTTATTGACCCCTAATCTGCTGCCCCCAACGTCGCCGCCACTATACTAAAGTTATTAACCCCTAAATCTGTCTAACCCTAACTCTAACCTCCCCGTAACTTAAATATAATTTAAATAAATCTAAATAAAATTACTATATTTAACTAAATTATTCCTATTTAAAACTAAATACTTACCTGTAAAATAAACCCTAAGTTAGCAACAATATAACTAATAGTTACATTGTAGCTAGCTTAGGGTTTTTTTTATTTTACAGGCAAGTTTGTATTTATTTTAACTAGGAAGAATAGTTACTAAATAGTTATTAACTATTTATAAACTACCTAGCTAAAATAAAGATAAATTGACCTGTAAAATAAAACCTAACCTAAGTTACAATTACACCTAACACTACACTATAATTAAATTAATAACCTAAACTAAATACAATTAAATACAATTAAATAAAATTAGCTAAAGTACAAAAAAAACAAACCCTAAATTACAGAAAATAATTAACAAATTACAAGATTTTTAAACTAATTACACCTGATCTAATCCCCCTAACAAAATAAAAAAGCCCCCCAAAATAAAAAAAGCCCTACCCTACACTAAATTACCAATAGCCCTTAAAAGGGCTTTTTGCAGGGCATTGCCCCAAAGTAATCAGCTCTTTTACCTGTAAAACAAAATTACAAATCCCCCCCAACATTAAAACCCACCACCCACACAACCAACCCTACTCTAAAACCCACCCAATACCCCCTTAAAAAAAACCTAACACTAACCCCGTGAAGATCACCTTACCGGGAGAAGTCTTCACCCAACCGGGCCGAAGTCCTCAACAAATCTGGCAGAAGTGTTCCTCCAGATGGGCAGAAGTGGTCCTCCAGATGGGCAGAAGTCTTCATCCAGACGGCATCTTCTATCTTCACCCATCCGGCGCGGAGCGGATACATCTTCAAGACATCCGGCGCGGAGCATACTCTTCTTTCCACGGCGACTGAAGAATGAAGGTTCCTTTAAGTGATGTCATCCAAGATGGCGTCCCTTAAATTCCGATTTGCTTATAGAATTCTATCAGCCAATCGAAATAAAGGTAGGAAAAAACCTATTGGCTGATTGGATCAGCCAATAGGATTGAACTTCAATCCTATTGGCTGATCCAATCAGCCAATAGGATTGAGCTGGCATTCTATTGGCTGTTCCAATCAGTCAATAGCATGCCAGCTCAATCCTATTGGCTGATTGCATCAGCCAATCAGATTTTTTCTACCTTAATTCCGATTGGCTGATAGAATTCTATCAGCCAATCGGAATTGAAGGGACGCCATCTTGGATGACGTCACTTAAAGGTACCTTCATTCTTCAGTCGCTGTGGAAAGAGGATGCTCCGCATCGGATGTCTTGAAGATGGACCCGCTCCGCGCCGGATGGATGGATGAAGATAGAAGATGCCGTCTGTATGAAGACTTCTGCCCGTCTGGAGGACCACTTCTGCCCATCTGGAGGAACACTTCTGCCAGATTTGTTGAGGACTTCGGCCCGGTTGGGTGAAGACTTCTCCCGGTAAGGTGATCTTCACGGGGTTAGTGTTAGGTTTTTTTTAAGGGGGTATTGGGTGGGTTTTAGAGTAGGGTTGGTTGTGTGGGTGGTGGGTTTTAATGTTGGGGGGGATTTGTAATTTTGTTTTACAGGTAAAAGAGCTGATTACTTTGGGGCAATGCCCTGCAAAAAGCCCTTTTAAGGGCTATTGAGGACTTCGGCCCAGTTGGGTAAAGACTTCTCCCAGTAAGGTGTTCTTCAAGGGGTTAGTGTTAGGTTTTTTAAGGGGGTATTGGGTGGGTTTTAGAGTAGGGTTGGTTGTGTGGGTGGTGAGTTTTAATGTTGGGGGGGATTTTTGTAATTTTTTTACAGGTAAAAGAGCTGATTACTTTGGGGCAATGCCCCGCAAAAAGCCCCTTTAAGGGCTATTTGTAATTTAGTGTAGAGTAGGGCTTATTTTTATTTTGGGGGGCTTTTTTATTTTGTTAAGGGGATTAGATTGGGTGTAATTAGTTTAAAAATCTTGCAATTTGTTTATTATTTTCTGTAATTTAGTGTGTTTTTTTTTTGTACTTTAGCTAATTTATTTAATTGTATTTAATTTAGGGAATTAATTTAATTATAGTGTAGTGTTAGGTGTTATTGTAACTTAGGTTATGTTTTATTTTACAGGTACTTTTGTATTTATTTTAGCTAGGTAGTTTACTAAATAGTTAATAACTATTTAGTAACTATTCTACCTAGTTAAAATAAATACAAACTTGCCTGTAAAATAAAAATAAACCCTAAACTAGCTACAACTGTAACTATTAGTTATATTGTAGCTATCTTAGGGTTTATTATATAGGTAAGTATTTAGTTTAAAATAGGAATAATTTAGTTAATTATAGTAATTTTATTTATATTTATTTAAATTATATTTAAGTTACGGGGTGTTAGGGTTAGACTTAGGTTTAGGGGTTAATAAATTTAGAATAGTGGCGGTGACGTTGGGGACGGCAGATTAGGGGTTAATAAATGTAGGTAGGTGGCGGCAATGTTAAGGCCAGCAGATTAGGGGTTAATAATATTTAACTAATGTTTGCGATGTGGGAGTGTGGCGGTTTAGGGGTTAATATGTTTATTATAGTGGCGGTGACATTGGGGGCGGCAGATTAGGGGTTAAGAAGTGTAGGTAGGAAGGCAGATTAGGGGTTAATAAATATAATGTAGGTGTCGGCGATGTTGGGGGCATCAGATTAGGAGTTCATAAGTATAATGTAGGTGGCGGCGGTGTCCGGAGTGGCAGATTAGGGGTTAATAATATAATGTAGGTTGCGGCGATGTTGGGGGCAGTATATTAGGGGTTAATAAATGTAAGATTAGGGGTGTTTAGATTTGGGTTTCATGTTAGGGTGTTAGGTGTAGACATAAATTTTATTTCCCCATAGGAATCAATGGGGCTGCGTTACTGAGTTTTAAGCTGCTTTTTTGCAGGTGTTAGACTTTTTTTCAGCCGGCTCTCCCCGTTGATTCCTATGGGGAAATCGTGCACGAGCACGTTACACCAGCTCACCGCTAACGTAAGCAGCGCTGGTATTGGAGTGCGGTAATGAGCAAAATTTGCTCAACGCTCACTTCTTGTCTGGGTTGTATAAACCAGTAATACCAGCGCTGTCTGTAAGTGAGCGGTGAGCATAAACTGCTCGTTAGCACCGCATAGCCTCTAACGCAAAACTCGTAATCTAGGTGTGTGTGTTCCCAGTAAATATATATGTATATGACTATACACATATTGGAGCCTATGGAAGTGCGCTCTCGTGAGCGCAACGCTTCCCAGCAATGCGAACGTGAGCATGCATTCACATTGTTGTTAACTTTTAATACCAGTGTACATTAGCGTGCACTGGTATTACACAGTGGAGCGCAATTATTACTTTCATGAAAGCGATATTTAGTGCTCCATTTATAATCTGGCCCCATATATGCTAAAAGAAAAAATGGATATAGCCTGCAAAATTTCAAATGCAAACATATTTTATTTGCTTTACAACATAATCAAGTAAAAAACAAACGCACAATAAGGACAAGGCTTTGGATTTCGGAATAATTTGGATATGGGAATATCTGCATCTTTAACACTTTGGAGAGGGGGTGGAACCAAGTGTAAACAACATCTTATGTCATTTAGGCATTATATACATGTCATAATACAGTTTATACATGTACGATAAAGGCATTTTTTTCCCATCATTTTAAATACATTTGAAATGAATACATAGTGCCCTCATAAAGAGAGTACAGTACTGTGATCAGAAAGGTAATATTTGTTGCTTTAAATAAATATATTGGCTATTATTTACATTTTAGAAAAAAGTAAATAAACAAAGACACGGTCAAAGAAGACTTGAACTTACAAGCAGGGAAAATTAGTCATTTTTGATCATTTTATTTAGAAAAATATGAATGAAAAAGTTTGAATTCCCAGAGTAAGTTTGGATTTTGGAATTCCAGATTTGGGGATTTGTACCTGTATACATATCATAGTAGTGTAATGAAGATATATGTAAGCACCTAATTTTGAATATATATATATATATATATATATATACAGTATATATATATATATATATATACCTCTGATGAAGTATACATATATAGCCTCTGATGAAGCGCATGTGCGCATGCGCGAAATTGCATCAGGTGTCATCCGTGTTATCTTGTACCTGGCAACGTTGCTGAGTAAACACTGGCATACCAAGATTTGTGCCTCCAGTCTCCGCATTCTCCTTCTTGCGATATATATATATATATATATATATATATATATATATATATACACATACAAACACTACCAGTCAAAAGTTTTAAATCAGGGGTTACAAGAAACCATCTTAGGTTACCAAAACTGAAAACTAGTGCACCTTTCAGAGTTATAAACAAAGGCCTTTTTACAGTTGTTTTGCAGCAATGGTAGTAAATTAAGCCTTGAAAGTTGTCTTAACTTTAGTTGGATATTTACAAACCCTCTGTCTGTATAAAAGCTGTATTGGACTTACTGACAGACTTACAAAACCCTCTTAAAGGGACATTATACACTAGATTTTTATTTGAATAAATGTTTTGTAGATGATCCATTTATATAGCCCATACAGTTTTGTTTTTTTTAATGGATAGTTTTGCTTATTTTTAAATAACATTGCTCTGATTTTCAGACTCTTAACCAAACCCCAAAGTTTTAGGAGAATACTGATGTTTACCTACTCCAGCTTGCTCCTGTTTGTATAGAGAGTCTTTTCGTATGCAGAGGAAGGGGGAGGGGGAGTGTCTGCTATTTCCCATTTGCAGTGGGTGTTCCAGTAACCTTTTAAACAGAGATACATTGGAAGCTTCTAAGTAAGTTTTTTAAAATGATTTATACTTGATTTTTATTTTAGCCAATATTAAGCTAAAATTGGCTAGTATTAAAAATGTTCCATTTTTATTGCACACATTTTCATTAAATACATTTATGTTAAATTATGCAATTAATATGTGCTTTGGATAGCAGAAAATTATATAATATAAGAAAATATTCACCCACCTGGAAATCTCCTGGTATCCTGGTAGGCCAATCCGGCCTTGGCTGTAAGCAGACTGAAAGAAACACTGTGCAACCCACGATTCACTGGTAAAATTGTGGACTTATTTGACAACACTGCTAAAACAATAATAGCAGTCGCCCTCTTGTACTGCTTATTAGGCTTAACTGGAAGCCGTCAGGGGATCTGTATCCCTACACATTTTGTTCTTCTGCAGAAGAACTTCCTCAAGGGTTAATGGGTGTCAACTTTCTAATCTGACCTTATATACACTCCACTCATTATTGCAGGGAGTGTTCTCAGTTTGCATAGTTTTCAATGTAGCGATTTAACAATATAAAAATCAGGCAGATGCAATAATGTGACAACTAAAAAAGTAAAAAATTACAACATTATAGTCTTTTATATACCGCATGTCAATGCTTTACTTTACCATTTTTATTATCTATTGTGTTTATGTATTTTGTTAATTCTTTTAGCGATGATCAAGTAGAGAGATGTGTTTCAAGAAAACCTTTTTTGCAATATTTTTACATTTAAAAACTATACATGAATATGTCTTCTATATTTTTTTTATTGAACAATATGGTGGTTAATAAGTATTGAAAAATATTGAATAAATACTTAGAACATTAAACATTGAGAAAAGAGGAGAAAGCCAAGTGATTATATCACATTAAAACTTGTATGTCCAAATTTATATTTAACCCTTGTGAGTGTAAACTACCAGGCTTTTTAATCCAAGGGGTTCCCTTAATCTCCTGTCTTAATCTCAAAGGTCTATTATGGCCTAGTATATCAGGTCTAATCCATTCTACTACTCGAACCTGCAGACCTTCCATGTTACCATTATGCATATTTCTAAAATGTTCTGCAACATTATGTTTACAATCAGGGTTCTTGATATTGTGTAGGTGTTCTGATATCCTATATTTCAATTTTCTTTTTGTCCTTCCTATATATTTATATATACAATATATATATATATATATATATATATATATATATATATATATATATATATTCCCACATTTGCAAATAAGTTAATAAACTACAAATGAGGTATTACAAGAGCATCTGTAATTCATTTTAAAATTCTTTGAATTATCATAATTGCAGGCCAAGGATTCATTTTTTGACATATTTACACATATTGCAATTTTTTTTCTACATTTATTTAAACTCTGTTGTGAATCCCACCAATTTTTCATGTTGTTATCTCTATTGGGGTTAACTTTCTTAAATGACTTTATCTGTAGATATATCCCTGAAAGTATCAAATCGAAGAATTCAACCATTTCATTAAAGAGGTTGTGTGTGAATTTTAGGTTTAATTAATTATCGTTTAAGTCTATCTTGGTGCCTTTCCAAGCTAGAATGATCAATATAGTGATAGTATTTCAAGATGTTATTAAAAATGGATTAATATTCCAAATATATTGGTTTTAAAATCGTGACATATAAATATTTGCGTTTGGTGGGGCAAAGGTTTTCCCCATCACCATTCAATGAATTTGGGAATATAAGTGTCCTTCAAATTAATAGTAGTAGTATTAGTAGTTGTGATTTAATATATATTCAATACTATCTGCCAAAAAGTTTACAAGCTCCTTAGGGATATTCCATCCTTTGCACTGTTTTTTAATTGTGTCTATATTATTATTGTGGGGGTATACATGTGTATAATGATGTTACATCACATGTAACCCTATGGTAGTTGTCATTTCATTTAAAGTCCCTCAAACCTTTGTATAGTATCTCTAAGAAAGGCACATGTTTTTTTTTACCATCGGTTGTAAATGAAAATGTATGTATTTAGATAAATTGCTTGTTAATGAGCTTACACCTTATATGATAGGTATTCCAGAATTTCTGCTTTTTTTGGTCTTTATGGGTCTTTGGCATATAGTAAAAATATGCTATTTTTTAATCAGATTAGTTTAAAAATTAGAATTAATTTTTGTTGATAATATTTATTTTACAGTTTCTGTTTAGTAGCTATTAGTTCATCTTTATATTTCTCTGTGGGATTACCATTTAGAAGTTTAAATGTATTTTATTCCTTAAGTATATTAAATGTCTTTATTAAATAGTCTCATCTATCCTGAATAATGACCCCCACCCCCTCCTTGTCTGCTTTGTTAAAGATGATAATAGTATCCTTAATAAACTCATTCAAGGCCTTTCTTTCATCGTATGTTAAATGTTCTGATCTACATGTTTTTTTCATCTTGGTGGAAATATTTTCTAGATTTTTAAATCTTCACATACTAGTTTATCAAAGATAGAGATCTATTCACTTTGGTTATCTACTTGATTGAACATAGATTTGTTTCTTGAAGTCGATATGAACAATTGTTCCCCTTTGACCTCATATGTACTCAGATCTAGTAAATCCCCAATTGTAATATCCATATTGTGTCTATTTATCTCTCCTTTGTCAGGGAGGGTATCCCTTTCTAGACTTCATAGAATGGATAGTGTTTTCATATCTTAACTTGTCAACTATACCAGTATGCTATTGACATTCATTTTCAGCATAATATCTCTGGAGTGGCACAGAATGTACGAATCGTGACATGAGCCTGGGTATCTTGAAAGAACATTTCTTATCTGCAGCTTTGCATCACACAATGAGACCCATTTATCAAGCTCCCATTGGCCGCAAATCTGCAGGGGGCGGAGTTGCACCATCAGCTCTTGTGAGCTGCTGGTGTAATGCTGGATACGGAGAGCATATTGCTCTCCGCCATTCAGCGAGGTCTCGCAGACCTGATCCGCACTGTCGGATCAGGTCTGCAAGACCTTTCATAATTCGGCCTCTATGTCTGCACATTCAGAGAGTAGAAATGTTTCCTATTCCTGAATTATTCTTTTTTGTCTCACGGAGCTCTCAGTGCGGCATCTGTACAGTCAATTGCACCATGGGAATTTGGGACTTTAGCTATGTCAAAAAAGTTTTGTTTTATTTTGGTCCACTCTGCTTGGATTGTTGGCATATGCAGGCAATCAAGTAAAATGTCTATAAAAGCTGAAATCCCCGCTTGCAGAAGCAAAGAGCTGACTTATAACAACCGCAACAGCTGTCACAGACTAGAATAAGCATGTTGCCATAAAATGGATTACTATCAATAATTTTATCATTCCTGGTATAAAATGCTCTGTAAACTAAAGCAAAATATTCCAGACCGGCTTGTTCCATAAAGATGAAAAAAACATCCTTATTCATTAAAATAGACACCAGTCGACAATAAAAAAAAGAGCATAGTAAAAATATTGTTTATTGGGGGGCGGAGCTAGCCACTGACCTGACTGGATGCGTGAGTGCTGAGCTCCTGAACCAAACTATCAAATAACAGTTATAAACGGGGTTATTTACCAAATTTGAGGTTTACTTTTCTGGTGTCCTTGACACTGAACATCATACCTTTGCAAGGCGACCTGCCCTGTCCATTTTTGCCTGTAATAAAAGACGCCGGAGAGAAGTTTGTTTGCGGTCCCGGGAGCGGGGCCGCCTGTGGCGGGCGAGTGATCAAGCTGTTCCCAGGCTTCTCCCGGAGGGTTGGGGATCCACTCCGAGCCTTCTAATCTCCACCCACGCCTGCCCAGACTTCTCAGCAAGACCTGCCTAACCATACCGCTGACTCAGAGACGATAACATACCGCAGGCGGTCTTTAAAGTTCACTCCTACCTGCGGCTGCAGCCGCCCTTCTACTCCGGAGGGCCGGGGTTCCTTTTCAGACTACCTGCCACCCCAAGCTGGTTGCCTCCACCTGCTCTCAACCGCCTCTGACCTGCATCGCTCCGGAGGGTCGGGGATCTGCTCCGGAGCGCAACGCCTGCTTCCACCTGAGAGGCCCGGGCGCCCTGCTCGGGTGCTTCCAGAGGCTCCCGTTCCCCCCGGCGGGGTAAACGCCAGAAGCGGACCACTCACCCCTCATCACATCGTGGCCGGAACTGGGAAACCTGTCGAACCGGCTGGCATCCAGAGACCTGGGGGAAAAGGCGATTAGGCCTCACCGCTACGCAACCGAAGATAAAAAGCGCGAATACCCGCCATTTTGGGCCTCCGGGCCTTACATCTCCCCACGCGCCTGAGAGCAGTGACAGCTCAAGGAATAATCATCTACAGCGGAGTCCCACACCTTGCTTCAGCTCGGCTCCTTGCCTCAACTTCTTCCCCCGCAGACCGGGTAAGACTTTGTCAGTTTATCTGACACTTTTCATATCTACCCCTGATTCTACTGTATAATCTGTGCACAACTACCAGTTTTCCCCCAATACTTTTGCTGGTCCCTCCTTAACGCCTACTACCATTTATTTGTGCCAAAGTGTTAAGGGTGCTTTGAACTCTGCTCCTGAAGATAGCCTGTGCCCCAGGCCCTCTGGGGGCCACATACAATAAGATCCATCATTCAGGAACCCCCGGCTGGCCTTCTGTCCAATACTGGGACATATAGGGGTAGACCCCCACATTGCTGGGATAACTACACATACCCTGCTACCCTGCTCTCTACCTAAGGATATATATACCCCAGAGACACTTACTACTGCATACCCCATCTTGTCTCTGCTTCCCTAGCAACCGTACTCCCTACCTGGCAAACTACAGAGCAATTTAGAAGGGTTAACTTTTACCACGCCAGAGACCCCTATCCTCTCACATTACGTATCTTGGGAGGAAGATAACTGATTTCATTCCTAATAAATATCTTACACCATTTCTAACTCCGTCAGCTATCTTGGAGGACTCTGCCATTGTCACTTCACTTACATTTCATTTTTTTGAGACTGTGGTGCTATAAACTGGACTCTTAACGAAAGAATAAATGTGAAAGGCTGCTGCGTCAGTGCAATTGTCCTTAGGCATGATGCCTATGGTGTAGTGTCATTCAATAACAACTCTTTCCTTCCACAGGCTTCCCGGCAGACCCTATTTAGTTATTGGCCTCAACCCCCCCGGGGCCTTGCTTATTGTCTTACTTGTTTGCATTAGCCCTGCTTAACCGCTGTATTTTTATCCACAAGCCTTGTGTCCCCATATTTCTCAGGCCCCAGTCTCTCCTGCCTGCTCATTGCACTAACTTGAACTATCCATTACATGAGAAAGCAATTTTAGCCTCTCTCCCGTGCACTGAGCAGTAGGGGCCACTGTGTATCATGTAACCTAGGCCCACGAGTCCACCTGGATACGAGGGCCCGTCTCTTGGCTGGCGCTCTGACACAGTTGGATTTGATATAACTACTTGTGACATACCATCTGATTTTTAGCTGCTGCTGTCTAACCCCTCACCTCTCCGCTCCCGCCCGGCTAGTCCGGGTGGGTCACCTCCAACTTCCTTTTTCCCTTCCTTCGGGTCGTATCCCCTACTCCCTGAGGTGGGGGACTTGGGTAGCTGTAACAAATCCATGTGCTAATGTAACTCTTCTTTTCTAAGTGTGACTCAGCCCTGCTCTAACTACGAGACAGGTGTCATGTAAATTAAGTGCTTCACTTTAATATGTATAACCTTTGAATTCCTTCCAAAACAGCAGGACGCTACTTTGAGCCCCCAGGGACTTTCTATTTTATCCGCTGGATATCTGATTACTTATATATAAGATGCCTCACATGATAAAGAAACATTCAAAGTCTAACCCCAGACCTAGGAAAACAGTCTTCGATCATTTCACCCACATAACCAAGGAACCCCCATCCCAACCAGTAGGTGAGATGAGTGAACAGGACTCCCAAGATGAAGAGTCCCAATCTAGCCAACATTCAGCATCTTCTTCCCAACATTATATCACAGAATCATCGCTTAAAAAACTACTAGCCATCCAGACCAAGTCCATCACCCAAGAAATTCAGCGCAGCTCCGCAGAGCTCAAGAAAGAAATTTCGGAAATTGGTGACAGAGTTGATGCTCTGGAGCGCAAGCAAGATGATCAGGCTGTAGACCAATCCAACATTCTGGCTTATGCTGAAAATCTGGCAGAGCAGATCTCGCAGTTAGAATCTAAATTAGCTGACATGGAAGACAGATCGAGACGAAGTAATATCAGATTCAGAGGGGTCCCGGAAACAGTGACTCCAGCGGATATTCAAGGCTACCTTCAAGACCTCTTTAAAGAGCTTATAGGCACCCCTGAAGGCCTATCTAGCACAATGGAGAGGGCACACAGAGCATTACGCCCCAGATCAGTGAGTTCCGACAAGCCGAGAGACATTGTGGTGTGCTTCCATAGCTACTTATATAAAGATCGCCTCCTTCAAGCTGCTTATCGCAAGCCAAATCTAAGTGGTAGGTTTGAGGGGGTACAAATCTTGCCTGACCTTTCTGCACATACTCTCCAGCAACGTCGACACTTCCAGTCAGTGACCACTGCTTTGCGCAAAGCTAATTACCGATATCGATGGGGGTTCCCAACTAGGCTCATAGTCACCAAGGATAACCAATCCATAACCATCACTACACCCTCTCAGGGTACGACTCTACTGGCCTCATGGGGTCTTCTTGTGGACCCTCTCAATACCCGGGCTCAACCTCCAACTGCCTTGAGAGCCTCAGCCCCTGAATTGTCGACAAAAGAACAGAGAATAAAAAGGCCTAAGACACAACACTCACAGGCTTCTCTGGGACACTCTGAGCTCACTGAGTAGGCCTCTGCGGAAATCATGTGTCCTGGTTCAGAAGTTAGTTGACCCTAGGGTCTCTCCTGATGGCACTCTCTGCCTGGCCTACATCTTGGCTAAGGTGGGGCCGCAGTGAGACCTATTGATCCGTTAAAATGTTTACTTATGGAATAAGTTATATATAATAAGTTATGATAAATTATGTTACTTGCTGTTTTGCATTTGTTTAGGTTTAAGCACTTTATACTCTGATAAACTTACTCTTAGAGCGGGGCTGACGTTCCTGCTCCGATGTGCTAGCTCCGGAGTTGTTTTTTCAACCCCCCAACTGAAGCCCACTCTAGGGCTCACCTGAGGTGGACTACTTCCACCACACCAGAGGCACTCCTTAGTGCCTTCCTTCTCTACTATCTTACCCTCCCTCTCTCTCTCTCCCCCTTTTTGTCCCTCAGACCCAGAAACTCTGACTCCCTTCCTCCAATTCTTAATCATTACTTCTTATGACAGGCTCTCCTCTGAGGTTTCTTACCCAAAATGTTAGAGGACTTAACACTCCCTTTAAGAGAAGTCTTTTATTGCGCTCACTGAAACACCACAACCCTGATGTGGTGTTCCTACAGGAGACACATTGGCTCAAGGACGAACCGATTAGACTTTCTTCCAGGGATTATACACATATTGAGTATGCTCCCTTCACAAAAAAAGCCAGGGGTACTGCAATTCTCCTTCATAGGAGACTAGCCATTGAACCAATCTTGACCGTTAGAGACCCACAAGCCAGATATATCATCCTAATTTGTAACATCAACCATGTGCTCTACACACTTGCATCAGTTTACCTACCCAACACTCATCAACCTAAGTGCCTCAAACACATACTCCATGTCATCTCCCAACACCAACAAGGTAGGGTTATTATCTCGGGCGATTTCAATATGACCTGGGAGCCCAGACTGGACAGAACAGTCTCTGACAAGGCTGGGGCCCCTTCCCCTAATGAACGTCTTGCAGCGAACTTCCGTACCCTCATGACGGGTTCAGGGTTATTTGATATCTGGAGGTCTATTCACACTCAAGACCGAGACTACACGCACTATTCACACTCACACCGACAATATTCGCGTCTCGACTACATATTCTCCACAGCAGATTCTCTAGACCTAGTTACTAACACGGCCATCCATATCTGCCACTGGTCAGACCACGACTGCGTTATCACCGACCTCATCTCTTCAAATACCACTCGCTCTAGACCCTCCTGGCGCATGCCCCACAATTTACTGCAGGATGTTCCTTTTAGAGAGAAACTACGTGCGGAAATTGGGCATTTCCTTAAAGCTAACGACCGGGCACAGGTAGCTGACGATACCCTATGGGGAGCGGCTAAAGCAACCATTAGAGGCTTCATGATATCTGAACAAGCTAAAATTAGAAGGCAAGCGGGTCTCTCGCTGGCTCAGTCTCACATTAAGCTCAGAGAACTTGAAGGCCAAAATAGAGTAAAGCCTACTACCCCCCTAATGACCCAAATAACCGATATTAAAAACCACATTTCCCAACTAGAACTTCGTAGAACACAGGAAAACCTAACTAAACTCAAACAACTATACTTCTATAAGGGCAACAGGGCGGACACCCTTTTAGCCAGTAAACTCAGGAATAGAACTAGTATCTCACATATACATGGCATTGTTAGGGAAGGCTCTCTCCTTAAAATCCCCTCGCGCATAGGGGAATCTTTTGCTGAGTTTTACTCCAAACTATACAATATAGAAAAATCCGAGAACCCCCCTGTAACCCCGGAAGATTCCATCCGTGAGTACCTAAAATCTTTAAACCTTCCGTCCCTCTCACCCGATCAAAGTGATACTCTAAATTTGCCATTCTCTCTTAGAGAAGTTCAACAAGTTATTAAAAATTCTAAATCATTCAAATCGCCTGGACCAGATGGCTTCCCAGTACACTTCTATAAAACTTATAACCAAGAAATCTCCCCCCTACTCCTTAGACTCTTTAATTTGGCTAGGGAAGAGGGTAAATTCAAGAGTGAATTCCTTGTAGCCACTATTGTAACTATACTAAAGCCTGGCAAAGATCCCTCTCTTTGCGCCAGTTACAGGCCAATCTCACTAATCAATACTGACATTAAATTTTTCTCTAAAATTCTAGCCAATCGTATTGCCAACCTTTTCCCCTGTCTAATCAACCCAGACCAGGTGGGATTTATCCCTAAAAGGGAGGGTCCGGATAATACTAGACGACTCTTGAATATTATGACTCTGTCTTCCAGTATGAACAAACCCATGGCGATTATATCATTAGATGCAGAAAAGGCCTTTGATCGGGTGAGATGGCGATTCCTGTGGGAAGTACTTGACACCCTTAAATTCCTAAGTTCCCTTTTGGGCGCAATCAAAGCCTTATATTCTACTCCCTCCGCTACGGTAAAGGGTCTTGGTTTTCAAACTCCCCCTTTTCAAATTTCCAACGGGACCAGACAGGGTTGCCCCTTATCACCCCTACTTTTTGCATTGGCCATCGAGCCGTTAGCAGAAAAAATCAGACTTGACCCACATATGAGTGGTATCACCCTATGTGGCACCAAACACAACATAGCCTTATTTGCTGACGACATTACCTTGTTCTCGTCAGACCTTACGACCACCCTTCCTAGACTTTTACTGTTAGTCAGGGAATTCGGTGCTCACTCTCATTATAAACTAAATATCTCTAAAACTGAGATTTACACCCAAGGCTTCCAGAACTCGTATATAGCCCCCTTAAAGATTAAATACCCGTATAAATGGTTGGAATCTTCAGTGACCCATCTGGGAGTTAGACTGTCCAACGACTTCCCCCGGGTTATCAGGGACAACTACCTCCCCTTGCTGTCAGACCTTCGTTCCCTCAGTGAGAAGTGGAACCTCTCCCAAGTCTCTTGGCTTGGACGAATTGCTGCCCTAAAGATGTCCTTCCTACCTCGACTCACATACTTATTCCGTTGTCTGCCAATCAAAGTCCCCAGGCATATTCTACTACAGTTTCAGCGTGAGGTTACTAAACACATAATGCAGGGTAAACCCCCTAGGGTGGCGCAGAGAGTCTTACAGCTGCCTAGGTCACAAGGAGGGTTGGGCTCTCCCTCGATAGTAAAATATTATGAGGGAGCCATGCTCACCCATGTCTCTCAATGGGGAGTTTCACAGTCTTCCTCTAAATGGAAGTCTATTGAGCAGGCTTCCTTGCCCTTCAACCTAACTCTACGTGACCTGATTTGGACGCCTGCACATTGTCGCAGGGACTTGTCCCTAGTAAATCCTATTATTCGGGAATGCCTGCAATTTTGGGATAAAATCCGCCATTCTAGACAGGTCGCTCCCCACCCCTCTCCCATAGCCTCCTTGCCCGGCCTATTAATAGGACTACAGGATGCCCATCCAGCTAAATGGTCCCAAATAGGAATACAGATGGTTTCGGATCTCTGGCTCCCTCCATCGGAATGTGGTTTTAAACCTGATTCACAGCTGGGATCAGACGGAGCCTTGCCCCATATTCTGAAATTTGAATATTTCAGAGTTAAAAATTTCTTGACCTCCTGGGGCTTTAAGCCTCAGTCAAATCGGCCTCTAACCTTGTGGGAGACCACCTGGAAACAGGGAGAGAGGCTTTACAAACCCCTCTCCAGACATTACACTCTATTGAACTCTGAGCTAAACTCAGACCTGGCTCCCCACCTTGTTAAGTGGGGATCTCTGTTGGACAGATCTTTCACAGCAATTGACTGGGAACAAGCGCTTGAACGAACCAAAAAAACTATACATTGCATCACCCTTTTTGAAACTTATTATAAATTGGTGGCTCACTGGTACTATGTGCCCACCAGGCTAGCTAAAATATTTCCTAGCGCATCCCCGTACTGTTGGAGAGGTTGTGGCCAGTGAGGGGACTCTCTACACATTTGGTGGGAATGTCCCAAAATACGCCCCCTATGGCTTAAATGTTTCAGAGCCCTTCCCAAATTAGGAATCTCCCTACGTAGCTCTCCCGCAGTAGCCCTCCTACACATAGGTACTCATTCCATCCCCAAACATCACGCTGGCATAAGTATTTACCTCTTTATGTCCATCAAACACCTGATAGCCTCTGACTGGAAGTCGGAATCCCCTCCCAGCTGGTCGAGAGTCTGCTCCTATATGGCCTACCTATACACTATGGAAAAAAGCATATTTTATAATCTAGGCAACTCTGACCTATTTGAGCTTATATGGGCCGACTGGAAAGACACTTATGACACAACTTGGAGACCTAATGTTCTCTCTCCCTCTTAGCCCTTCCAGACGGAACAGGGAGCCTGAGCTAGAGATAGACCTGTCCAGATTTAATTGTATCCCTGACGATGTACCCACTCTAGAACGATGATATATTCCTCAAACCTTCTTTTTCTCCTCTACCCTTCTTACTTCCATTCTTCTATCCCCCCCTCCTTTCTCTCCTGGGCGGGAACTCCCTGGTTCTCCCCCATCTGCGTTACAAAACTCCATTATCTGTTTTAATTAACCTCTGTATATGCGGAATCCTTTTGAATTACTCACTATACATTTCAAAATGTGTGTTTACAGATCTCCTAGAGGCCTTTTGTGAGTCCTCGAATTGCTAATCTTGTTTCTGTTTTGTTTCCTTTTCTCATTGTGTGCATATTCTTATTTCTAAGTTTGATAAGATAAATAAAGCTCTTTTGAAACTCAAAAAAAAAAAAAAATATATTGTTTATTGTCGGTTGGTGTCTATTTTAATGAAGATGAGTAAAGATGTTTTTTTTCAACTTTATGGAACAAGCCGGTCTGGAATATTTAGCTTTTGAGCGCTTGTTAGGTTGCTACCATAGGGCTTTCCATACACTTTTTTACCCTGGCGGGTGACATGGGGGGGGGGGGTCTTCAACTATGAAACAGTGCACAAAGTGGATCAAACACTATCAGAGAGGCCGATATAGAATGTGGGAGTACTCAGTAGGAGAGTGGCTTCTTAACCCTGACGGCCCGGCTAATAAGTTTATGAACTGAAACAACAGTTAGTACCCTGGTTATTATACCTCTGTTGTGCATAGGAGATTGAACTGTTTGGTTTAGTCAGCACAGACACACAGAATGTAATAATTATTTTATAGCATGTGGTGTATTGAGCGCCAGTGTTTCTGGATTAATAGAATAAAATGTTCTGTGCCAGGTTCCAGTGCAGAAGAAACTTTATTATACAGTTCTATCAGTGAGTTTCTGGTCAAATGGAATCTTTGAACAGTTTCTCTATCTGAGAAACCATTAAGTCCAACTGTAAATGCGCGCTGAACATACAGAATGCGATGCCTTTTATTCCTAGCTGGGGCATCTTTGGCCTCAATTAGTTGTGGCCGTTTTCTCAAGTTCAGTAGTAGAGAGAATAAGCAGAACTGCATTTCTTGCCTCAAGCCTCTATTCTGCTTCAATAAAATGAAAAGTTCTGTTTTCTTAAGTTTTTGGCAAGTTTTTGAGGCAAATTTTGGTGCTAATTTAACCAAAGCATAAAAAAATCGCTTTATTTTGAATAGCATTTTAAACAATACACTAGAAAGAGGTGTGAAAAAATGCAACCGCATACTTTTCATTCAATGTTTCATGCAGCTATAGAAAGGTGGCTTGGATCATATTTTTGCTTGGCCAGGGGCCCACTCAGGAGGATAAGACATTGTCACCCTTTACACTTTGGGCATTAAACACACACTGAAATCATTTGTATCCAAAGCAAGACTAGGCAGACCTAAACTGACCAAAGAGAACTACCACTCTAAGCCAGGGGGGATGGCACGCCTCTGTAGAAAAAATATTCTAAACGCACATCAATGCAGGCATATCTGAAGTTAAAGAGTAAGAAGGGCTAATTTGCATGTCTTTTACAATACAAACACCAGGCCTCACCCCTATTGAACATTTTTGGAACACTTGGAAAGACCAAAGATGAAAACACACCGTGCCATCTCTAGATACTGTCTGGGATGCAATAGTCCAATAAATGTGAGTCCAGAGACTCCCCATGCACATGCCTACTGTTAAATAACAGACAAAGGGGATACAATAAATAATGCATACATTTAACATTTTGTTTAACAATCATAAAGTGTTTAATGGTAACTTTAGGGCATTTCTAACTGAAAATACAAAAACACTGACTTGAAATATAGGCTGATGCAAGGTTTATTTTTTTTTTATAATGGTGCTGAACTGTGAGTGTGCCCAAGCATACATGTGTGTGTGTAACTATGTGAGTTTCTCTGTGTGCATGAGATTAATTATGGGTGTTTAGTCTTCTCTGTTTGTCCCGTCCTGTATGTGTCATAACATATTTTGTCTGTGATTGCGTGTATGTGTGTCATCCTGTGTTTATTTTGTGGGAAAGTTATTCTTTGTGTGTGTTTGCAGGGCACTGTATGCAAATATTCAGGTTTAAAGAGACTAATTAAAATGTGTACATTGTTATAGAGTGGCCTTCAAAGAGGAATTTAGAATTGGGCCATATGCACACCTTCTACCTCAGATCAGACCCACAACCCTGTAGCCCCTGCTAGCCAAATGCTCACATAGTACCTTAGATCATCCACAGCCCTGTAGCCCCTGCTAGTCATATGCCCACATTGTACCTTAGATCATCCACAACCCTGTAGCCCCTGCTAGCCATATGCCCACATTGTATCTTAGATCATCCACAACCCTGTAACCCCTGCTAGTCATATATGCCCACATTTTACCTTAGATCATCAACAACCCTGTAGCCCCTGCCTGATAGCCATATGTCCATATTGTAGCTTAGATCATACACAGCCCGTAGCCCCTGCTAGTCATATGCCCACATTGTACCTTAGATCACTCACAACCCTGTAGCTCCTACTACCCAAATGTCCACATTGCACCTAAGATCACAAAAACCCTATAAATCCTGCTAGCCATATATCCACATTGTACCTTAGATCAGTGATTTTTAACCTTTTTTTTGCCGTGGCACACTTTTTTACATTAAAAAATCCTGTGGCACACCACCATCCCAAAATTTTAAAAAAATCACACATTGTAGCCTAATACAGCATATATATATATATATACATACACACAAACACACACATACTGTACGTATTGTGCTGTTATGCTATGCCTCCTACAAACTACCCCTGCACTGGGAGTAAAAAACAAGCAAAGTTTAAAAAATATGTCACACTGTTGTCAGTCTGCCGTGGCACACCTGAGGATCTCTCACGGCACACTAGTGTGCCACGGCACACTGGTTGAAAAACACTGCCTTAGATCACACCTGCAACTCTGTTGAACCTATAGTTCATATGGCCAAAGTGTCCAGGTCTTAAAAACATATATTTTACCCTTCAGCAAGCTGAAATATTAGACTCTCCTATAAATACACCTGGCAACTTCATTGATGAAAACATTTTTTTTATTTAAAAATAAATTAAATAATAAATCATCTATATTTTGCACTGTTTAAACATTAAAATATTATTTGAATTCAAATGTATGCATTACATTTTTCTAATGCCTAGCAATTATAAAGATGTCTTTATCAAATATGTTGCATCTTTAATTTTTTTTTAATCAAAATACTTATTCATAGTCTAAAATTTAAAATAGGTGAAATAAAAAATAAATCATATGACTTATTTATAGCCTACAATTTAAAATAGGTGCAATGTCAGTACCAAGTGAGTCCTTTTTTACATTTCAGTTGCACATTTAATAAACATAAATGTAATTCTTGAAATGTGATTGTATAACAATTTTTGATATGGTTGATGGTGTAAGTGATATAAGATTTAATTATATAAATTTGTAAAGCAATCATTTTACCACTTTTAAACAAATTTTTATCTAAAACATTGCCTTTTTTAATACCGCATGTATATTAATTCGCTAATACAGTACTTTATACGCAGAAATCTCCACGTGTTTTGTAATTTTATATGATTACTTACAAGGTATAATTCTCAAAAGAATCATTATAAAAAATAAAGGTATATATAAAAAAAATATGCTTACCTGATAAATTCATTTATTTTATAGTGGTGAGAGTCCACAAGCCATTACTCCTAGGATTCCTGGCCACTACGAGGAGGCAAAGATTCACAAAGCTCTGAGAGCACTTAAGCTTTCCCAACCATTTGGTATTTTAGTCTAACGTATAACCAAGAAAGTAGAAGTAGAAAGGTAGGAAAGGACAAAATAGGGAAAATGAGGCGCAAACTGCTGCTTGAATAAATAAATTAAATTAGAAATGGAAATGGTCAGCTTAGTCATCTTAAAGTCTTACATTAGATTAAGCTTAAAATAGCCTCCTTCACCCCTTTCTATATCATGCAGCAGGAACGGTAAAAAATATATTTTAAAATTAATATTTCTGGCCACTGAAATGGCTGCCAAGCTCTGCCCACTGATGACATCACTATCTGGGCTGTATCTGGGCACTCTGCTGAATACATTGACATTCTGTGGAATCCAACTGGTGAGCCTTTTGTGATTGGACATCATATGCAGCCCAGAACATGATGTCATCAGTGGCCGGAGCTTGACAGCCATTTCAAAGTGGCCAGAAACAATATTAATTTTAAAATAACTTTGTTACCGTTATTGCTGTATGATATAGAAAGGGTGCAGGATGCTATTTGCAGTTTAATCTAATGTATGACTTTAACATGACTAAGGTGTAGATTGTCCCTTTAAGAGGAAGAGGGGTTGAGCAACATCCCCTTGCTAATGGGATATATGGGGTCCGGCTTCATCCATTGAATGAATCCGGATTCGTCATCAATTAAGTAAATATAGTATGAGATGCGGGCAGAGGAACGGAGCAATGTTTACCATCACTAAATGGTAATTGTTTTGCAGATGAAGCGTCTTAAAATAATTTAATCAATGAAAGTGCCCCTATTTTTAATAATAATTTTACATAATAGGCAGTAAATAGTTAAACTTTACAATCACTTTAACACTGGGTCAATCATACGACTGACTTGCAGTCAGTGTTAATAGCATAACATACACCATAATTATTTACAGCTTAATATTGCTACATTCCTGGGCTGCCTGCCAAGTCTATTAAAAATTCTAATTATTGGATTTAACTGTAACCCGTGTTATAGTCGGCTACTACAACCATTTATTCACATCTTAAAGTGATGGTAAATCTTATCATTTCAAAAACGCTAGGATTTACCAGCACTAAAAATAAAGGCCACCTTTATTTCATTGCGGCTTTAGTGCTAACTTAAGAGTCTCCAGCAGCCCACTACACATCTCAGTTTTTTTAATGAGGTGACGTTTTCACCTCTTAGCCAATAGCTGTGCTTGCCATATGCCACTGTGGACAGTCTACTTGAAAATGTTAAGGGCTAGATTACAATGGTGCACAAACACTAGGGGTTTTGCGACTGCGCTGATATTACAAGTGGAGCAAAATCGCAATTTCACTAGCGCAATGTTGATTTACGCTAGAATCCTTACCGCAATTTTAGAGTTGTGGATAACTGTTTTGCAAAATTAAGAAGTTGCACAAAACACTTCAAAAATACAAATATAGAGTACAGTTACACTCATATTAACACTGTCTAATAAAAATTATTTTAAATAAATATTGCACAAAAAAGTTATAAGGGCTCAAAAGATACATGTCTAAACATGTATATATATATATATATATATATATATATATATATATATATATATATATGTGTATATATATATAAATATATATATATATATACTGTATATAAATATGTCTATATATGTTTACATATATATTAATGTATTTATATGTGAATATATGTATTCACAGACATATATATACTCATATAAACACATAAATATGTACACACATATAGACATATATACAACTGCATTAGAGCCTTTTGCCGTAAAGTAGATGAAAACATGTAAAAACATACTTATGCAATACTCATATTTAATAAAGGCTTTAACTATGTATTTACTGTAAATATTTCACATTCCAATGTTCTGTACATAGGGGAATATGTTCTCTGTATTTGTAAATAGATGTTCCTATATATATCTTTATATATCTATACCTATATATAATTATATATAATTATATATATATATATACATACATATATATATATATATATATATATATATATATATATATATATATATAGGTATTAATATATATTTGTTTTAAAAGCTATCAGATATATTTTGAATTATTTATTTATAAATAAACTAGTCCTAAAGCCCATTCACACGGTCCATTTTTTGCAGTACAGCAGTCCCACCCCTTGCTCTCTCTCCCTCCCTCTCTTTTGCTTTCTCTCTCCCTCTCTCTTTTGCTCTCTCTGCCCCTCTCTTTTGCGCTCTCTCCCCCTCTCTTTTGCACTCTCTCTCACTCCACCTCTCTTTTGCTCTCTCTCTCCCCCTTCTCTTTTGCTCTCTCTCCCCCCTCTCTTTTGCCCTCTCTCTCTTTCCCCCTCTTTTGCTCTCTCTCCCCCCTCTCTTTTGCTCTCTCCCTCCTCTCTTTTACTCTCTCCCCCCTCTCTTTTGTTCTCTCTCTCCCCCCTCTCTTTTACCCTCTCTCCCCTCTCTTTTGCTCTCTCTCCCCTCTCTTTTGCTCTCTCTCCCCTCTTTTGCTCTTTCTCTCCCCTCTCTTTTGCTCTCTCTCCCCCTCTCTTTTGCTCTTTCTCTCCCCCCTCTTTTGCTCTCTTCCTCCCTCTCTTTTGCTTTCTATCCCCCCTCTCTTTTGCTCTCTCCCCCCTCTCTTTTGTGCTCTCTCTCCCCCTATCTTTTGCGCTCTCTCTCCCCCCTCTCTTTTGCACACTCTCCCCCCCTCTCTTTTGCACTCTCTCTCCCCCTTCTCTTTTGCGCTCTCTCCCCCCCTCTCTTTTGCGGTCTCTCCCCCCTCTATTTTGCGCTTTCTCTCCCAACCTCTCTTTTGCACTCTCTCTCTCCCCCTCTCTTTTGTGCTCTCTCTATCCCCTCTCTTCTGCTCTCCCCTCTCTTTTGCTCTCTCTCCCCCTCTTTTGCTCTCTCTCTCCCTCTTTTGCTCTCTCTCTCTCCCCCTTCTCTCTCTCTCTCTCTCTCTTTCTTTCTCCCCCTCTCTTTTGCTCTCTCTTCCCCTCTTTTGCTCTCTCTCTCTCTCTCTCTCTCTCCCTCTTTTGCTCTCTTTCTCTCCCCCCCCCCCTCTCTCTCTCTCTCTCTCTCTCTCTCTCTCTCTCTCTCTTTATCTCTCCCCCCGTCTTTTGCTCTCTCTCCCCCTCTTTTGCTCTCTCTCTCCCACTCTTTTGCCCTCTCTCTCTCCCCCTCTCTTTTGCTCTCTCTCTCCCCCTATCTTTTGCTCTCTTCCCCTCTCTCCCCCCTTTTCCCCTCTCTCCCCCCTCTCTTTTGCTCTCTCTCCCCCTCTTTTGCTCTCTCTCTCCCCCTCTCTTTTGCTCCTTCTCTCTCTCTCCCCCCTCTCTCTCTCCCCCTCTCTCTCTCTCTTACCCCTCTCTCTTCCCCTCTCTCTCCCCCCCACCCCCTTCTTTCTCCCCCTTTTGCTCTTTTGCGCTCTCTCTCGCCCCCTCTCATTTGGGCTCTCCCCCCACTCTTTTGCGCTTTCTCTCCCAACCTCTCTTTTGCGCGCGCTCTCTCCCCCTCTCTTTTGTGCTCTCTCTCTCTCCCCTCTCTTTTGCTCTCCCCCTCTCTTTTGCTCTCTCTCCCCTCTTTTGCTCTCTCTCTCTCCCCCTCTCTTTTGCTCTCTCCCCCCTCCTCTCCCCCTCTCTCCCTCCCTCTTTTTTGCTCTCTCACCCCCTCTTTTGTGCTCTCTCTCTCCCCCCCTCTTTCTTCCCCCCCTCTCTCCCCCACTCTCTCTCCCCCCTCTTTCTCTCCCCCCACTCTCTCTCTTCCCCCTCCTTCTCTCCCCCCCACTCTCTCTCTCCCCCATCTCTCCCCCCTCTTTCTCTCCCACCCACTCTCTCTCCCCCCTCTCTCTCTCTCTTCCCCCTCTCTCTCCCCCTGTCTCTCTCTCCCCCTGTCTCTCTCTCTTCCCCCCTCTCTCCCCCTGTCTCTCCCTCCTACTCTCTCTCCCCCTCTCTTTCTCCCCCTCTCTCTCTCCCCCTCTCTCTCTCCACCTCTTTCTCCCCCCCACTCTCTCTTCCCCCTCTCTCTCTCCCCACCTCTTTCTCCCCCCCACTCTGTCTCCCCCTCCCTCTCTCCGCCCCTTTCTCTCTATCCCCCATCTCTCCCCCATCTCTCTCTCTTCCCCCCTCTTTCTCCCCCCTCTCCCCGCCACTCTTTCTCTCCCCCCACTCTCTCTCCCCCCTCTTTCTTTCCCCCTATTTCTCTACCCCCCCCGTTTCTCTCCCCTCCCCTCTTTCTTTCCCCCTTATTTCTCTCCCCCTCTTTCTCTCCCCCCTCTTTCCCCCCCCACTCTCTCCCCCCACTCTCTCCCCCCCTCTCTCCCCCCCTTTCTCCCCCCTCTTTCTCTCCCCCCTCTCTCCCCACTCTTTCTCTCCCCCCTCTTTCTCACCCCCCTCTTTATCCCCCCTCTTTCTCTCCCACCCCTCTATCTATCCCCATTCTATCTCTCCCCCCTCTCTCTCTCCATCCTCTCTCTCCCCCCTCTTTTTTTCTCCCCCCTCTTTCTCTCCCCCTCTTTCTCTCCCATCCTCTTTCTCCCCCCCACTCTCTCTCTCCACCATCTTTCTCCCCCTCCTCTTTCTTCCCCCTCTCTCTCTCTCCATCCTCTCTCTCCCCCTCTCTCTCTCTCCTCCCCTCTTTCTTTCCCCCCTATTTCTCCCCCCCCTTTCTCCCCCCCCTTTCTCCCCCCTCCCCTCTTTCTTTCCCCCCTATTTCTCTCCCCCTCTTTCTCTCCCCCTCTCTCTCTCCCCCCTCTTTCTCTCTCCCTCTTTCTCTCTCTCTCCCTTTCTCCCTCTCCCCCATCTCTCCCCCCTCTCTCTCGCTTCCCCCTCTCTCTCCCCCTGTCTCTCTCTCCCCCCACCTCTCTCTATCTTCCCCTCTTTCTCCCCCCTCTCTCTCCCCCTCTCTCTCTCCCCCTCTCTCTATCTTCTCTCTCTCTCCCCCCTCTCTCCCCCTCTCTCTCCCCAACTCTTTCTCCCCCCCCACTCTCTCTCCCCCTTTCTCTCTCTCCCCCTCTCTCTATCTTACTCTCTGTCACCCCCCTCTCTCTCACCCCCTTTCTCTCTCCCCACCTCTTTCTTCCCCCACTATCTCTCCCCCTCTTTCTCTCTCTCCCCCATCCCTCCCCCCCTCTCTCTCTCTTCCCCCTCTCTCCCCCTGTCTCTCTCTCTATTCCCCTCTCTCCCCACTCTCTCTCCCTCCCTCTCTCTCTCCCCTCTCTCTCTCTCTCCCCACCTCTTTCTCCCCCACACTCTCTCTCCCCCACTATTTCTCTCCCCCCTCTCTCTCTCATCCCCCCATTTTTCTCTCCACCCTCTTTCTCTCTCCCCCCTTTCTCTCTCTCCCCCCATCTCTCCCCCCTCTTCTCCCTCTCTCCCCCATCTCTCCCCCCTCCCTCTCTCTCTTCCCCCCTCTTTCTTTCCCCCCTCTCTTTCTCTCCCCTCTTTCTCCCCCCACTCTCTTTCCCCCCCTCTTTCTCTCCCCCCTCTCTCTCTCTCTCCTCCCCCCATTTTTATCTCCCTTCTCTTTCTCCCCCCCCCTTTCTCTTTCTTGACCCATCTCTGCCCCCTCTCTTCCCCCTCCTCTTGCTCTCTCCCTCTCTCCCCATCTCTCCCCCCTCCCTCTCTCTCTTATCCCCTCTTTCTTTCCCCCCTCTCTTTCTCTCGCCCTCTCTCTCTCCCCCCTCTTTCTCCCCCCACTCTCTTTCCCCCCCTCTTTCTCTCCCCCTCTCTCTCCCCATCTCTCTCTCCCCCTCTCTCTATCTTCCCCTCTCTCTCCCCACCTCTTTCTCCCCCCACTCTATCTCCCCCCTTTCTCTCTCTCCCCCATCTCTCCCCCCTCTCTATCTCTTCCCCATCTCTCTCTCCCCCCTCTCTCTATCTTACCCTCTCTCTCCCCCCTCTCTCTCCCCCCTCTCTCTCTCCCCCCTTTCTCTCTCTCCCCACCTCTTTCTCCCCCCACTCTCTCTCCCCCTTTTCTCTCTCTCCCCCATCTCTCCCCCCTCTCTCTTCCCCCTCTCTCTCCCCCTGTCTCTCTCTCTATTCCCCTCTCTCTCCCTCCCTCTCTCTCCCCCCTCTCTCTCTCTCTCTCTCTCTCTCCCCACCTCTTTCTCCCCCCACTCTCTCTCCCCCCTCTTTCTCTCCCCCCTCTCTCTCTCCTCCCCCCATTTTTCTCTCCTCCCTCTTTCTCTCCCCCCCCTTTCTCTCTCTCTCTCCCCCATCTCTCCCCCCTCTTCTCCCTCTCTCCCCCCATCTCTCCCCCCTCCCTCTCTCTTCCCCCCTCTTTCTTTCCCCCCTCTCTTTCTCTCCCCCTCCCTCTCCCCTCTTTCTTCCCCCACTCTCTTTCCCCCCCTCTTTCTCTCCTCCCCCCATTTTTCTCTCCCCCTCTTTCTCTCCCCCCTTTCTCGTTCTTGCCCCATCTCTCCCCCCTCTCTTCCCCCTCCTCTTCCTCTCTCCCTCTCTCCCCCATCTCTCCCCCCTCCCTCTTTCTTTCCCCCTCTCTTTCTCTCCCCCCTCTTTCTCCCCCAACTCTCATCCCCCCTCTTTCTCTCCCCCCTCTCTCTCCCCCCTCTTCCCCCCCACTCTCTTTCCCCCCTATTTCTCTTCCCTCTCTCTCTCTCCCCCCCTCTCTCTCCCCCCACTCTCTCACCCCTTCTTTCTCTCTCCCCATCTTCCCCCCCCCCTTTCTCTCCCCCTCTCTCTCTCCCCCCCTTTCTCTCTCCCCCCTCTCTCTCTTTCCCCCTCTCTCTCCCCCTCTCTCTCTCCCCCTCTCTCTCTCCCCCCTCTCTCTCTCTCCCCCCTCTCTCTCCCCCCTCTCTCTCTCTCCCCCCCTTTCTATCTCTCCCCCATCTCTTCCCCCTCTCTCTCTCTTTCCCCCTCTTTCTCTCCCCCCCTCTCCCTCCTTCCCCCTCTCTCCCCCCCCCTCTCTCTATACACAATATACTTAGGAGCGCTCAAAGCTTAAGGTAAAGATGACTAATATGGGTTAAATATGAAAATTGCGTGATTATAAAAATAGCCAAAAAGGGTACTCCTAAGTATATTGTGTGTTTTGCTTTTATTTATTCCTAATTGTAGGGGGTCTTTTAGGATCTTTGGGGGTTTGGTATTTAGGCCCTGCACGCACTCTTCAGTCTGTTAGATATTGTTTTTTTTGTATCCCCTTCTAGTGTGCAGTGCGTTTGTTCTGTATATCTACTCTCCATTTAAACATGGAAGATATCTTTGAATTTAGAGAAAATATGTACAAAGTAGTATCTGAATATAAAGAGGGAGATAATCTGAATTGTCCTAACTATGAGAATTTAGATGATATTATGAAAAATTTGGAAAAAAAAAACCTAGTTAGAGAATTGAAACAAAAAACAGAAATTATATTCTTAAATAAATATAAAAGTAAAGGCCTAATCCCAAAGGGTTTAAAACTGAATAAAACTTGTTCTTTACCTCTTAACGAGGAATTCCAAACAGAGTGGGAGGTGGTACATTATATAAAGATATATTAAAAACTAAATGGAAAAAAATTTGAAAGAGACACAATAAATCCAAAATCTGACAATATAGAAAATAATTATCTAAATATAGAAACGTCCAAACCGCAAACACAATGGACTATGGTATACTTTAAGAAAAAAGAGAAAAAGAATCACAATCAATCTAAAAATTATAGATATATTAATTGGAGTTTTATTCATGGAGGCCAGGCCCTCATAATGAAGTTAGAAATACATACAATAGAGACGAATATTATCAAAACAGACATGAACAACATATGAACCCACGTTATTATAGAGCTAATAGGAGTTTTAATAATAAATATAATGAAACAAAATCTATGCCTTATAGATATGATAAGCAACATTAGGAAAATGATGATAGATGCATGTACCAGTGGAAAATAGATATAACCACTATATCAACATTAAACAGAAACCCCTATCCATAGGGAAACTAAAACTCATTTTTTAGAGACCAGCCCTCTGAGGGAGGGCACATCAAGGGATTTAGTGAGACAGAACCTAGAAAAAACTTGGACAAACAAAAAAAGATCTCTAGAGGAACAAGAGGGAGTGGAGCAAGTAAACGGAGCAAAAAGATGGAGGTAAAGAAAAATGGTGTATTTAATATCACTAGTACAAAACTAAAGGAAGATGAAGAAAGAATCCTTAGTCTTGGATTATCTTTTGCTCCTAGTACAAGACTTAACAAATTTAATACTCACATACATGTTAAAAAATTTGTGAGGAATCTCACATTAAAACGTTACTTTATGAAAAATCCTTTAGAAAAAACTGCTAATAGGATAACAATAGACTTATATTAGACAATTTAAAAAGGAATAATGATGTGACTATAAAGCCGGCTGATAAGGGCAGTGGGATCGTGGTTATGGACACGACCCACTATGAAAAAGAAGCTTTAAGATTACTCAGTGACAATAAAACATACAAAAAATTAGATCTTAATCCGACTAATAAATTTGTAGCTAAACTTAAAAAAATTATCATAGAAGGGAAAAATGTAGGAATTCTAACTGATAAAGAATCAGATTTTTTAGACCCAAAATATCCAAAAATTACTGTGTTTTATTTCCTGCCCAAGATCCATAAAGATTTAAATAATCCGCCAGGCAGGCCAATTATTTCAGGAATAGGTGCACTTTCCTCAAATTTATCTCAATATGTAGATTCCTTTCTCCAAAAATATGTTAAAAACTTTGACTCATATCTAAAAGATTCCACTCAGGATTTGAATATTCTGGAAACAATCAAATGGGAAAAAGATTTATTGCTAGTCACATGTGATGTAACTTTCCTTTATACAGCAATTAACCATGAGATGGGTCTACAGGCAGTGAAGAAATAACTTGATGATGACCCTGAAATTAAATTAGAGCAAAAAAAAATTTTTTTACTAAAAATTATTGCTTTCATATTGGAAAACAATTATTTTGTATTTAACAATAAATTTTATATACAAACTGAAGGAACAGCTATGGGCACAAGGTGTGCACCAAGCTATGCTAATCTTTTCATGGGCAATTGGGAAGAACTTTTTTCCATGAGAATAGCTATGGTGCAAACCTTGTGTTCTATAAAAGATACATTGATGATATTCTGATTATATGGAGAGGTTCAGAATTAGACCTCATCAAAATGTTCAAAAGTATGAATAGCAACAATAATGGACTTGCTTTCACATATGATTATAGTCAGGAGTCAATTGTTTTTCTAGATTTAGAATTATGGTTGTGACGGATACCCCGGATACCCTGACTGGGTAGCTCCGCCAAACGGGTCCTGCTTCCTCCCTGCCGACTCCAGCTATGTAGCTGGCTAGTGACCACAGCCTGTAGCCACCCCTGATGCCCGACAGCACCAGTACTCAGTATCCCATCCTGTAGCAGTCTCCAGCTACCCCGACTGGGTAGCTCTGCCAGAGGGTCCTTCCTTTGCCTGGAACAGGCTGCTATGTAGCCCAGGAAAGTGATTTTAGCTGGAGCTCACCCAAATAACTAGACAGACTAGATTTCAGGTGAAATAAGAACTACTTTATTGCACAGAAAACACAGCTTTTATACATTTCCAACAAATGGGGGTAGTTACTACACAAATAGAAACAAATATTATACAATGAGACAGACATCAGACAATGGTTAGTTAAACAAGATTCTAATCACATCCTGACTTACAAAAGGACAATGGATGACTCACACAATAACAGAAAGACACTTCACACCTAGACTAGATAACAACAGGGGTGAGGTTGTAGGGGGTGGGGGTAGCCTTGGCTGTCTGGTATCCATGACATCCTCCCCCCCTCCAGTTTGGCAGACCTGGCTAGACCCTTAACGGGTTGGCCTGGGCTGTCCGACAGTGGCCCTCCACTTCTCGGTTGCTGGGAGAGGTGATCCCATCTCTCCAGAGCTTGGGGCATCCTGGGGGGTTTCTGCTGGCATTTATACCCTGCGCCCTGGACGCAGGGATAGTCACATAAGGCAGTGTCCTTAAGTTCCATGGCCACACTGCCTCTCTCTGTGACACTCTATTTAGTACCGGCTGACCCACCCACAAACAAAGCTAGTGCTGGTTTCCCAGCTGTATTCCCACCCCAGACCAGAGGGGAAGGTTGCTCTTTGGTGGGGCAGGTAAAGCTCGGGTGCCCAAACATGTGGCACCAACTGTATACACTTTTATAGTCCTTGCCCAATGCAACGCCTGCCCTCAGTGAGAAATACTCCAGGACAAGAAAAAAAGAGATCTACCGCTGGGGAGGGAGGTCTGCTTCCTCCGCTCCATGGGAAAATGTGCTGCCGCTGGGGAGAGAGACTGTCTCCTCTCCCAGAAAGTGGGAGGTGGTACATTATATAAAGATATATTAAAAACTAAATGGAAAAAAATTTGAAAGAGACACAATAAATCCAAAATCTGACAATATAGAAAATAATTATCTAAATATAGAAACGTCCAAACCGCAAACACAATGGACTATGGTATACTTTAAGAAAAAAGAGAAAAAGAATCACAATCAATCTAAAAATTATAGATATATTAATTGGAGTTTTATTCATGGAGGCCAGGCCCTCATAATGAAGTTAGAAATACATACAATAGAGACGAATATTATCAAAACAGACATGAACAACATATGAACCCACGTTATTATAGAGCTAATAGGAGTTTTAATAATAAATATAATGAAACAAAATCTATGCCTTATAGATATGATAAGCAACATTAGGAAAATGATGATAGATGCATGTACCAGTGGAAAATAGATATAACCACTATATCAACATTAAACAGAAACCCCTATCCATAGGGAAACTAAAACTCATTTTTTAGAGACCAGCCCTCTGAGGGAGGGCACATCAAGGGATTTAGTGAGACAGAACCTAGAAAAAACTTGGACAAACAAAAAAAGATCTCTAGAGGAACAAGAGGGAGTGGAGCAAGTAAACGGAGCAAAAAGATGGAGGTAAAGAAAAATGGTGTATTTAATATCACTAGTACAAAACTAAAGGAAGATGAAGAAAGAATCCTTAGTCTTGGATTATCTTTTGCTCCTAGTACAAGACTTAACAAATTTAATACTCACATACATGTTAAAAAATTTGTGAGGAATCTCACATTAAAACGTTACTTTATGAAAAATCCTTTAGAAAAAACTGCTAATAGGATAACAATAGACTTATATTAGACAATTTAAAAAGGAATAATGATGTGACTATAAAGCCGGCTGATAAGGGCAGTGGGATCGTGGTTATGGACACGACCCACTATGAAAAAGAAGCTTTAAGATTACTCAGTGACAATAAAACATACAAAAAATTAGATCTTAATCCGACTAATAAATTTGTAGCTAAACTTAAAAAAATTATCATAGAAGGGAAAAATGTAGGAATTCTAACTGATAAAGAATCAGATTTTTTAGACCCAAAATATCCAAAAATTACTGTGTTTTATTTCCTGCCCAAGATCCATAAAGATTTAAATAATCCGCCAGGCAGGCCAATTATTTCAGGAATAGGTGCACTTTCCTCAAATTTATCTCAATATGTAGATTCCTTTCTCCAAAAATATGTTAAAAACTTTGACTCATATCTAAAAGATTCCACTCAGGATTTGAATATTCTGGAAACAATCAAATGGGAAAAAGATGTATTGCTAGTCACATGTGATGTAACTTTCCTTTATACAGCAATTAACCATGAGATGGGTCTACAGGCAGTGAAGAAATAACTTGATGATGACCCTGAAATTAAATTAGAGCAAAAAAAATTTTTTTTACTAAAAAGTATTGCTTTCATATTGGAAAACAATTATTTTGTATTTAACAATAAATTTTATATACAAACTGAAGGAACAGCTATGGGCACAAGGTTTGCACCAAGCTATGCTAATCTTTTCATGGGCAATTGGGAAGAACTTTTTTCCATGAGAATAGCTATGGTGCAAACCTTGTGTTCTATAAAAGATACATTGATGATATTCTGATTATATGGAGAGGTTCAGAATTAGACCTCATCAAAATGTTCAAAAGTATGAATAGCAACAATAATGGACTTGCTTTCACATATGATTATAGTCAGGAGTCAATTGTTTTTCTAGATTTAGAATTATGGTTGTGACGGATACCCCGGATACCCTGACTGGGTAGCTCCGCCAAACGGGTCCTGCTTCCTCCCTGCCGACTCCAGCTATGTAGCTGGCTAGTGACCACAGCCTGTAGCCACCCCTGATGCCCGACAGCACCAGTACTCAGTATCCCATCCTGTAGCAGTCTCCAGCTACCCCGACTGGGTAGCTCTGCCAGAGGGTCCTTCCTTTGCCTGGAACAGGCTGCTATGTAGCCCAGGAAAGTGATTTTAGCTGGAGCTCACCCAAATAACTAGACAGACTAGATTTCAGGTGAAATAAGAACTACTTTATTGCACAGAAAACACAGCTTTTATACATTTCCAACAAATGGGGGTAGTTACTACACAAATAGAAACAAATATTATACAATGAGACAGACATCAGACAATGGTTAGTTAAACAAGATTCTAATCACATCCTGACTTACAAAAGGACAATGGATGACTCACACAATAACAGAAAGACACTTCACACCTAGACTAGATAACAACAGGGGTGAGGTTGTAGGGGGTGGGGGTAGCCTTGGCTGTCTGGTATCCATGACATCCTCCCCCCCTCCAGTTTGGCAGACCTGGCTAGACCCTTAACGGGTTGGCCTGGGCTGTCCGACAGTGGCCCTCCACTTCTCGGTTGCTGGGAGAGGTGATCCCATCTCTCCAGAGCTTGGGGCATCCTGGGGGGTTTCTGCTGGCATTTATACCCTGCGCCCTGGACGCAGGGATAGTCACATAAGGCAGTGTCCTTAAGTTCCATGGCCACACTGCCTCTCTCTGTGACACTCTATTTAGTACCGGCTGACCCACCCACAAACAAAGCTAGTGCTGGTTTCCCAGCTGTATTCCCACCCCAGACCAGAGGGGAAGGTTGCTCTTTGGTGGGGCAGGTAAAGCTCGGGTGCCCAAACATGTGGCACCAACTGTATACACTTTTATAGTCCTTGCCCAATGCAACGCCTGCCCTCAGTGAGAAATACTCCAGGACAAGAAAAAAAGAGATCTACCGCTGGGGAGGGAGGTCTGCTTCCTCCGCTCCATGGGAAAATGTGCTGCCGCTGGGGAGAGAGACTGTCTCCTCTCCCAGAAAGGGATTCTGCCGCAGGGGAGAGATATTGATACCCATCTCTCCCTGCAAGGGCTTCTCTGTAAGGGGAGGGAGGGCGACTACCTCTGCTCCTGAAGGATGGATCTGCCGCTAGGGAGAGAGACCGACTGTCTCCTCTCCCAGAAAGGGGTTCTGCTTACGGGGAGGGAGGACGACTACCTCTGCTCCCAGGGGATGGCTCTGCCGCTGGGAAGAGAGACCGACTGTCTCCTCTCCCTGCTCCTGGCTCTGCCGCTGGGGAGAGAGACTGGCGGTCTCCTCTCCCAGGAAGGGGTTCTACTTCTGAGGGGGGGCTACCTCCGCTCCCAGGGGATGGCTCTGCCACTGGGGAGAGAGACCAACTGTCTCCTCTCACAGGAAGGGGTTCTGCTTGCGGGGAGGGAGGATGAGTACCTCTGCTCCCAGGGGATGGCTCTGCCGCTGGGGAGAGAGACAGACTGTCTCCTCTCCCAGCTCCTGGCTCTGCCGCTGGGGAGAGAGACCGACTGTCTCCTCTCCCAGGAAGGGGTTCTGCTTACGGGGAGGGAGGACGACTACCTCCGCTCCCAGGGGATGGCTCTGCTGCTGGGGAGAGAGACCGACTGTCTCCTCTCTCAGCTCCTGGCTCTGCCACTGGGGAGAGAGACTGACTGTCTCCCCTCCCAGAAAGGGATTCGGCCACTGGGGACAGATATCGATAGCCATCTTTCCCTGCAAGGGCTTCTCTGTAAGGGGAGGGAGGATGACTACCTCCACTCCCGAAGGATGGATCTGCTGCTGAGGAGAGAGACTGACTGTCTCCTCTCCCAGAAAGGGGTTTTGCTTACGGGGAGGGAGGACGACTACCTCCACTCCCAGGGGATGGCTCTGCCGCTGGGGAGAGAGACCGACTGTCTCCTCTCCCGGCTCCTGGCTCTGCCGCTGGGTAGAGAGGCTGACTTTCTCCTCTCCCAGGAAGGGGTTCTGCTTACGGGGAGGGAGGATGACTACCTCTGCTCCCAGGGGATGGCTATGCCGCAGGGGAGAGAGAACGACTGTCTCCTCTCCCTGCTCCTGGCTCTGCCGCTGGGGAGAGAGACTGGCTGTCTCCTCTCCCAGGAAGGGGTTCTACTTCCGGGGGGGGGGGCTACCTCCGCTCCCAGGGGATAGCTCTGCCACTGGGGAGAGAGACCAACTGTCTCCTCTCCCAGGAAGGGGTTCTGCTTGTGGGGAGGGAGGACAACTACCTCCACTCCCGAGGGATGGCTTTGCCACTGGGGAAAGAGGCCGACTGTCTCCTCTCCCAGGAAGAGATTCTGCTGCTAGGGAGAGTTATCAACCTCCATCTCTCCCTGCAAGGGGTTCTCTGTAATGGGAGGGAGGACGACTACCTCCACTCCCAGGGGATGGCTCTGCTGCTGGTGAGAGAGACTGACTGTCTCCTCTCCCTGCTCCTGGCTCTGCCGCTGGGGAGAGAGACCAACTGTCTCCTCTCCCAGGAAGGGGTTCTGCTTGCGGGGAGGGAGGACAACTACCTCCACTCCCGAGGGATGGCTTTGCCACTGGGGAAAGAGGCCGACTGTCTCCTCTCCCAGGAAGAGATTCTGCTGCTGGGGAGAGTTATCAACCTCCATCTCTCCCTGCAAGGGGTTCTCTGTAATGGGAGGGAGGACGACTACCTCCACTCCCAGGGGATGGCTCTGCTGCTGGTGAGAGAGACCGACTGTCTCCTCTCCCTGCTCCTGGCTCTGCCGCTGGGGAGAGAGACCAACTGTCTCCTCTCCCAGGAAGGGGTTCTGCTGCTGGGGAGAGTTATCGACATCCATCTCTCCCTGCAAGGGGTTCTCTGTAAGGGGAGGGAGGACAACTACCTCCACTCCCAGGGGATGGCGCTGCCACTGGGGAGAGAGACCAACATCCATCTCTCCCTGCAAGGGGTTCTCTGTAAGGGGAGGGAGGATAACTTCCTCCTCTCCCTGGTTTCCTGGAACTGTTACAGGTGCTGGGCAGAGGCCGGCAGCTCTCTGCCCTATTGCCAGTGGTTCTGCTGGGATGGCTCCCTTGTCCAAGTCTATAAGCTCAGGGCCAGGCTGCTGATCTGTATCTAGCAGCTCATCATCTCTTCTGAGAAATACTCTTGGACAAGAAAAGGGTAGAGACCCTGCCAAGCTACTGAGGGGAGAGTCCATCTGTCTCTTCTCCCGAGAAGGAGATCTACCGCTGAGGAGGGAGGTCTGCTACCTCCGCTCCATGGGAAACTGTGTTGCTAGGGAGAGATACCAACTGTCTCCTCTCCCAGAAAGAGATTTGGCCGCTTAGGAGAGATATCGATACCCGTCTCTCCCTGCAAGGGGTTCTCTGTAAGGGGAGGGAGGACAACTACCTCCACTCCCAGGGGATGGCTCTGCTGCTGGGGAGAGAGACAGACTGTCTCCTCTCCCTGCTCCTGGCTCTGCCGCTGGGGAGAGAGACCAACTGTCTCCTCTCCCAGGAAGAGGTTCTGCTGCGGGGGAGAGTTATCAACATCCATCTCTCCCTGCAAGGGGTTCTCTGTAAGGGGAGGGAGGACGACTACCTCCACTCCCAGGGGATGGCTCTGCCACTGGGGAGAGAGACCGACTGTCTCCTCTCCCGGCTCCTGGCTCTGCTGCTGGGGAGAGAGACCGACTGTCTCCTCTCCCAGGAAGGGGTTCTGCTTATTGGGATGGAGGATGACTACCTCCGCTCCCAGGGGATGGCTCTGCCGCTGGGGAGAGAGACCGACTGTCTCCTCTCCCTGCTCCTGGCTCTGCCGCTGGGGAGAGAGACCGACTGTCTCCTCCCCCAGGAAGGGGTTCTGTTTACGGGGAGGGAGGATGACTACCTCCGCTCCCAAGGGATGGCTCAGCCGCTGGGGAGAGAGACCGACATCCATCTCTCCCTGCAAGGGGAGGGAGAACGCCTACCTCCTCTCCCTGGTTTCCTGGGGCTGTTACAGGTGCGGGGCAGAGGCCGGTGGCTCTCTGCCCTGTTGCCAGCGCTTCTGCTGGGGTGGTTCTTTTATCCAGGTCTATAAGCTCGGGCCCAGGCTGCTGATCTGTATCTAGCAGCTCGTCATCACTTATGCTCTGTTTCCACTCATCTGAGGCCAACCTCCATGATTCCCAGAGTGCTGCACCACAGCTCCGTGCAGACTCCATGGCATGCTGCAGAACTCAGTCTAGCAGCCTCTTGTATGCCTTTTCCAGTCCCCATTCTTGGACAATAAGCGATACCATATTGGATACCAGCCAGGGTACCCCCGAGAGATCCAACAGCTGCTCTCGGGAGTGGCTAATGTTCGTTACTCTCAGTTCCGCCCCGCTCCCAAATTCTGGGTCTTCTGTCAACTTTTCAATAGTAACCCAGGGCCGCCGAAGCCAAAGCCCTCTATGGGGGAGCAATCCTCCAGTCATGGCTGTACTTGCATAGCGAGCCATCGGAGGTCCCGATAGCTGTCCTCCACCCACATCCACCCTATATTTAGGGACTGTACGCACATGTTCCCCTTGGCAAACATGCATCGATTATAACATCTTAATGTTCTTTATAGATAATATTAGAGGAGTACTGTTTTATAATAGAAGCTCTAAATATCAAGCATTCCTAGGGCAGTCATACAGGTCTTCATACTATCACTTGTATGATACCTCTACCTCACACGTGGAACTTATGCTGGGACCCTGGAGGTCTTTCATTGGGGATCTTGTCAAAGAACGGGACATGACTGTACTCTCTTAAGAGTTAAGCTATTACTCACACGACAAGCCCTGAGGGTCTACATTTGATTTTTGGGGCTACCCCACATATTCCTATTTTCAGATAGGGTTAAAATCTGTTCCACCATTAATATTTTTGCTAAGCTAGATATGTTGCCTGGTCCTATGTTTTATGTTTACTTATCAATATATACAGTTGTATTGATTTATTGTTTAACTCTTAATTATCAGGATATAAGATGATATTTACACTCTCACTGAGGTTCTTCACATTAATCCCCTGTAGGTATATTTTGCTTCCCCACTTAGGCTAACTTTAGAGAGGATTACCTAGTAATGAGCCTATGTGTACTAATTCTCCCTAATCCTCTGTTTGATATTAGTACTGGATGGTTAGCCTGCAAAACAGGGTGTCTATGAAAGGGGATAATACCATTTTAGGAGTATAGTTGAGAGCTATATTGACTGAAGTCAATGCCTAAGCAAAACAACCTGTTCATCTAGGTTAGTTTGCTATCACAAATTGGTTTAATTATATATCTATTTGAATGTAACATCTAACCTAATATATGAGTAGTCACTAGGGCAGTAAGTAAGACCTATACATAGATTTCACTTCATTATTTTACATCTCAGGAGTTATAGTTGCAATAGATACCCTCTGAATATAGCTATTTATTGATGATAAGGAGTACTATCCCTTAAACGTCATGCCTACGCTCTGTCAGTGGCCGAGACAGGGCTATGGGTTTAGACAAGTATATACTTTCTGGGTACTCTTTATCCTAGCCACACATTACTAGATCCAATAGTGTTTTACTGCTCTATAAGGCGTACCTATACTAAAGGAGACAACTCATTAATAACATGTAATTCCACACAGCTTCTAAACTCCGCCATGGCTTAAAGCAGATTAAAGAACTGATTTATCCAGACACGTCTCATTTATGACACGTATTGTAGTTAGTATACATATTATACCACAAGCTTATTACTGTTTATATACTGTATTAGTCTCATGTGTTATATGATTCTGTTGCGGTATATGCTAATGTTGGCTGCATACGCCAAACTCATATATATGGTAAATTATGCCACCTTTTATTGTTTCTGGGGTATGTTCTTATATATTGCTCTTATATGCTAATATACATGTTGATCCTCGGTTAAGAATTACTCTGCACATATATCTTTATATGACATGTCATAAAACAATGTACTTTAGCTCTGAAAGAGAGTCCACTTGTATGAGGTCTATGTTTGAATTTTTTTCTGAGATATACCTAGCGGCCACATCTGAATTTAATTAGCTTCTCTACTAGTTTGCATTGGGCCCTCACTCTCCTAGGTTTATGAAGTTAGCTCCTATTATATGTTACACTATGTACACTGCTACTTTTCCATATCATCCAGCTTAGGGACTACTCATATTGTTAGCAAGACTAGCTACTAAGCTACATGAGTAACCAAAGATATTTAGTGACACATATTCCTAAGGTAATTATTTTAAACCTTACCAAGAGAATAAAAGTATAGGATGGCTCGCAGCTATTCATCTTGTATCCTATCATACCAAGTAACATATAGCACATTTTCTTTAGGAAGTCCCCTCCTATGTTTTATATTCAATATACCTAAAGACCCAAAAGCTAGCCCAGATTCTCACCCTAACAGACTCCGCCCCCCTCACCCCCTTTCTCTCCCCTTTTTTCAAATAGAGCGGCTCTTGCCCGCTGAATTTCCTTTCCCCCAAATAAAACCATCACACCATCCCCCATTTTACTCCACTTTATTCAGAATTGATAGCTTACTTTATGATTTCTATAGTAATTTGTGGGCTATCATTATTCTTACTGTACCAAAAGTTATGAAAAGAGGTTTCATGGTTATATGCATGGTTATATGCTACCCATTTCTCCTATTTTCTTTTAATCCTTTATATTATTCATTTTATGATCCACACGTCAGACATATTTTTATAACCATTCCCAGAAAGAACGCTCTCATTGGTGAACTTGTTACTCAATCTGGCTAAAGCCCTTTTTACTTGTAACTAACTAGTAGACACGATGTTTATAATTGTAACATTTCTACCATAATGTTTTGAAACTAACCTATTTTCTAGATGAGAATTGTAAAGATATTCTTTCCAAGTTGGATATGTATCTGGATATATTTCATGTTTTGTTGTTATTGCTCATTGCCTCAATAAAAATTATAAAAAAAAAAAATAAGTCAGTAGTTAAGAGTTTTATGGGCTAACGCCGTAACATAAAACTCTTAACTAAAGTGCTAAAAAGTACACTAACACCCATAAACTACCTATTAACCCCTAAACCGAGTCCCCCCCCCACATCGCAAACACTTAACTAAAATTTTTAATCCCTAATCTGCCGACCGGACATCGCTGCTACCTCTTTAATTAATATATTAACCCCTAAATCGCTGCACTCCCGCCTCGCAAACACTAGTTAAATATTATTAACCCCTAATCTGCCGTCCCTAACATTGCCAACACCTACCTACATTTATTAACCCCTACTCTGCCACCCCCAGCATCGCCGCCACTATAATAAAGTTATTAACCCCTAAACCTAGGTCTAACATCCTCTTCTTCCGACGACTCCCGACGAATGAAGGTTCCTTTAAATGACGTCATCCAAGATGGCGTCCCTTGAATTCCGATTGGCTGATAGAATCCTATCAGCCAATCGGAATTAAGGTAGGAAAAATCCTATTGGCTGATTCAATCAGCCAATAGAATTGAGCTTGCATTCTATTGGCTGTTCCAATCAGCCAATAGAATGCGAGCTCAATTCTATTGGCTGATTGCATCAGCCAATAGGATTTTTCCTACCTTAATTCCAATTGGCTGATAGAATCCTATCAGCCAATTGGAATTCAAGGGACGCCATCTTGGATAACGTCATTTAAAGGAACCTTCATTCGTCGGGAGTCGTCGGAAGAAGAGGATGCTCTGCGTTGGTTGGCTTGAAGATGGACCCGCTCCGCTCCGGATGGATGAAGATAGAAGATGCCGTCTGGATGAAGACTTCTGCCTGTCTGGAGGTCCTCTTCTGCCTGGATAGGATGAAGACATCTCAAGGTAGGGTGATCTTCAAGGGGTTAGTGTTAGGTTTTATTAAGGGGGGATTGGGTGGGTTTTAGAGTAGGGTTGGGTGTCTGGGTGGTGGGTTTTAATGTTGGGGGGTATTGTATTTTTTTTTTTACAGGTAAAAGAGCTGATTACTTTGGGGCAATGCCCTGCAAAAAGTCCCTTTAAGGGCTATTTGTAATTTAGTATATGGTAGGGATTTTTATTATTTTGGGGGACTTTTTTATTTTATTAGGGGGATTAGATTAGGTGTAATTAGTTTAAAAATTTGTAATTATTTTTTTATTTTCTGTAATTTAGTGTTTTGTTTTTTTTGTACTTTAGTTTATTTTATTTAATTGTATTTAATTGAATTTAGTTTAGGGATTTAATTTAATGATAGTGTAGTGTTACGTGTAATTGTAACTTAGGTTAGGTTTTATTTTACAGGTACTTTTGTATTTATTTTAGCTAGGTAGCTATTAAATAGTTAATAACTATTTAATAACTATTGTACCTAGTTAAAATAAATACAAAGTTGACTGTAAAATAAAAATAAATCCTAAGATAGATACAATGTAACTATTAGTTATATTGTAGCTATCTTAGGGTTTATTTTATAGGTAAGTATTTAGTTTTAAATAGGAATAATTTATTTAATTGTAGTAATTTTATTTAGATTATTTTAAATTATATTTAAATTAGGGGGGGTGTTAGGGTTAGACTTAGGTTTAGGGGTTAATAACTTTATTATAGTGGCGGCGACGTTGGGGGCGGTGAATTAGGGGTTAATAATTGTAGGTAGGTTGTGGCGAGGTTGGGGTTAATAAATATAATGTAGAGTAGGGGTTAATAAATATAATGTAGGTGTTGGCGATGTTGGGGGCAGCAGATTAGGGGTTCATAAGTATAATGTAGGTGACGGCGGTGTCCGGAGCGGCAGATTAGGGGTTAATAATATAATGCAGGTGTCGACGATGTCGGGGGCGGCAGATTAGGGGTTAATAAGTGTAAGATTAGGGGTATTTAGACTTGGGGTTCATGTTAGGGTGTTAGGTGTAGACATAAAAAGTATTTTCCGATAGGAAACAATGGGGCTGCGTTAGGAGCTGAACGCTGCTTTTTTGCCAGCTCAGCCCCTTTGCTTTCTATGGGGAAATCGTGCATGAGCACGTTTAGCCAGCTCACCGCTACCGTAAGCAGCGCTGGTATTACAGTGAGATGTGGAGCTAAATTTTGCTCTCCGGTCACTTTTCTGCAGCTAATGCCAGGTTTGTAAAAACCCGTAATACCAGCGTTGTTTGTAGGTGAGCGGTGAGCATAAACTGAGCGTTAGCACCGCAAGCCTTACTGACAAAAACTCGTAATCTAGCCGTAAGAATCTTAGATCCCTGTTAGCACCAAGTGAGTTTAAAAATAAAAGCAAACATGCTAAAGTAAATAAAGACTTATTTGGAATAAAATGTTAGGATTCTATCCATGCTATTCATGTAAAGCTTGTCAACATAGTTGTAAAAAATGCACACTAACCATACCCACTACAGGAGAAGAATTAATGATAAAAGACCTAATTAGATGTACAACCAAGGGAGTGATTTATATATTACAATGTACTTGTAAACTAATTTACTTTGGTGAAACAAAAAGAATGCTAAAAGACAGGATCAGGGAGCACATCCTTTGTATAGAAAAGAAGGTAGACGACACAAGACTCTATAAACATTTTAAAGAGGTCCACGAAGGAAGAGTAAAAGATTTGAAATACTGGGGTATACACAATGTAAAATCAAATTGGAGGGGAGGAAATATAGATGAATATTTCCTATTGAAAAAAGCTGAATATATCTATAAAAATAACACTTTGTCCTCTAGTTATCAACGTGTCTACTTTACCTGCCTTCGCCGGCCCAATACGCCCGCCTAAGCTCGCCTACCATCGCCGCCGCGGACCTGAAAAATTTCGCCTAAGTTATCAAAAAATCTGTCAAAAATCCGCGCACCAAGTACGGGGCGCTGAGCAGCGGACTATGAGAGTTATCACTCATCCGATCTCGCTGCTCTTCTGCTTTTTGACAGCTTTATTGACAAGCTGTCACTAAGCACCCACACTAACTACACTGTTCTACCCCCTATACCGGCGCCCCCGGAGCCCCCCGCAACTAAATAAAGTTATTAACCCCTAAACCGCCGCTCCTAGACCCCGCCGCAACTATAATAAATGTATTAACCCCTAAACCGCCGCTCCCGGACACCACCCCACCTACATTATACCTAGTAACCCCTATCCTGCCCCCCCCTATACCGCCGCCACCTATAATAAAGTTATTAACCCTATCCTGCGGATCCCGGACCTCGCTGCAACTAAATAAATAGTTTAACCCCTAAACCGCCGCTCCCGGACCCCGCCGCAACCTATATTAAACTTATTAACCCCTAATCTGCCCCCCACACCGTCGCTACCTATAATAAATTTATTAACCCCTATCCTGCCCCCCCTACACCGCCGCCACTGTAATAAAATTATTAACCCCTAAACCTAAAGTCTAACACTAACCCTAACACCCCCCTAACTTAAATATTAATTAAATACATCTAAATAAATATTATTCTTATTAACTAAATTAATCCTATTTAAAACTAAATACTTACCTTTAAAATAAACCCTAATATAGCTACAATATAAATAATAATTATATTGTAGCTATCTTAGACCTAGAGTTTGGCGGTAGCCGTGAAAACCAGCGTTAGAGGCTCCTAACGCTAGTTTTAGGCTACCGCCGGTATTTAGAGTCACTCAAAATAGGGTCTAACGCTCACTTTTCAGCCGCAACTTTTCCATACCGCAGATCCCCTTACGTCAATTGCGTATCCTATCTTTTCAATGGGATCTTCCTAACTCCGGTATTTAGAGTCGTTTCTGAAGTGAGCGTTAGACATCTAACGACAAAACTCCAGCCACAGGAAAAAAGTCAGTAGTTAAGAGCTTTCTGGGCAAACGCCGGTTTATAAAGCTCTTAACTACTGTACTCTAAAGTACACTAACACCCATAAACTACCTATGTACCCCTAAACCGAGGTCCCCCCACATCGCCGCCACTCGATTAAATTTTTTTAACCCCTAATCTGCCGACCGCCACCTACGTTATCCTTATGTACCCCTAATCTGCTGCCCCTAACACCGCCGACCCCTGTATTATATTTATTAACCCCTAATCTGCCCCCCACAACGTCGCCGCCAGCTACCTACACTTATTAACCCCTAATCTGCCGTCCGCACGCCGCCGCCAGCTACATTATCCCTATGTACCCCTAATCTGCTGCCCCTAACACCGCCGACCCCTATATTATATTTATTAACCCCTAATCTGCCCCCCACAACGTCGCCTCCACCTGCCTACACTTATTAACCCCTAATCTGCCGAGCGGACCTGAGCGCTACTATAATAAAGTTATTAACCCCTAATCCGCCTCACTAACCCTATAATAAATAGTATTAACCCCTAATCTGCCCTCCCTAACATCGCCGACACCTAACTTCAATTATTAACCCCTAATCTGCCGACCGGAGCTCACCGCTATTCTAATAAATGTATTAACCCCTAAAGCTAAGTCTAACCCTAACACTAACACCCCCCTAAGTTAAATATAATTTAAATCTAACGAAATAAATTAACTCTTATTAAATAAATTATTCCTATTTAAAGCTAAATACTTACCTGTAAAATAAATCCTAATATAGCTACAATATAAATTATATTTATATTATAGCTATTTTAGGATTTATATTTATTTTACAGGTAACTTTGTATTTATTTTAACCAGGTACAATAGCTATTAAATAGTTAAGAACTATTTAATAGCTAAAATAGTTAAAATAATTACAAATTTACCTGTAAAAGAAATCCTAAACTAAGTTACAATTAAAACTAACACTATACTATCAATAAATTAATTAAATAAACTACCTACAATTACCTACAATTAACCTAACACTACACTATCAATAAATTAATTAAATACAATTCCTACAAATAAATACAATTAAATAAACTTGCTAAAGTACAAAAAATAAAAAAGAACTAAGTTACAAAAAATAAAAAAATATCTACAAACATAAGAAAAATATTACAACAATTTTAAACTAATTACACCTACTCTAAGCCCCCTAATAAAACAACAAAGCGCCCCAAAATAAAAAATGCCCTACCCTATTCTAAATTACTAAAGTTAAAAGCTCTTTTACCTTACCAGCCCTGAACAGGGCCCTTTGCGGGGCATGCCCCAAGAAGTTCAGCTCTTTTGCCTGTAAAAAAAAAACATACAATACCCCCCCCCCAACATTACAACCCACCACCCACATACCCCTAATCTAACCCAAACCCCCCTTAAATAAACCTAACACTAAGCCCCTGAAGATCATCCTACATTGTCTTCACCTCACCAGGTATCACCGATCCGTCCTGGCTCCAAAATCTTCATCCAACCCAAGCGGGGGTTGGCGATCCATCATCCGGTGCCTGAAGAGGTCCAGAAGAGGCTCCAAAGTCTTCATCCTATCCGGGAAGAAGAGGCGATCCGGACCGGCAACCATCTTGATCAAAGCGGCATCTTCTATCTTCATCCGATGACGACCGGCTCCATCCTGAAGACCTCCACCGCGGACCCATCTTCTTCCGGCGACGTCCAACTGCAGAATGACGGTTCCTTTAAGGGACGTCATCCAAGATGGCGTCCCTCGAATTCCAATTGGCTGATAGGATTCTATCAGCCAATCGGAATTAAGGTAGGAATATTCTGATTGGCTGATGGAATCAGCTAATCAGAATCAAGTTCAATCTGATTGGCTGATCCAATCAGCCAATCAGATTGAGCTCGCATTCTATTGGCTGATCGGAACAGCCAATAGAATGCAAGCTCAATCTGATTGGCTGATTGGATCAGCCAATCGGATTGAACTTGATTCTGATTGGCTGATTCCATCAGCCAATCAGAGTATTCCTACCTTAATTCCGATTGGCTGATAGAATCCTATCAGCCAATCGGAATTCGAGGGACGCCATCTTGGATGACGTCATTTAAAGGAACCGTCATTCGTCGTTCAGTCGTCGGCCAGGATGGATGTTCCGCGGTGGAGGTCTTCAGGATGCTGCCGCTTCGCTCCGGATGGATGCCGCTTGGATGAAGACTTCAATCGGATGGAAGAACTCTTCTGCCCCGCTTGGATGAAGACTTCAGCCGGATCATGGACCTCTTCAGCCCCCCGCTTGGGCTTGGATCAGGACATCGGAGGAGCTCTTCTGGACCGATCGGTGAACCTGGTATGGTGAAGACAAGGTAGGATGATCTTCAGGGGCTTAGTGTTAGGTTTATTTAAGGGGGGTTTGGGTTAGATTAGGGGTATGTGGGTGGTGGGTTGTAATGTTGGGGGGCTTGGGTATTGTATGTTTTTTTTTACAGGCAAAAGAGCTGAACTTCTTGGGGCATGCCCCGCAAAGGGCCCTGTTCAGGGCTGGTAAGGTAAAAGAGCTTTGAACTGTAGTAATTTAGAATAGGGTAGGGCATTTTTTTATTTTGGGGGGCTTTGTTATTTTATTAGGGGGCTTAGAGTAGGTGTAATTAGTTTAAAATTGTTGTAATATTTTTCTTATATTTGTAAATATTTTTTTATTTTTTGTAACTTAGTTCTTTTTTATTTTTTGTACTTTAGCTAGTTTATTTAATTGTATTTATTTGTAGCAATTGTATTTAATTAATTTATTGATAGTGTAGTGTTAGGTTAATTGTAGGTAATTGTAGGTAGTTTATTTAATTAATTTATTGATAGTCTAGTGTTAGGTTTATTTGTAACTTAGGTTAGGATTTCTTTTACAGGTAAATTTGTAATTATTTTAACTATTTTAGCTATTAAATAGTTCTTAACTATTTAATAGCTATTGTACCTGGTTAAAATAAATACAAAGTTACCTGTAAAATAAATATAAATCCTAAAATAGCTATAATATAAATATAATTTATATTGTAGCTATATTAGGATTTATTTTACAGGTAAGTATTTAGCTTTAAATAGGAATAATTTATTTAATAAGAGTTAATTAATTTCGTTAGATTTCAATTATATTTAACTTAGGGGGGTGTTAGTATTAGGGTTAGACTTAGCTTTAGGGGTTAATACATTTATTAGAATAGCGGCGAGATTCGGTCGGCAGATTAGGGGTTAATGTTTGAAGTTAGGTGTCGGCGATGTTAGGGAGGGCAGATTAGGGGTTAATACTATTTATGATAGGGTTAGTGAGGCGGATTAGGGGTTAATAACTTTATTATAATAGCGGTGCGGTCCGGTCGGCAGATTAGGGGTTAATAAGTGTAGGCAGGTGGAGGCGACGTTGTGGGGGGCAGATTAGGGGTTAATAAATATAATATAGGGGTCGGCGGTGTTAGGGGCAGCAGATTAGGGGTACATAAGGATAATGTAAGTAGCGGCGGTTTACGGAGCGGCAGATTAGGGGTTAAAAATAATATGCAGGGGTCAGCGATAGCGGGGGCGGCAGATTAGGGGTTAATAAGTGTAAGGTTAGGGGTGTTTAGACTCGGGGTACATGTTAGAGTGTTAAGTGCAGACGTCGGAAGGGTTACCGCATAGCAAACAATGGGGCTGCGTTAGGAGCTGAACGCGGCTTTTTTGCAGGTGTTAGGTTTTTTTTCAGCTCAAACAGCCCCATTGTTTCCTATGGGAGAATCGTGCACGAGCACGTTTTTGAGGCTGGCCGCGTCCGTAAGCAACTCTGGTATCGAGAGTTGAAGCTGCGTTAAAAATGCTCTACGCTCCTTTTTTGGAGCCTAACGCAGCCTTTATGTGGACTCTCGATACCAGAGTTATTTTTATGGTGCGGCCAGTAAAACGCGGGCGTTAGTTTTTCGGGTCGTTACCGACAAAACTCCAAATCTAGCCATTAGGATTTATTTTTATTTTACAGGCAATTTATTTTAACTAGGTACAATAGCTATTAAATAGTTATTAACTATTTAATAGCTACCTAGTTAAAATAAAGAGAAATTAACCTGTAAAATAAAAACTAACCTAAGTTACAATTACACGTAACACTACACTATACTTTAATAAATTAATCCTATTTAAAACTAAATACTTACCTGTAAAATAAACCCTAAGATATCTACAATGTAATTAATAATTACATTGTAGCTATTTTAGGATTTATATTTATTTTACAGGTAACTTTGTATTTATTTTAGCTAGTTAGAATAGTTATTAAATAGTTATTAACTATTTAATAACTACCTAGCTAAAAGAAATACAAAATTACCTGTAAAATAAATCCTAACCTAAGTTACAATTAAACCTAACACTACACTATCATTAAATTAATTAAATAAATTACCTACAAATAACTACAAATAAATTAAATTAAATAAACAAACTAAAGTACAAAAAATAAAAAAAGCTGTTACAAAAAATAAAAAAAATAAGTTACAAACATTTAAAAAATATTACAACAATTTTAAGCTACTTACACCTAATCTAAGCCCCCTAATAAAATAACAAAGCCCCCCAAAATAAAAAAATTCCCTACCCTATTCTACATTAAAAAGTTACCAGCTCTATTACCTTACCAGCCCTTAAAAGGGCCTTTTGCGGGGCATGTCCCAAAGAAAACAGCTCTTTTGCCTGTAAAATAAAAATACAACCCCCCCAACATTAAAACCCACCACCCACATACCCCTAATCTAACCCAAACCCCCCTTAAATAAACCTAACACAACCCCCCTGAAGATCATCCTACCTTGAGCCCTCTTCAGCCAGCCGACCACCGATGGAACCGAAGAGGAGATCCGGAGCGGCAGAAGTCATCATCCAAGGGGCGCTGAAGAAGTCTTCCATCCGATTGAAGTCTTCATCCATGCGGCGTCTTCAATCTTCACCCATCCGGAGCGGAGCAGAGCCATCTTCAGACGAGCCGACGCGGAGCCATCCTCTTCTTCCCGACGACTAACGACGAATGAAGGTTCCTTGATCGGAACAGCCAATAGAATGCGAGCTCAATCTGATTGGCTGATTGGATCAGCCAATCGGATTGAACTTCAATCTGATTGGCTGATTTAATCCTATCAGCCAATCGGAATTGAAGGGACGCCATCTTGGATGACGTCCCTTAAAGGAACCTTCATTCGTCGTTAGTTGTCTGGAAGAAGAGGATGGCTCCACGTCGGCTCTTCTGAAGATGGCTCCACTCCGCTCCGGATGGATGAAGATTGAAGACGCCGCATGGATGAAGACTTCTATCGGATGGAAGACTTCTTCAGCGCCGCCTGGATGTTGACTTCAATCGGATGGAAGACTTCTTCAGCGCCCCTTGGATGATGACTTCTGCCGCTCCGGATCTCCTCTTCGGTTCCATCGGTGGTCGGCTGGCTGAAGAAGGCTCAAGGTAGGATGATCTTCATTGGGTAGTGTTAGGTTTATTTAAGGGGGGTTTGGGTTAGATTAGGGGTATGTGGGTGGTGGGTTTTAATGTTGGGGGGGTTGTATTTTTATTTTACAGGCAAAAGAGCTGTTTTCTTTGGGGCATGCCCCGCAAAAGGCCCTTTTAAGGGCTGGTAAGGTAATAGAGCTGGTAACTTTTTAATGTAGAATAGGGTAGGGAATTTTTTTTATTTTGGACAGGCTTTGTTATTTTATTAGGGGGCTTAGATTAGGTGTAAGTAGTTTAAAATTGTTGTAATATTTTTTAAATGTTTGTAACTTATTTTTTTTATTTTTTGTAACAGCTTTTTTTATTTTTTGTACTTTAGTTTGTTTATTTAATTTAATTTAATTGTAGTTATTTTTAGGTAATTTATTTAATTAATTTAATGATAGTGTAGTGTTAGGTTTAATTGTAACTTAGGTTAGGATTTATTTTACAGGTAATTTTGTATTTCTTTTAGCTAGGTAGTTATTAAATAGTTAATAACTATTTAATAACTATTCTAACTAGCTAAAATAAATACAAAGTTACCTGTAAAATAAATATAAATCCTAAAATAGCTACAATGTAATTATTAATTACATTGTAGCTATCTTAGGGTTTATTTTACAGGTAAGTATTTAGTTTTAAATAGGATTAATTTATTAAAGTATAGTGTAGTGTTAGGTGTAATTGTAACTTAGGTTAGTTTATATTTTACAGGTTAATTTCTCTTTATTTTAACTAGGTAGCTATTAAATAGTTAATAACTATTTAATAGCTATTGTACCTAGTTAAAATAAATTGAAAGTTGCCTGGAAAATAAAAATAAATCCTAAGATAGCTACAATATAATTATTATTTATATTGTAGCTATATTAGGGTTTATTTTAAAGGTAAGTATTTAGTTTTAAATAGGATTAATTTAGTTAATAAGAGTAATATTATTTAGATTTATTTAATTAATATTTAAGTTAGGGGGGTGTTAGGGTTAGTGTTAGACTTAGGTTTAAGGTTTAATAATTTTATTACAGTGGCGGCGGTGTAGGGGGGGCAGGATAGGGGTTAATAAATTTATTATAGGTGGCGACGGTGTAGGGGGGCAGGATAGGGGTTAATAAATTTATTATAGTGGCGGCAGTGTAGGGGGGGGCAGGATAGGGGTTAATAGGTATAATGTAGGTGGCGGCGGGGTCCGGGAGCGGCGGTTTAGGGGTTAACATATTTATTATAGCTTGCGGTGGGCTTTAGGGGGTAAACACTTTATTTAGTTGCGGCGGTGTAGGGGGTACAGATTAGGGGTGTTTAGACTCGGGGTACATGTTAGGCTGTTAGGTGCAGACAGCTCCCATAGGAATTAATGGGATGTCTGCAGCAGCGAACATGAACTTTCGCTATGGTCAGACTCCCATTGATTCCTATGGGATCCGCCGCCTCTAGGGCGGCGGTTTGAAAACCAGGTACGCTGGGCCGGAAAAGTGCCGCGCGTACCTGCTATTTTTTTGATAACTAGCAAAAGTAGTCAGATTGTGCCGCACTTGTGTGCGGAACATCTGGAGTGACGTAAGAATCGATCCGTGTTGGAGTCCGGCGGATCGAAGCTTACGTCACTATATTCTACTTTTGCCGGTGTCTAGGGCTTGATAACTTAGGCGAATCAGCCTCGCCACAAATACGCTGCGGAATTCCAGCGTATTTGAGGTTGACAGCTTGATAACTAGGGGCCTTTATATCCAGTAGGTTTAAACTCCAAACTGGATATTTCACTCTTTTTATTAGATTGAAGACTTCTTCTAAATGTTGTTCCACTAGACATATTGCACTTTATAACTATTTGTATCAATAATTATTTTTAGACACATTGCACTTGCTTTGTTTTATTTCTCTATGTATTGATTAAATTCAGATCATAGTCATTTTTCATTGTTTTGTTTAAAAATCAAATGATAAAATTACAATTGATAATTGTGACACTATTTCTTTAATAATGACATAACTTTAATGCCTGATCACATAACTTTTTAAAAATTAAATAATATTAAGCTCTAATATAACATAGGTAACATTGTGTGTTTATAATTCCCCATATACTCATATTGCGAAATACCACCTTTTTTTGTGTGTAAACATTGCCAATACCACCTTTAATATCAATTAAAATTATTGACCAATGGAAAAGTTTGGTTACACTTAAAAGGAAGTTCTGGACTGCAATTTCTTCATCTTGAAAAAGCCCTCACGTAGGGAGAAACATGTTGATGTTGTTTTGCAAAAGTCATAATGGCTAGTAAGTCTGGTTCTGTTCCTGTACACTCCAATAGCCAGGTACTGTGTTATTTATTTTTGCATATGAATATTTCTACACAACCCACTAATATGTGGTCTGGATTATAACTACTGTCTGGAACTGTATTACTATTCATCTGGAAACACGTGCACTTTGTTTCTATTTTTGACTCTCAGTGGTGGCAATTATTTATCACTTTGTTTTTACTATCGGAGACGTTAGATTGATATTTTTTATCAAATCTGTTGCTATTTTTATTATATTTATGTATACTACCTTGGTATTCTCTGTTGTAATACATTTTTAATTACCCTTTTTGGCTATTTTTATAATCACACAATTTTCATATTTAACCCATATTAGTCATCTTTACTTTAAGCTTTGAGCGCTCCTAAGTATATTGTGTGTTTTGCTTTTATTTATTCCTAATTGTAGGGGGTCTTTTAGGATCTTTGCGAGTTTGGTATTTAGGCCCTGTGCGCACTCTTCAGTCTATTAGATACATGTATTATAGTAACCAGAACCAGTAGCAAATGTTTTTTTTTGGGTGGTGTGTGGGGGGAGCAAGTAGCTGGTTTTGCCTAGGGCGCAAAATAGTCTAGCACCGGCCCTGTTCACATATTGGAGATTCGACTTTGGGATCTTTTTTTTTTTTTTCACTTTTTCTGACTTATTTATAATTACTTTTGATCCTAAAGACACAAGTGGGATTTTCATGTGGGCTTTATCATCTTCACCTTTTGGACTTAATCATCTCTGTACCTTCTGCTTCATATGGATTCATAAGTACTGTTGTATTTGTTATTGTTTTTATATGTAATATATGGTTGCTTTTGCTCCCAACATTTCTAACTCAGCGTTATCTCTTATATCTTAACTTAGAACTAACAAATATAAGTTTCTGATTAGTAATATAATTTAGATTACACCAGTTGTGTAAAGGTATAATCAAAATTTTATTAAAGACACAGAGACAAATATTTCCCTCTCTCTCTTTTCCCATATACTGTATATATATTTCCTTATGTTATAATATGTTTATGTATAATTTTCTCAATAAAGAGAAATCTCAACAATGCTATATTCAACCTATATACAAGAGACAACATTGTCTCTGTAGTCTTTGGAGAAGACTCGCCTACTGCATTAAATCATTTAGAATTTTCTTCTCCAGGTTATAGAACTTACTTTTTTGCTTTAGAAAATATATTTTGGACAGCACTTTTCACTTTCCTCTGCTGTGTTGGATGGTTTATTCCAGCTGTTTTTTTTGTTTTTTGTTAATATTTTTTCTTATAAAGCATCAAAGAGGAAGACTTTGGGCAGACGGGCAGTGATATGTTAACTGATTGGCTCTCTGTTGTGTCAGTCATTCTTTTGGTTTGTTTCACTGGTTAATTAGTTAGCTTCTTTTGAGAAGAATCTCATTTTTTTCTACTGGTTGAATGTGTGCTAATATATTCATAGTAAAAGACGATATGATAGTGTAGGGCACCTTGTTTTCATGAAACTTAACTTAAAGGGACATTCCAGTCAAGATGTTAATGCACATATATAAATAACATATATGAATAGAAACCAATTTGCAATATACATGTATTGGCACAAATGCTTCTAGTAAAAGATATCGCTGTTTTAGTGTTAACATTTTCTCTGCATGAGCATAGCTAGATATTCTCAGTGTAGCAGCATTTTACATACTGCAGCAGATCAGAGCACCAGTGGGGTTTGTATCATGTCAGCTATGATGAAAATTCAGTCATTACCAGATGGTATAAGCACCTTAGGCTCTCTGAGCAAGTACAGTGTTTAAAATGCTGGTGCATGGTGCATACTTTATAAACAGTTATATATTTTATTAGAAGTATTTTTGCTGATACTTGTATATTACAAAAATGCTTCTATTCAAAACTGAAATGTATCCATGTGGATTCCAATTTTGGATGAATTGTCCCTTTAAATAGGGTGTCAGACTTTGCAGTTTCCCCTTTGTTACTGATTCCAGTTCCCTCTCTCCCTACCCTTTTCTCTCTGGGTGTCTCGCTCTGCAGGATGGCTGTCCTGCGACCCCTTAGGGCGCCTGGTTGTTAAAGGGCTGGGCATGGCAGGTACTCAGAATTTACACCTAACTTCAGCCACCGACCTTTTGAATTTGAGGTAGTCTGCTGGGAGCTCAGTTTCCGCCACCTTTGAGTGATTTTTCTATTCCAATAAGTTTAGTAGTTTATTTAAAGTTGCCTCATTGCAGAGTTTAATTAAAGTGTCCATTCCTGGACTTTCTTTCTAATAAAGGGCTAGATTACAAGTGGAGCACTAAATATCACTTGCATGCAAGCGATAATAGCGCTCCACTTTGTAATACCAGTGCACAATAATGTGCGCTGGTGTTACAAGTAAATTGCAATGAGAACGTGAGCTCGCGTTTACATTGCTAGGAAGCATTGCGTTTAAGAGAGCTTGCTTCCATAAGCTCCTATAGGAGCCTCGTTCTGATGCCTTTATAGACGACATCAGAACCTCGCACAGCAAAGGCAGTAAGTAGCGCAGCAAGGAGCATAATTTTTTTAAATATATATGTATATGAATATGTATATATATATATATACATATATATTTATGTGTTAATATGTTTACAACCCAAATTCTGAAAAAGTTGGGACAATATGGAAAATGCAAAAAAAAAAAAATGTAATTTGAATTTCAGTTTACCTATACCTACCTGTACTATATTGAAAATACCTTATTAACACATTATGTTTTGTTTTACTGCATAAATTGAATGTATTTTTGAAAATATACACTAATTTCAAATCTGATGACTGCAACATGTTCCAAAAAAAGTTGGGACAGGGGCAATTTCAGGGGTCAAGTTGGGTGGGAACGCATGGGAACAGAGTTCCTGCACTATTTTTGCAGGGGGAACTAAGTTCCCCCTGGACTGAGAACAGGAACACTTCAGTAAACACTGCTGCAGCTGGTGGGAGGAGCTGGAGTACAGTCTGGTTAGAGGGATAGTGAAATCCTCTAGTAATGGGCAGTAATACTTCCTACAATACACTAAATGTAAGCCTGTCAGCAGTCCTGCTGTGTGATCACCCTGCGCAGTGTGGAAGATATGGTGCTTACATTTATGTGTGGCTTGCTCTGGGGTTATTTAGCTCCCCTCAGCAGAAATAGGACCGTTGAACCTTAAGTGGGTGAGACTCTGTGACAGAGGAGAAGTCTCGGGCCCAATGGCAACCATTCAACCCTTCATTGGTTTTAATTTGCTTTCATTAACCAAACTGTATAGATTATGCCACCTAGTGCTCTTGCTAATGTATAACACTGTTGCAAAACTGCTGCCATAAAGTGCTGCAGACACGTGCACTCTCCTGAACTTACTTCCCTGCTTTTCAACAAAGAATAAAACAAAAATAAAGAAAATTAGATCATAGAAGTAAATTGGAAATTTGTTTAAAATCTTATTCTCTATCTGAATCATGAAAGAAAAAAAATTAAGTTTTATGTCTCTTTAATAAACAGACCCCTATGAGCGCACTGCCAAGGGAAACCTGCAATGATCGGTCACCATGGAATTGGCAAAATCATTTGTTGCTTATTTAAATAAAACAAAACTGCTTATAAGAAGGTGGCACCAGGAGGAGCAAATTTGGAGGAAAATAAAGATTGAAAAATTTTGTTTTCAATACTTTCCCCTTTTTTTCAGGGAGTGTTATGGAAAACTGTTAGTAAAAGAATTTGTTGCTGCAATTTTTTAAATAATGTTTACTGTCCCTTTAAATCTGTATTAATATTATGGATAGTTTCACTATAAAGGGCCCATGAAAGAGACATTGATCATTAGGTGTTTACATTGTTTTTTTAAACATAGAGATTTGTGATCGGCAGATATTTGTATTTGCCTTTAATACTAAAACGTAAGACATTTCTTATTCATGTCAAAGGAACAGGAAATTCAAAATGTTATAATTTTAAACAATTTTCCAATTTACTTCTATTATCAGATTTACCTAATTCTCTTGGTATACTATAATGAACGAGCAGCACTACACCATTGTGAGCTAGTCAATAATAAGAGGGATATATGTGCAACCACCAATCAGAAGCTAGCTCCCTGCCCCTGAGCCTACTTAGGTATGGTTTTTAACAAAGGATGCCAAGAGAATGATAATATAAATACATTTGAAAGTTGTTTAAAATTGCATGCGCCATCTGTTTTTTTTCGGTTTCATGTCCCTTTAATGGGTGTGTGTTTTTATATTTATCATTGTTACTTGTTTAATAACAATAAGGGCTTTATTTAGCTACTTATAATCAATAAGATTAGGGTGGTTATTTTTATTTCTATGTGAGCTTTAGGTGTGTATGTTTTTACTACCGACTCACACTATTGTGCTGCCCATATTTTTTAAAAACACAGCCCATCCGTATCTTTGAGCATTACAGTAGCTGGAATTCTAATAAAGGTGCCGATCTAATGAATTTTTAACAGAAAAACACCATTAAAGTCTATGACTATGGGGATTTTTAAGATAATTTGTTGAGTTCTATGCAAAACTAAGGTAGTCACCAGAAACCAATATATTTGCCCTGGTCTAAACCCCACCCATGAGGGGATAGCAGATCATTTTGGGAGATATGCAGTAGTGTTAATTAATATATTTTTTACCTCTGTGATTACCTTGTATCTAAGCCTCTGCAGACTGCCCCCTTATTTCAGTTCATTTAACAGACTTGCATTTTAGCCAATCAGTGCTGACTCCTAGGTAACTCCACAGATGTGAGCACAATGTTATCTATATGACACACGTGAACTAACACTTGCTGTGAAAAACTGTCAAAATGCACTGAGATTAACATTTGAGCATACCTAAATGTATCTTTCAACTAAGAGAACAAAGCAAGTTTAATGATAAAAGTAAATTTGAAAGTTCATTAGAATTGCATGCCCCATTTGAATCATGAAAGTTTAATTTGGACTTTTTTGTCCCTTTAAGCGATAGTGTAGGTTCTATGGGGGAGTGAGGTAACATTCATATCAGATAGCACTCAAGCACTAAGTTGATGGTGCAATAGGGTCTGCTAAGCAGATGGTGGCAAGAAGTGCAGTTCTTTATGTAGTTTTGTGCTAAACTTGTGAACATTAATGGTTTAGGTGTTAAACGCAATAGATTTTACTGTAGTATTTTGGATTGCGCTCAAGCTCAGCACTTAAAGGGACAGTAAAGTCATAATTAGACATTCGTAATTTAGACAGAGCATACCATTTTAAACAACTTTCTAATGTCCTGCTATTATTTAATTTTCTTCCTTCTCTTGTTATCCTTTGCTGAAAGGTTTATTTAGGAAAGCTCAGGCGCAGCAAAGAAACTAGGCTATAGCTGCTGATTGGTGGCTACATATATATACCGATTTGTCATTGGCTCACCTATGTGTTCAGTTAGAAACCAGTAGTGCATTGCTGCTCCTTCAAAAAATGATACCAAGAGAATGAAGCACATTTGATACTATAAGTAAACTGGAAAGTTGTTTAAAATTGTATGTTCTAGCTAAATCATGAAAGACAAATTTTGGGTTTCATGTCTCTTTAACTCACCAGCTCACTAATACATTTCTGCTGTTGAGATGCTTTGATTAAAATATTCAGCTATCCACTTGTGATACCAGATTATACGTTATTCTTTGTGCTCTTGATTGCGCTCCATTTGTAATCTTGCCCTATGTTAGCTAAGAGACAGTAGCGGAACCTAATGCAAAAATATATATGTATATATATTTTTTTTTTTGTTAAATTGTTTTTATTGAGGTGGTAAACAATGACAGAAACAATACATATCAGTCAACAAATAGTGTGTTACAGGTACAAGCAGGACTAACATTGCAGTGAGAAATTAAACAGAGTACTACAGGGAGTGCAGAATTATTAGGCAAGTTGTAATTTTGAGGATTAATTTTATTATTGAACAACAACCATGTTCTCAATGAACCCAAAAAACTCATTAATATCAAAGCTGAATAGTTTTGGAAGTAGTTTTTAGTTTGTTTTTAGTTATAGCTATTTTAGGGGGATATCTGTGTGTGCAGGTGACTATTACTGTGCATAATTATTAGGCAACTTAACAAAAAACAAATATATACCCATTTCAATTATTTATTTTTACCAGTGAAACCAATATAACATCTCAACATTCACAAATATACATTTCTGACATTCAAAAACAAAACAAAAACAAATCAGTGACCAATATAGCCACCTTTCTTTGCAAGGACACTCAAAAGCCTGCCATCCATGGATTCTGTCAGTGTTTTGATCTGTTCACCATCAACATTGCATGCAGCAGCAACCACAGCCTCCCAGACACTGTTCAGAGAGGTGTACTGTTTTCCCTCCTTGTAAATCTCACATTTGATGATGGACCACAGGTTCTCAATGGGGTTCAGATCAGGTGAACAAGGAGGCCATGTCATTAGATTTTCTTCTTTTATACCCATTCTTGCCAGCCACGCTGTGGAGTACTTGGACGCGTGTGATGGAGCATTGTCCTGCATGAAAATCATGTTTTTCTTGAAGGATGCAGACTTCTTCCTGTACCACTGCTTGAAGAAGGTGTTTTCCAGAAACTGGCAGTAGGACTGGGAGTTGAGCTTGACTCCATCCTCAACCCGAAAAGGCCCCACAAGCTCATCTTTGATGATACCAGCCCAAACCAGTACTCCACCTCCACCTTGCTGGCGTCTGAGTCGGACTGGAGCTCTCTGCCCTTTACCAATCCAGCCACGGGCCCATCCATCTGGCCCATCAAGACTCACTCTCATTTCATCAGTCCATAAAACCTTAGAAAAATCAGTCTTGAGATATTTCTTGGCCCAGTCTTGACGTTTCAGCTTGTGTGTCTTGTTCAGTGATGGTCGTCTTTCAGCCTTTCTTACCTTGGCCATGTCTCTGAGTATTGCACACCTTGTGCTTTTGGGCACTCCAGTGATGTTGCAGCTCTGAAATATGGCCAAACTGGTGGCAAGTGGCATCTTGGCAGCTGCACGCTTGACTTTTCTCAGTTCATGGGCAGTTATTTTGCGCCTTGGTTTTTCCACACGCTTCTTGCGACCCGGTTGACTATTTTGAATGAAATGCTTGATTGTTCGATGATCACGCTTCAGAAGCTTTGCAATTTTAAGAGTGCTGCATCCCTCTGCAAGATATCTCACTATTTTTGACTTTTCTGAGCCTGTCAAGTCCTTCTTTTGACCCATTTTGCCAAAGGAAAGGAAGTTGCCTAATAATTATGCACACCTGATATAGGGTGTTGATGCCATTAGACCACACCCCTTCTCATTACAGAGATGCACATCACCTAATATGCTTAATTGGTAGTAGGCTTTCGAACCTATACAGCTTGGAGTAAGACAACATGCATAAAGAGGATGATGTGGTCAAAATACTCATTTGCCTAATAATTCTGCACTCCCTGTATAGACAACAGGCTGATATGTGTGAACAGTCTGAATCACCTCATTTTGTTATTGTTGAGTTCGCATTGACCTCTATGCATGACAGATCCAACTGTGGGATCAGGACCTCCGTAAAGAAAAGAAATTCTTAAGGCACAATGTGCAATTCAATGGGCAAACATCTGAACAATCATCGTAAAGAGGATAAAGAAAATATTTGAAATCAGGTATATTTTTCAAGGTATACAAATAGAATTATCAAGTGTACATGGGGAAGCAAAATAAATGCCTCCCAATGCACAACGGTATATTGTTTATGGAATTCAGGGGTCGCAGAATGACAAGGTAGGGGAAAATAGATATAATTTTGCATTTAATGTAAACACATAGAAAATGTTACCGGTTGCAGGGTCCGAGGAGCCTCTCTATGAGCCATCAATTATGGGAGAGGAAGAGAGGGAAGATAAAGAGAGAGAAAAAAAAAAAAAAAAAAAGGAATATGGGAGGGGGGAAGGTAAAGTGTGGGAAAGGGGGGAGAAGGGTGAGGGGAGAGGTAAGTAGATAAGGGGGCCTTGGGTGGGGGACCGTTGCGTGGGGTTAAAGGATCTACTAATTCGCCCAGGGGTAATGTGTATGCCTTGAGTGTTGGAGTGATTACCTTCCAGTTATGAGTTAGTTCTCTGATACTCGTCCCATGGGCACCATACTGAGGAGTAAAAATCAGATCGTGCCTTCGCTCTCAGGGAGTATTCTTCCATCCTTTGCAGATAGTCTAGTGTGTCTAGGACCGGAGTCAGAGTTAAAGGAGAGTCCCTAGCCCAGTGTCTAGCTATGGTTAGTTTGGCCGATAGCAAAATAATGATACATAAGATTCTAGAGGGTTTTTGGAGTGTGTGAAGCCCTAGGTGAAAGAGCGCAACCTCTCTGGATAAATGTTGCAACAATTGAAGCTGGTGGAGCAAATCCGCAACAGAGTTCCAAAAAGGGGAAACACCTTATGCAACCTAGTTGGGACCCAGTGCCAACGCAGGGTCAATTTTATATAAAGTTCAAAAAGGTTTGAGCAGCGGACTGCCATTTTTACATCTCGGAGGGCTCTTTGCCAAACTGCATCCCGATGCACCACCCCCAAGTCCCTCTCCCAGTCCTTCACGGCCCCTGGTTTGACAAAATGGGGAGAGTCTAGGAGAAGCTTATAATGAAAGGACAGAGAGCCCTTCATAGATCTACCCGCCATCCAGCGCCTCTCCCAAAGTGTGAGAGTCCGTAGTCGTGACTTAGGGAATCCCCAGGAGAGAAGTAAGGAGGTCACTCTCAGATATTCAAATTGCAGATCTCTAGGGAAGTCATCCACTGGGAAGTTGGCTGGCGGTAACATGAGGCGATCTCCTCTATGGAGGTCAGAGATCTGCTTAATTTCTAGGTTTTCCCAGCGTCTAGGCCTTGAGTAAGGATGGCATTGCAGTATGGCCTTCATAGAATGAATAGGCGAAGGGTGGGGTGCTATTGATTTATGTGAGCGGAGTTCTCTCCAGCTTTTCAGACATGTTTTTATGGTGGAGCTATAGATTCCTTTGAGGACATCAGCATGGTCAGGTATCCAAATCAGGTCAGCCAGATCAATCCCTGCAGGCAAAGACGCCTGCTCAATCTGGTACCACTGTGAGGTATTAGGTCTTACTCCCCAGGCCGCGATGTGCGATAACATGGCTCCCTTGTAGTAGTGGGTTACATTCGGTACCGAGAGACCTCTGCATTCTTTCGGCTTCTGTAACTGTGATAGGGAGATTCTGGGAGAATGGCCTCTCCAGATAAACCTAATAAAAACTGGCTGAAAGTGATTGAGTAAGTAGGTAGGAACTGCTACCGGTAAGCAGCAAAAAAAGTATATCAGTTTAGGAAGCAGCATCATCTTTAGGGCAACAGTGCGGCCCGTCCAGGACACCTCCAGCCCATTCCAGTTTGCTGTGGTCCTTCTAAACTCCTGCAGGAGAGGTTCATAGTTTTTCTTTATAATGACTTTGAGATCATGGGAGAGCTCTATTCCCAAGTGTCTCAGACTATCCGTGGACCATTTAAAGGGGTACCGCTCCCTCAGGAGTTCCAGCCTATGAGCCTGCAGCCCCAAAGCATACGCCTCTGTTTGGTGTAATTCAGTTTATAGTAGGACACTGCTGAGAACTCCGCCAAGAGCTTAAATAGCTCCGGAAGGGAGTCCTCTGGCTCTGAAAGAAAGACCGTGAGATCATCGGCAAAGAGCACCAGAGAGTGAGGGGAGTCATAGAGTATTAAGCTATGGATAGTCGGCGAGGTCCTGAGCTGGCATGCTAAGGGTTCGATAACCAGGGTGAAAAGTAATGGTGACAGGGGGCAACCCTGTCTGGTGCCATTTTTGATATTGAAGGGTCTAGAGACAAACCCCAATCCACGCACCTTCGCGGTTGGGTTTGTATATAGTGCCATGACTGCAGAGATAAATTTATCAGGGAAATGGAAAGCCCGGAGCACCTCTCTCATGTAATCCCATCGGACCCTATCAAATGCCTTTTCAGCATCCAAAGATAGGGTTACCAATGGGATCTCAAGTAATGCTACTTCAGAGAAAATATTCAGAAGTCTTCTAGTGTTATCTGCACCTTGGCGCCCAGGGGTAAATCCCACCTGATCCGGGTGGATCAAGCAAGGGAGGACTTGGTTAAGCCTCGTCGCCAATATCTTCGCATATATTTTCACGTCTCCGTTTATGAGAGAGATTGGCCGATAGCCTTCACAGAGGGTGAGGTCTTTTCCCGGTTTAGGGATTGTGACAATAGAAGCTTCCAGAAATTCCTGGGGAAAACCTCCCGAGCTCACAGCCGCGTTGAAAACTCTAGTCAAAAGAGGGGCGAGAAGAGTTAGAAACCTCTTATAAAAGAGGGCGCCATATCCATCTGGCCCCGGGGATTTATGGAGTTTAAGGCCCTTAATGGTAGAGCATCTGAGTGATAGTCGCGGATAAGGAGTCGATGTATTTTTCGAGGACATGCGGCAATTGTAAATTCGCCAGAAATTCAATAATCCTCGACTCAGGGGCGTAATGAGAATGGTCCTGATCTGAGATCTGATAGAGCTGGCTGTAATATTGAACAAAGGCCTCACCTATGTCATTCGGGGCGTAAACTCTATGCTCACCCTTCCGTATGTATGGTATTTTATTTAGGAGGGATCTCTGCCTGAGCTTATGCGCCAGCAATCTGTCAGCCCTATCGCCTTTGTGGTAGTATTTCTGCTTAAGAACAGAGAGGGTTCGCTGGACTTTTTGTAGCTCCAGTTGTGCTATTTGTTTTTTAACTATTTGTAGTCTACAGACTAGAGCACTTGGTCTTCCCTTCTTCAGCTGGTCTCTTAGATTAGCATAGTCACCATAAAGTTGGGCCAGCGAAGCTCCCCTAGTTCTTTTGTCTTGACCAGTCTGCTGGATGAACAGGCCTCTCATATAGGCTTTAAGTGACGCCCACAAAGTTAGGGGAGAGATGCCCTCCCCGTCGTATATAAGCAGAAAATGTTCTATTTCCTTCTCCCACGTAGGGATCTGGGGTTCGGAGAGCAGATATTCTGGCAATCTCCAGGAACATCTAGTGCCGCCCGTGTGCGAAAAAGCGACCTCTAGTATAACCGCGTCATGGTCTGACCAAACGCAAGGCATAATGGACGCTCCGGCAATTTCTCCCAAAGTCCAGGAGTATCAGAAAAAGTAATCTAATCTTGAAATGGACTGGGACGAGGCCGAGTAGAAAGTGTAATCGGTATCATCAGGATGCAGGGCCCTCCAAACATCTTGTAGAGTGTGTTGTGATATCAGGTTTCTGAAATGTTTTGAATAATGTTCCTCCCCTAGTGCGGAGGAATTTTTATTTTTCAATTTTCTGTCTCTGCTAGGGTCCCAGACCAGGTTACAGTCACCCCCAATAAATACATGGCCCTGCTTGAGCCTGTCAACCTTGTGAAAAGCTTCCGAAGGAAGCTAGTTTGGTTAATATTTGGTGAATACAAAGCTACAAGGGTACAGAGAACATTATTTATGCGGGCGACGGCAATAACATAACGCCCAACTGGGTCAACATCTACGTGAATAGGGCCATAGGAAAGATGCCTGCTGACTAGTATTGACACTCCTCTTGCTTTTTTATGGAACGTTGAGGATATACAAACAGGGTAGTCCCTAGGCTTAAACACAGCTGCTCTAGCCTCTATCCAATGAGTTTCTTGAAAAAAAACCACTCACAACTGATGGGCCGAAAGGAAACGGAGAAGAAGACTCCATTTTGTGGGGGAGTTTAGACCCCTTACGTTGAGTGTGCCTATTTTCATATCTGCATAGGGGTAGGGGGAAGGATGGGAAGGGAAGGGATATGAGGGGGGCTAGGGACCAGAAAGGAGGGTAAGGAGGAGAGGGTGGTAGGAAAGAGGTAAAGGAGAGAGAGAAGAAGAAAGAGAAAAAAAAAAAGGAGATAACACACTGAAATAGCTCCTCGGACTGAGCAGAGACTACGCAACTCTGCCAAAAAAGTTTGATGCAGAGGATAACAAGTTATCCCTAGCTGCACAGGTGTAAGTGGGGGGGGGGCAGAGGGTTCAGAAAGGACCAAAGGCAGCGGCACCTTCCGCTGCCGGCATATTGAAAAAAAGGAACAGTAAAACAGATAGAAAACTGTGATCAACTTTAACCATATGTCAATACAATATGCAGGATTTTGAAAAAAAGTTTCCCACCTAAAAAAACATCAAGTTGTATCAGTCAATTTGGTTAAGCAAGGCACCTAGTACCTGATAGGAATGGGGGGCATAGCAATTGCAGGCTACATGAGGCAAGGTGAGGGCAGCCATAGGGTATAGTACAGGTAGGGCGTCGCGTCAAAGCTGTGGGCTGTTATCCTAGTAACCCAAAAAAGGGGCAGCAGTTGCTACCTTTTATACGGTTGGGGTATATACTATTGTAGACTAATGGTAACGATCTATGTGAAGTTTTACAGCCCACAGTTCCTAAGGGGATGAGCGCCATTATTGATAGAATAGTAAACTAATAGAGAGGGCACTCGCGTCCATAGCCTTGCAAAAATATATTTTAACCCCTCAAATGTAACTCAGTAGTAAGCAATAGTAATAAATATGCTGCTCTGTATAATGATTCTGAGGATAGATAGCTAGATAGAAAGATAGATAGGACAGGCATAGACAGATATATAGATAGATAGGATAGATAGATAGATAGATAGATAGATAGATACAAATACTAAGTTTGGTTTAGCACACCTTACATAAAGTTTATATACATGTCACGGATACCAGACAGCTAAGGAAAACCCTCCTAGGCTGTCCGGGCTCCTGGAACTCCCAGTCGGCCACAGGACAGCAGGACACCCACTGATAAACAACAGGGGTGAGGTTGTAGTGGGGGTTGGGGGTATCCTTAGCTGTCTGGTATCCGTGACATCATCTAATGATGTCCTGATTATTATGCCACAATTAAGATTGAGCCAGACGAGGTGCATAATAGTAAGAAATAAAGTCAGGAACTCCCAACCCACCTCCTTTCCTATGTCTAGTTAAGGTACTCCTATTGATCCTGGGTCTCTTCCCCTGCCAGATGAAAGTAATTAACTCTTTTGGAAATAAACATATAGGGGCCGAATGATCAAGCCCCAAATGGAGCTTGATGACCCTGTTTCCGCACGAGCCTTCAGGCTTGCCGGAAACAACAGTTATGAAGCTAGCTGTCCTATTAGTGGCTCTCCAACTATCAATTAGATTAAAGTCAAGTAGGAAGTCTTTAAGTATAGTGTCACTGATAACAGACAGCCAAGGCTACCCCCCCCCACCCCCCTACAACCTCACCCCTGTTGTTATCTAGTCTAGGTGTGAAGTGTCTTTCTGTTATTGTGTGAGTCATCCATTGTCCTTTTGTAAGTCAGGATGTGATTAGAATCTTGTTTAACTAACCATTGTCTGATGTTTGTCTCATTGTATAATATTTGTTTCTATTTGTGTAGTAACTACCCCCATTTGTTGGAAATGTATAAAAGCTGTGTTTTCTGTGCAATAAAGCAGTTCTTATTTCACCTGAATGCTAGTCTGTCTAGTAATTTGGGTGAGCTCCAGCTAAAATCACTTTCCTGGGCTACATAGCAGCCTGTCCCAGGCAAAGGAAGGACCCTCTGGCAGAGCTACCCAGTCGGGGTAGCTGGAGTCTGCCACAGGGTGGGACACTGAGTACTGGTGCTGTCGGGTATCAGGGGTGGCTACAGGCTGTGGTCACTAGCCAGCTACATAGCTGCAGTCGGCAAGGAGGAAGCAGGACCCGTTTGGTGGAGCTACCCAGTCGGGGTATCCGGGGTATCCGTCACATTGGTTGGCAGCGATGGGATCTGCTTCTTCCACATGATTCCTGCTGACAGAGAAGGGTCACAGTAGCTGGTAACTATGGAAGCCGAGTACCTAAGGAGAGTACAGGAGGAACTGACCCAGCTGGACGGTCCTGGTTCTGAACTGGACCAGCTGAGCTGCAGGAGCATTGTCCGCCGGCAATATATGGAGGGAGAGGCTTCAACAAGAAAAGGATTGTGATGGAAAGGTCCTCCCCACAGATGATGAGAGGTACTGGGTCTAGTGGGACTTGCGAGTGCTTTTCCTGGGAGAGCAGCCCATGGAGGAATGGTTATAGGAACTAGATTGACTGGTTTGGGCAGAGATGTGGGTGGAGGACAGCTATCGGGACCTCCGATGGCTCGCTATGCAAGTACGGCCATGGCTTGAGGATTGCTCCCCCAAAGAGGGTTTTGGCTTTGGCGGCCCTGGGTTACTATTGGAAAAGTTGACGGAAGACCCAGAATTTGGGAGCAGGGCGAAACTGAACATTGGCCTCTCCCGAGAGCAGCTGTTGGATCTCTCGGGGGTACCCTGGCTGGTATCTGATATGATATCGCTTATTGTCCAAGAATGGGAACTGGAAAAGGCATACAAGAGGCTGCTAGACCGAGTTCTGCAGCATGCCACGGAGTCTGCACGGAGCTGTGGTGCAGCACTCTGGGAATCATGGAGGTTGGCCTCAGATGAGTGGCAACAGAGCATAAGAGGTGACAAGCTGCTAGATACAGATCAGCAGCCTGGCCCGAGCTTATAGACTTGGACAAGGGAGCCACCCCAGCAGAAGCGCTGGCAACAGGGCAGAGAGCCACTGGCCTCTGCCCAGCACCTGTAACAGCTCCAGGAAACCAAGGAGAGGAGGAAGTCGTCCTCCCTCCCCTTACAGAGAACCCCTTGCAGGGAGAGATGGATGTCAGTCTCTCTCCCCAGCAGCAGAGCCATACCCTGGGAGCGGAGGTAGTCGTCCTCCCTCCCCTTACAGAGAAGCCCTTGCAGGGAGAGACGGGTATCGATATCTCTGCCCAGCGGCCAAATCCCTTTCTGGGAGAGGAGACGGTCTCTCTCCCCAAGGGCAGCACAGTTTCCCATTGAGTGGAGGTAGCAGACCTCCCTCCCCAGCGGTAGATCTCCTTCTCAGGAAAAGAGACAGGCGGACTCTCCCCTCAGTAGCTTGGCAGGGTCTCTACCCTTTTCTTGTCCTGGAGTATTTCTCACCGAGGGCAGGCGTTGCATTGGGCAAGGAGGATAAAAGTGTATACAGTTGGTGCCACATGTTTGGGCACCCGAGCTTTACCTGCCCCACCAAGGAGTAACCCCCCCCTCCGGTCTGGGGTGGGAATACAGCTGGGAAACCAGCACTAGCTTTGTTTGTGGGTGGGTCAGCCGGTACTAAACAGATGTCACAGAGAGAGGCAGTGTGGACACTGGAACTTGTGGGACAGCAATTGTTTGGGAGCTGGCCTTAGCAAACTTGTTTGGGACTTTGCCTTATGTGACTATCCCTGTGCCCAGGGCGCAGGGTATAAATGCCAGCAGGAACCCCCCAGGATGCCCCAAGCTCTGGAGAGATGGGATAACCTCTCCCAGCAACCAAGAAGTGGAGGGCCACCGTCAGACAGCCCCAGGCCGACCCGTTAAGGGTCTAGCTGGGTCTGCCGAACTGGAGGGGGGAGATGTCACTGATACCAGACAGCCAAGGCTACCCCCCACCCCCCTACAACCTCACCCCTGTTGTTATCTAGTCTAGGTGTCTTTCTGTTATTGTGTGAGTCATCCATTGTCCTTTTGTAAGTCAGGTTGTGATTAGAATCTTGTTTAACTAACCATTGTCTGATGTTTGTCTCATTGTATAATATTTGTTTCTATTTGTGTAGTAACTACCCCCATTTGTTGGAAATGTATAAAAGCTGTATTTTCTGTGCAATAAAGCAGTTCTTATTTCACCTGAATGCTAGTCTGTCTAGTTATTTGGGTGAGCTCCAGCTAAAATCACTTTCTTGGGCTACATAGCAGCCTGTTCCAGGCAAAGGAAGGACCCTCTAGCAGAGCTACCCAGTCGGGGTAGCTGGTGTCTGCCACAGGGTGGGACACTGAGTACTAGTGCTGTCGGGCATCAGGGGTGGCTACAGGCTGTGGTCACTAGCCAGCTACATAGCTGCAGTCGGCAGGGAGGAAGCAGGACCCTTTTGTCGGAGCTACCCAGTCGGGGTATCTAGGGTATCGTCACATATAGTATGTGAGGAGTAAATTTAAATTGAGAACCCACACTTTTTTTCACATGAGGGGAATGATATTGGACAGTATACACCGTATCCCAGCACTTAGGGATAGAGGTAGTGGAGAAATGTGTCTCCTGTAACAGCATAACAGCACAACATGTGCTACTAATGCTTTGTATTCATTTAAGGCTTTTTTCCGTTTTATGTTCCAACTCAATCCCGATCATTATGGGAAATAAATCATTTTGTAGAAGATTGAAGATAAGGATGCGTTCTAATATATTTCCTCTCTTTAATTCCCCCTCTCCCCCACCATACAAACAATGAAGTGACTTACCCCATGGCAAAAAAAAGCTGAGCCCCAAAACCCCCACTTTTGGATTAAGACCATTGAGATTTGGGTTTAAGTGGTGTAGTGCACTAGACAGCCCAAACTCATATAGTAGCTGTCTTTCTGATATATTAGATCTGCAAAAAAAGAGAGTTAGATAACAGCAAGTAAACATAAAATACAAAAAACTTTCAGGAGCAACCAGCTCCAATGATAACAAGATAATATATAAAATAAAAATTCCACAATATGTCAGGCTAGGTCCAACTAAAGTAGATTGGCAAGTGTGTAAGGGGAGGGTGGACAAGGTGGGTTAGGCGGGATAAGGACAAGGGGTAGGAAAGGGATCAGGGCAATGGTAGTGTAGGGAGGAAAGATATTATATATATATATTTGTGAGGTAGAGCTAATCTCAGCCTCTATTACTTTAACAGAAACTATTTGTACTTTTAATATGAAATAAACTTGTTAACAACCCTTTTGAAATGTTAGCATCCTAGTGTGGGTGCACAAAGATCCTCTCAGGAGATGTCTCTAAGAAAGTTTTTATCCCAGGAATTACTGTCTTCTTAGAAGTAAAGCCGATTAAGGAAAGTTCACCAAGGTATTTGTGTTTAGGTTTCTGATCGTGTTCTTTTGGCCTTCCCATTTTTTCCTATTTGAGTCCAGGTGCGAACCAATGGGGCGCATTGTGGTTTAGGAGCAGACAAAGGAGGGGTGTCATCCATTGATATCTGCAGGTTGCGCATTATTTCTCTACCCTCTTCTACTGTAGAACATGAATATTTGTGCTTGTTATGAGTGAATTCAAGCTTGAATGGATAGTTCCATCTGTATTTGATGCGTGCCTGGAAAATTGCCTGTGTAACAGGTTTAAAGGTTCTGCGCCTTTTGAGGGTGATTGGAGACAAGTCATTGTATAACTGAAGAGTATGTCCCTCAAATTAAATCTTTTGAAGCTTATGTGCTGCATGTAGGATCTGCTCCTTTATGTGGTAATAATGCATTTTAACAATGACATCCCTGCAGGGCATGTTTGGTGGTGGTTTATTAAGTGCTCTGTGAGCTCTATCCATTAGCAGCAATGATGGTTCTGTAGATGGGAGTTGTTGTTGAAAAATGAGAAGTAATGCATCTTGCACATTGGAGTAAGACTCAGGTAAGTTACGGATGTGGATGTTCAATCTCCTTGATCGATTTTCTAAATCCTCAAGTTGTGTTTCAAGTTGGAAAATACTTTCTTGTTGGTCTTGTACAATAGAATGAATTTTAGGTATTTCCTCAACCACTTCATCAAGTGTGTCCTCCAAAACAGAGGTTCTACCCCCAATGTCCAGTATATCTTGTTTTAGTTCAGCTAATGCAATTTGGGGCTAGAGGGAGACTGTGTCATGTTGTCCTGACTCAAGGTAACCTTAGCTTCATGCCCCTTTTCTTTTGTTGTGCTTTGGTAAGGCAATCTCTTACTGATTGTGTGTGACTCTTGAGGGAAGCCATTATCACCCTGTGTAGTGGCCAGGAGGAATGTCCATCAGAAATTACAGGGGATACAAAGAAAAGTAACTGAATTACTTATGGCAAGCCAATATAAATTTGTGTAATAATGTAAGGATCTGCTTAGTCTTAATTGAGCTTACAGTGCAGTGTATTATGTTAAAAGTTGACTGTACTTTTACTGCTATCTGTTATTTATGCTCTATAATATTTCCATACACGCTAAGTGAAAGGGCACCAAGATGGCGATTTCAGAAATCCTTTGCTGTAAAAGTAGTGTTCCACTCTAATACCTTTAAGCAAGGCAGATTTGCAGTGCGAGTTGTTAACTCACCCTTGTAGATATTTTCACTACTTCGTCTGTTTACTGTGTCAATGGCACTGTTATCTTCTAGCCGCTCTGATTAGACTATTGGGTGCGGGTCTTTATCTCTGTACGCGCGATGTCTGGGCCTCATCACGTGAATGCGATCGATCCGATAAATAAACTCTACTGATATGGTCTTGTGTCAACTACAGATTGTGCTTGGGTGAATTCTTGGCCCTAATTTTAAGCCTAATATTGAGAAAATAACAGTTTTTTCTCTAATCGTGCAGGAGCAAGTGAAGAGTGCGTCTTGTCGCTCGGGGTCAAGCTCCGCCCCCATCAGTCTCCCTTTTTAAAAAAAAATACAAATGCAAAGTTTGGTTTAGCACTATGTTCAAAAAGTTTAAATACATCTTTGGGAGTGCTGTCAATGAAACCAAATAGTTAGATAAATAGATAGATAGATAGATAGATAGATAGATAGATAGATAGATAGATAGATCTGTAACCTGCACTAATAGAAGGTTCCACTGCATTGTGAATGTACACATTCTGTATATACTTATGGTTGGTATGTGCCCCCAGCACTTAGGCCCTGGCGCCACTGCACCAGTGGTAGTTCCACCCCTGCTAAGAGAGCATGTGGTGGTGTTAATAATTTCTGCAACAGTTTAATTTGTACCTTTAATGCCACTTCTGATGCTGATTAAACAGTCACAGGTTTTACTAGAAGCATTTTGCTAATAGAAATATATTGAAAAAACAGTTCTATTCACAACTGAAATACACTCATATACTCATTTCAGTTTCAAACATTATGTACTTTTAATTTACATTCTGAATACAGAATATTTACATAAAAGCAAATAAGTAAGTTCTTCCAATATAATATAACCTTTTTAACCCTATTTAAAATAAAGCGTAAAGACACATCTGTGTGAATATAGGCACTCACTATTCAAAATCCCACAGAGCAGCACAGAAGAAACAGGCACCATGTCACCAGATACATACGGCTAGATTTGGAGTTTGGCGGTAAAAGGGCTGTTAACGCTCCGCGGGTTTTTTTCTGGCCGCACCATAAATTTAACTCTGGTATCGAGAGTTCAAACAAATGCTGCGTTAGGCTCCAAAAAAGGAGCGTAGAGCATTTTTACCGCAAATACAACTCTCGATACCAGAGTTGCTTACGGACGCGGCCGGCCTCAAAAACGTGCTCGTGCACGATTCTCCCATAGGAAACAATGGGGCTGTTTGAGCTGAAAAAAAACCTAACACCTGCAAAAAAGCAGCGTTCAGCTCCTAACGCAGCCCCATTGTTTCCTATGGGGAAACACTTCCTACGTCTGCACCTAACACCCTAACATGTACCCCGAGTCTAAACACCCCTAGCCTTACACTTATTAACCCCTAATCTGCCGCCCCCGCTATCGCTGACCCCTGCATTACACTTTTAACCCCTAATCTGCCGCTCCGTAAACCGCCGCCACCTACGTTATCCCTATGTACCCCTAATCTGCTGCCCTAACATCGCCGACCCCTATGTTATATTTATTAACCCCTAATCTGCCCCCCACAACGTCGCCGACACCTACCTACACTTATTAACCCCTAATCTGCCGACCGGACCTGAGCGCTACTATAATAAAGTTATTAACCCCTAATCCGCCTCACTAACCCTATCATAAATAGTATTAACCCCTAATCTGCCCTCCCTAACATCGCCGACACCTAACTTCAATTATTAACCCCTAATCTGACGACCGGAGCTCACCGCTATTCTAATAAATGTATTAACCCCTAAAGCTAAGTCTAACCCTAACACTAACACCCCCCTAAGTTAAATATAATTTTTATCTAACGAAATTAATTAACTCTTATTAAATAAATTATTCCTATTTAAAGCTAAATACTTACCTGTAAAATAAATCCTAATATAGCTACAATATAAATTACATTTATATTATAGCTATTTTAGGATTAATATTTATTTTACAGGTAACTTTGTATTTATTTTAACCAGGTACAATAGCTATTAAATAGTTAAGAACTATTTAATAGTTACCTAGTTAAAATAATTACAAATTTACCTGTAAAATAAATCCTAACCTAAGTTATAATTAAACCTAATACTACCCTATCAATAAAATAATTAAATAAACTACCTACAATTACCTACAATTAACCTAACACTACACTATCAATAAATTAATTAAACACAATTGCTACAAATAAATACAATTAAATAAACTATCTAAAGTACAAAAAATAAAAAAGAACTAAGTTACAGAAAATAAAAAAATATTTACAAACATAATAAAAATATTACAACAATTTTAAACTAATTACACCTACTCTAAGCCCCCTAATAAAATAACAAAGACCCCCAAAATAAAAAATTCCCTACCCTATTCTAAAATACAAAAATTACAAGCTCTTTTACCTTACCAGCCCTGAACAGGGCCCTTTGCGGGGCATGCCCCAAGAATTTCAGCTCTTTTGCCTGTAAAAAAAAACATACAATACCCCCCCCCCAACATTACAACCCACCACCCACATACCCCTAATCTAACCCAAACCCCCCTTAAATAAACCTAACACTAAGCCCCTGATGATCTTCCTACCTTGTCTTCACCATGCCAGGTTCACCGATCCGTCCTGGCTCCAAGATCTTCATCCAACCCAAGCGGGGGTTGGCGATCCATAATCCGGTGCTCCAAAGTCTTCCTCCTATCCGGCAAGAAGAGGACATCCGGACCGGCAAACATCTTCTCCAAGCGGCATCTTCTATGTTCTTCCATCCGATGACGACCGGCTCCATCTTGAAGACCTCCAGCGCGGATCCATCCTCTTCTTCCGACGACTAGACGACGAATGACGGTTCCTTTAAGGGACGTCATCCAAGATGGCGTCCCTCGAATTCCGATTGGCTGATAGGATTCTATCAGCCAATCGGAATTAAGGTAGGAATTTTCTGATTGGCTGATGGAATCAGCCAATCAGAATCAAGTTCAATCCGATTGGCTGATCCAATCAGCCAATCAGATTGAGCTCGCATTCTATTGGCTGATCGGAACAGCCAATAGAATGCGAGCTCAATCTGATTGGCTGATTGGATCAGCCAATCGGATTGAACTTGATTCTGATTGGCTGATTCCATCAGCCAATCAGAAAATTCCTACCTTAATTCCGATTGGCTGATAGAATCCTATCAGCCAATCGGAATTCGAGGGACGCCATCTTGGATGACGTCCCTTAAAGGAACCGTCATTCGTCGTCTAGTCGTCGGAAGAAGAGGATGGATCCGCGCTGGAGGTCTTCAAGATGGAGCCGGTCGTCATCGGATGGAAGAACATAGAAGATGCCGCTTGGAGAAGATGTTTGCCGGTCCGGATGTCCTCTTCTTGCCGGATAGGAGGAAGACTTTGGAGCACCGGATTATGGATCGCCAACCCCCGCTTGGGTTGGATGAAGATCTTGGAGCCAGGACGGATCGGTGAACCTGGCATGGTGAAGACAAGGTAGGAAGATCATCAGGGGCTTAGTGTTAGGTTTATTTAAGGGGGGTTTGGGTTAGATTAGGGGTATGTGGGTGGTGGGTTGTAATGTTGGGGGGGGGGGTATTGTATGTTTTTTTTTACAGGCAAAAGAGCTGAAATTCTTGGGGCATGCCCCGCAAAGGGCCCTGTTCAGGGCTGGTAAGTTAAAAGAGCTTGTAATTTTTGTATTTTAGAATAGGGTAGGGAATTTTTTATTTTGGGGGTCTTTGTTATTTTATTAGGGGGCTTAGAGTAGGTGTAATTAGTTTAAAATTGTTGTAATATTTTTCTTATGTTTGTAAATATTTTTTTATTTTCTGTAACTTAGTTCTTTTTTATTTTTTGTACTTTAGATAGTTTATTTAATTGTATTTATTTGTAGCAATTGTGTTTAATTAATTTATTGATAGTGTAGTGTTAGGTTAATTGTAGGTAATTGTAGGTAGTTTATTTAATTATTTTATTGATAGGGTAGTGTTAGGTTTAATTATATCTTAGGTTAGGATTTATTTTACAGGTAAATTTGTAATTATTTTAACTAGGTAACTATTAAATAGTTCTTAACTATTTAATAGCTATTGTACCTGGTTAAAATAAATACAAAGTTACCTGTAAAATAAATATTAATCCTAAAATAGCTATAATATAAATGTAATTTATATTGTAGCTATATTAGGATTTATTTTACAGGTAAGTATTTAGCTTTAAATAGGAATCATTTATTTAATAAGAGTTAATTTATTTCGTTAGATAAAAATTATATTTAACTTAGGGGGGTGTTAGTGTTAGGGTTAGACTTAGCTTTAGGGGTTAATACATTTATTAGAATAGCGGTGAGCTCCGGTCGGCAGATTAGGGGTTAATAATTGAAGGTAGGTGTCGGCGATGTTAGGGAGGGCAGATTAGGGGTTAATACTATTTATGATAGGGTTAGTGAGGCGGATTAGGGGTTAATAACTTTATTATAGTAGCGCTCAGGTCCGCTCGGCAGATTAGGGGTTAATAAGTGTAGGTAGGTGTCGGCGACGTTGTGGGGGGCAGATTAGGGGTTAATAAATATAACATAGGGGTCGGCGATGTTAGGGGCAGAAGATTAGGGGTACATAGGGATAACGTAGGTGGCGGCGATTTGCGGTCGGAAGATTAGGGGTTAATTATTTTAAGTAGCTTGCGGCGACGTTGTGTGGGGCAAGTTAGGGGTTAATAAATATAATATAGGGGTCGGCGGGGTTAGGGGCAGCAGATTAGGGGTACATAAGTATAACGTAGGTGGCGGTCGGCAGATTAGGGGTTAAAAATTTTAATCGAGTGGCGGCGATGTGGGGGGACCTCGGTTTAGGGGTACATAGGTAGTTTATGGGTGTTAGTGTAGTTTAGGGTACAGTAGTTAAGAGCTTTATGAACCGGCGTTAGCCAGAAAGCTCTTAACTCCTGCTTTTTTCAGGCGGCTGGAATCTTGTCGTTAGAGCTCTAACGCTCACTGCAGAAACGACTCTAAATACCAGCGTTAGAAAGATCCCATTGAAAAGATAGGCTACGCAAATGGCGTAGGGGGATCTGCGGTATGGAAAAGTCGCGGCTGTAAAGTGAGCGTTAGACCCTTTAATCACTGACTCCAAATACCAGCGGGCGGCCAAAACCAGCGTTAGGAGCCTCTAACGCTGGTTTTGACGGCTACCGCCGAACTCTAAATCTAGGCCATAGATTGTTACAGGATGCAATAAGGACTTGCATTCTGTATGCCTCCATCAGACATATTGGGCCACTTTACAAGTGGTGCGCTATTTAGCGCTTGCGCTTGTGGGTAAACAAGCTAGAAGTAAACTTTGCGCATGTATTGTTGTATTGGTGTGCGAGCGAAAGCCAACACACGCTAACTTTAGGACTTTGGATATTGTAGCCGCACTAACTTCTCCCTATAGACTTCAATGCAGCACGCAAACTGAAAAAAAACCACCATCACCACATTAAACCTGCAGCGCTAACCCAAAGGGAGTTGTGAATATTTTACATTCCAGTGTTCTTTACATAGAAGAAAATGTTCTATTTATTTTTAAATATATATTTATATATTATAAAGTAGGAAGAAATACAGAACAAACTCTATTCCAGCACTTAGCAAAGTTAAGTAGAAAAAAGGGAATTCCATAACCAATATTAGGAGCATATAATCTTCCCCTAATGGGAGTTTACAAAAAATATTTTGCTAATATGACAAACATGTAAATATTCAAAAATACAAGCACCATATGAAATGACAGTCCCAATATGCAATACATTGGCCTCTAGTTATCAAGCCGTCAACCGCAAATACGCTTGAATTCCGCAGCGTATTTGTGGCGAGGCTGATTCGCTGTAGATATCAATCCCTACAGCCCGGCAAAAGTAGAATATAGTGACGTAACATATGATCCGCCGGACTGTGTCCGACGCAGATCGATGGTTACATCACTACAGATGTTCCGAACGCAAGTTCGGCACAATCTGACTACTTTTGCTAGTTATCAAAGAACTAGCAGGTACGCTCGCCACTATTCCGGGCCAGCGTACCTGGTTTTCAATCCGCCGCCCTGGAGGCGGCAGATCCCATAGGAATCAATGGGAGTCTGACCAGGGCCGGTTCTAGGATTTTTGGCCACATAGGCGAGGATAAATTTTGCGCCCCCCCCCCCCCAATCAAAAATGTAGGGGCAGCCACGAGTGTGTACGTATATTTATACACACAACTATGCGTGTTGTGTGTATATATATATATATATATATATATATATATATATATATATATATACATATATATACACTGTATATTAGGATGTCCTGATACCCTGTTACTGGTACTGTAATTACAGGGATATGGGACACTATATATATATATATATATATAAACACATACTCATATACATATATACACAATATATATATATATATATATATATATATATATATATATATTATATATATATATATATATATATATATACACACACTATGTATATATATATATATATATATATATATACATACAGTTAATTCCAGGGATATGGGACACCTTACAACTCCACAGTGCTGCAGCTAACACAGAGGGTATATTACCTCATTACCACCCTCCCAGATGCCTTTCTATGCATCTTATTTATCCAAAGTAAGAGAAAGAGATGGCTGTATTCTTATATTTTATTATGTTAGTCATAGAGTATGAAGATAATATAAAGAAATGTTACTGGTTGCAGGGAGCCTTCAGTAACTTATGTTACTTATAGAGTATGAAGATAATATAAAGAAATTTTACTGGTTGTAGGGAGCCTTCAGGAAGACTGTGCAGTGGGGCAAAACCAGAAAGAAAAAGGACCGAGAGCAAAACTGAAAATGACCAGAAGAGATGATCCATTTAATATACTTTCTATATGTTTGGCAATTGGCATCACAACATAACGCTCTCGGTTAAAGTCACATTCTGAAATCGGTGTAGTAGATATTGTTAAGGTTAGTAATGTGGTTCATTCTGGAACAGGAGGGTAGAGAGTGAGGGTACAGGCAAATGGCCATAAGTGGTAGCCGTTTGGCCCGGGGCTGTGTGCATGACACACATGACAGTGTTGTGTGAGTGACACAGCCTCAGGGGCCAACACACGGCTGCAGTTCGGTACAGTCTGTGACTGACTGAGTGAGACTGTCTTCACTTCGATACTGCAGCTCTAGGATACTGGCATACTGCTGCTCGCCTCTCTCTTGTCTCTCAAATGAATTTCCCTGACTTCCAATACATATATCCGCAAGACAGATACAGACGGTGTTTAACAGCGTTTAACAAAGTGATTGAATTCTTCCATGTTGCGCACTTTGGGGTCGATCCGATAAAAATCGTCGCCCGCAAAAGCCAGCGACGCCAATATTTGCGCTGGTTTGGTATCACATATACGGCGTAACCTAGAAGTTACGCCCGTATATTTCTGCCGTCGCCCGTAGTTTTTTGGGCTATAGGCAGGTATACCAAACCAGCGCAGTTTGGTATCCAATATGCAGCGTAAGGACGTGGCGAAAATGGAGAAAACTTACTCCATTTTCACCTCGCCACAAAAAGCAGCCGTAAGAAGCCTTACGCTGACTATTGGAGCCCCGTAACTCCCTAAACTAACTAAAAAATAAACCTAACACCTAACGCATGCGCAATGTCTATCTACCTGTCACCCGCGATTTGCTAAATAAAACCTAACACCTAACGCATGCGCAATGTCTATCTACCTGTCAACCGCGATCCCCCCCCCCCCGAAATCCCTAATAAAGTTGTTAACCCCTAAACCGCCGCTCCCGGACCCCGCCGCCATCTACATAAACTAACCCCCTACTGTGAGCCCCTAAAACCGCCGCAATCTACCTTATCTATCCCCTAATCTGACCCCTAAAACCGCCGCCACCTATATAAAAATTATTAACCCCTAATCTAATCCCCCTATATCGCCGCCACCTATATTAATATTATTAACCCCTAATGTAAGCCCCTTACACCGCCACCATCTATATTAAAATTATTAACCCCTAATCTAATCCCCCTATACCGCCGCCACCTATATTAATATTATTAACCCCTAATGTAAGCCCCTTACACCGCCGCCATCTATATTAAAATTATTAACCCCTAATTTAATCTACCTACCCCGCCGCCAGCTATATTGGTTCAGCCAATCGGATTGAACTTGAATCTGATTGGCTGATTCAATCAGCCAATCAGATTTTTCTAACTTAATTCCGATTGGCTGATAGAATCCTATCAGCCAATCGGAATTCGGCGGACGCCATCTTGGATGACGTCATTTAAAGGTACCTCATTCGTCGTTCAGTCTTCGGCCGGGATGGATGCTCCGCGGCGGCGGAGCGAAGAAAGAAGATTGAAGATGCCGCCGGAAGGATGAAGACTTTGCTGCCGCTTGGAGGAAGACGTCGCCGGAGGAAGAATTCTTCTTTGCCGCTTGGAGCAAGACATCGCCCGGATCGGCTGAGGAGTTTGGCCCGGTGTGGTGAAGACAAGGTAGGGAGATCTTCAGGGGGGTAGTGTTAGGCTTTTTTAAGGGGGGTTTGGGTGGGTTTAGAATAGGGGTATGTGGGTGGTGGGTTGTAATGGGGGGGGGGTATTGTATATGTTTTTAAATGCAAAAGAGCTGAATTCTTTGGGGCATGCCCCACAAAAGGCCCTTTTAAGGGCTGGTAAGGTAAAGAGCTTTGAACTTTTTTTAATTTAGAATAGGGCAGGGAATTTTTTTATTTTGGGGGGCTTTATTATTTTTTTAGGGGGCTTAGAATAGGTGTAATTAGCTTAAAAATCTTGTAATCTTTTTTTTATTTTTTGTAATTTAGTGTTTGTTTTTTTTTTGTAATTTAGTTTAGTTAATTTAATTGTATTTTTAGATAGATATTTGTAGTTTATTTAATTTCTTGATAGTGTAGGTGTATTTGTAACTTAGGTTAGGATTTATTTTACAGGTAATTGGGTAATTATTTTAACTAGGTAGCTATTAAATAGTTAATAACTATTTAATAGCTATTAGACCTAGTTAAAATAATTAACAATTTACCTGTAAAATAAATATTAACCCTAACATAGCTACAATGTAATTATTAATTATATTGTAGCTATCTTAGGGTTTATTTTATAGGTAAGTATTTAGATTTAAATAGGAATATTTTAGTTTATAATATGAATTAGATTAATTTAATATAAATTTAGTTAGGGGTGTTAGGGTTAGATAGAGTTAATATAGTTAATATAAATACTATAGTAACTATATTAACCCTAATATAATTAGGGTTAATATAGTTAATATATATAATGTTATACCTATATTAACTATAATATACTTAGGGTTAATATAGATAACATAGCTGGCGGCGGGGTAGGTAGATTAAATTAGGGGTTAATCATTTTAATAGAGATGGCGGCGGTGTAAGGGGCTTACATTAGGGGTTAATAATATTAATATAGCTGGCGGCGGTATAGGGGGATTAGATTAGGGGTTAATAATTTTAATAGAGATGGCGGCAGTGTTAGGGGCTCACTTTAGGGGGTTATAGATTTAATATAGCTGGCGGCGGGGTACGGGAGCGGCGGTTTAGGGGTTAATAACTTTATTAGGTTGCGGTGGGGTACGGGAGCGGCGGTTTAGGGGTTAATAACTTTATTAGGTTGCGGCGGGGTACGGGAGCGGCGGTTTAGGGGTTAATAACTTCTTTTATTGTTAGGCTAGTGAGGGGGGATAGCGGATAGAGGGTTAGACGCGTCGGGCTATGTTTAGGAGGCGTGTTAGACAGTGCGGGTGATTTAGACTTTAGTCAGGTTTTGTAGGCGCCGGCAGTTTCTAACGTGGCGCAAGTCACTGGCGACTCCAAAAATCTGTACTTACGCAGATTTCTGGACATCGCTGGTTTGTGAGACTTGCACCAGTTTAGCAAGTGACGGCGCCGCATATTGGATGGCTCGAGTTGCGAGCTGAAATTGCTGGCGACGCGGGTTCCCTCGCTTGCGCCGCAAACTGCGATCTATATCGGATCGCGCCCTTTGGCTGCTAGTGTCTGCAGACAAGTGAATCCACTTTCTGCCAGTTGTCTCTCCTGTTCCAGAATGAACCACATTACGAACCTTAACAATATCTACTTCACCGATTTCAGAATGTGACTTTTACCGAGAGCGTTATGTTGTGATGCCAAACATATAGAAAGTACATTAAATGGATCACCTCTTCTGGTCATTTTCAGTTTTGTTCTCAGTCCTTTTTCTTTCTGGTTTTGCCCCACTACACAGTCTTCCTGAAGGCTCCCTGCAACCACTAACATTTCTTTATATTATCTTCATACTCTATAAGTAACATTAGTTACTGAAGGCTCCCTGCAACCAGTAACCCCGGCCCCCTCCTACCTCCTCAGAAGTTCAGTCAGTGTACACTTCGGGTACCGGCCGTCTGAGGTGGTCGTCAGCCGCGTCACTCCTTCACTTTTAGAGACGAGGCCATGGCATCCCCCTCACGTTTTCCCGCTCAGTTAGATAACAGCAGTGAGTGACTCCACACGTCACTGAGGCACACAGATTGGCAGGTTTAGCGCAAGCCCCACAGCACAGCATTGGAACAAGTTGCTTCAGGCTCAGCTTAATGCTGTGTGCACAGTGCACTACAGGCAGCCACTGCAGCATTACCGCACAGTATATTTTCACTCACAAGGCAGATTAACCTCCCACTCTTAGAGTCAGCGACCACCTGCGGGAGGCGCCCTTAGGCGGATGCCTGTGTTGCCTTTCACAAGCGCCGGCCCTGAGTCTGACAGCAGCGAGAGCTCATGTTCGCTGCTGCCCGATATCCCATTGATTCCTATGGGAAGTGTCTGCACCTAACACCCTAACATGTACCCCGAGTTTAAACACCCCTAATCTTTCCCCCCTAAACCGCCGCCGCCTACGTTATACTTATTAACCCCTAAACCGCTGCCCCGACACCGCCGCCCCCTACATTATACTTATTAACCCCTAAACCGCTGCTCCTGGACCCCGCCGCCACAATAATAAATATATGAACCCCTAAACCGCCGCTCCCGGACCCCTCCGCCACCTACATTATACCTATTAACCCCTAATCTGCCGCCCCCCTATACCGCCGCCACCTACATAAAGTTATTAACCCCTATCCTGCCGATCCCGGACCCCGCCGCAAATAAATTAATTGTTTAACCCCTAAACCGCCGCACCCGGAGCCCGCCGCCACCTACATTATATTTATTAACCCATATCCTGCCCCCCTCTACACCGCCGCCACCTACATTACATTGATTAACCCCTAATCTAGCCCCCTACACAGCCGCCACTATATTAAATAAATTAACCCCTAAACCTAAGTCTAACCCTAACCCTAACACCCCCTAACTTAAATATTATTTAAATTAATCTAAATAAATATTCCTGTAATTAAATAAATTAATCCTATTTAAAACTAAATACTTACCTATAAAATAAACCCTAAGATAGCTACAATATAATTAATAATTACATTATAGCTATTTTAGGGTTTATTTTTATTTTACAGGCAACTTTGTATTTATTTTAACTAGGTACAATAGCTATTACATAAACGCCGCCACCTACATAAAGTTATTAACCCCTATCCTGCCGATCCCGGACCCCGCCGCAAATAAATTAATTGTTTAACCCCTAAACCGCCGCACCCGGAGCCCGCCGCCACCTACATTATATTTATTAACCCATATCCTGCCCCCCTCTACACCGCCGCCACCTACATTACATTGATTAACCCCTAATCTAGCCCCCTACACAGCCGCCACTATATTAAATAAATTAACCCCTAAACCTAAGTCTAACCCTAACCCTAACACCCCCTAACTTAAATATTATTTAAATTAATCTAAATAAATATTCCTGTAATTAAATAAATTAATCCTATTTAAAACTAAATACTTACCTATAAAATAAACCCTAAGATAGCTACAATATAATTAATAATTACATTATAGCTATTTTAGGGTTTATTTTTATTTTACAGGCAACTTTGTATTTATTTTAACTAGGTACAATAGCTATTAAATAGTTATTAACTATTTAATAGCTACCTAGCTAAAATAACTACAAATATACCTGTAAAATAAATCCTAACCTAAGTTACAATTACACCTAACACTACACTATCATTAAATAAATTAAATTAATTAACTACAATTACCTAACATTAAATACAATTAACTAAAAATAACTAAAGTACAAAAAAACAACAACTCTAAATTACAGAAAAAAAAAATACAAGAATTTTAAACTAATTACACCTAATCTAAGCCCCCTAATAAAATAAAAAAGCCCCACAAAATAATAAAATTCCCTACCCTAAACTAAATTACAAATAGCCCTTAAAAGGGCCTTTTGCGGGGCATTGCCCCAAAGTAATCAGCTCTTTTACCTGTAAAAAAAGAAATACAACCCCCCCCCAACATTAAAACCCACCACCCACACACCCCTACTCTAAAACCCACCCGATCCCCCCTTAAAAAAATCTAACACTACCCCCTTGAAGATCACCCTACCTTGAGCCGTCTTCACCCAGCCGGGCACAAGTGGTCATCCGATCCGTCCAGAAGTCTTCATCGAATCCGGGCAGAAGAGGTCCTCCAAGTGGCAGATGTCTTCATCCAAGCGGCATCTTCTATCTAAGGAAAGCGCACATAAGTGTAAAACACACTCCTTCTATAATCGCTCCTGCTATTAACATGGAAACTGAACAGGCTTTGTAGTAAATTTTTGCATTCTGAGCTCATCTCCACAAATTATACGGATAATCACTTCTGCTATCCCACTGGATACCGGATAAACTTTTCAGTAATTGGTGTAGGTCTCAGCGTTCGTGTACATATCACCTCCACAGATTACAGTGTGGTGCATCGATCCATCCCTCACCTCCAAAAACAGAACCACCAATTACGGGTATTCAATTAGTAAAGGGTCAATACTGTGTGCTCCTTTATCCATCCCACCCGTGGTACACTTATACACAGCAAAAAATAAAAAAATAAAAAATAAACAGTACAATTTTAAAAATAAATAAATAAACAAAACAATTGGCGAAAAGAAAGCCCCTAGTAGTTCAGCCCCTGCCCAAAACAATATATATATTGTGTGTGTGTGTGTGTGTATATATATATATATATATATCCAGATATGGGGGGATATTTATAAAAGGTATGTCGGACCTGAGCCGACAGTGCGTATCAGGTCCGACATACCTCGCTGAATGCGGAGAGCAATATGCTCTCCGTATTCAGCATTGCACCAGCAGCTCTTGTGGGCTGCTGGTGCAACGCCGCCCCCTGCAGACTCACGGCCAATCGGCCGCCAGCAGGGGGGTGTCAATCAACCCGATCGTACTCAATCGGGTTGATTTGTGGCGATGTCTGTCCGCCTGCTCAGGAGGCACACAAGGTTATGAAGCATTGGTCTTGATAGATATGCCCCATGGTTTGCACACTTATAAAAACTCTTCAGAGCTAGTCAGAAATTTTTAATTTTTCACAGATTACTCAACCTCACTTTTCTTTATTTTCAGAACCATTTATTATCCAACGTTTTGGCCCTGATTTGGGCCTTTGTCAAGGTAACATACACACATAATGTGCAAACATTGTTAACAGTGTTAATTACACCCCACCCATATCCCAGGTGCATTACATCTCTGCCATCTAGTGGAAACAATGTACAGTGCACTGCAAACAATTTGTGCTCCCTTACCATATGAGGGCAGGTGGCTTCTAACAGCGGGACCGCGACCTGAGCCAGAGTGGATCATCGTAGTTCTGTTATGAAGTACGCTGGCACTTGCACCACATGACATAGAACTACAGCGATCTGGGTAAATATTAATATAGTTAATATTGTCTAGTGATGATAATAGGTGATCTGTGCAATTAACTTGCTCCAAAACCATATAGAGATGTGTGTATGTCTCTTTAAAGGATCTTATTATGCAAATTATAAGTAAAGTGGGTATGTATGTTTGTTGGGTTATGGATTTGACTAATTTTTATTAGTGTAAAAGTGCTAATTATTACTTGTTTAACTTTAATTGATTGAGCATGAAGCATTTGTATCTGGTTAGTGATGCTGTCATCCAATAAAGCTGTGGATGCCACCCAGCTTGTATTTTTAAGGTTCAGGTCAAATTTATAGAAATAAAGATTCTATCATGCGCAAACTTGTTCTATGTATATTGGAATCTGATTATAAACATATGATTATTTAAAATCAATCCTAGCAGCTGTAGCTCCTTATGTATGCTATATTATTGTTTATGCAAATTTATGCTAATAAATCTGCCCAGTATTTTTTTGTCAAAAAGGTGGCACTGGCAACCCTCAATATACTATGGGTGATTATTTCATTGAGTTTGGCCCATGTGTTTAAAGAGTGTCATTCCGGGTTTATTAAAGGGATATGAAACCCAAAAACATTTTCTTTCATTATTCAGATATAGAATGTGATTTTAAAATTACTTTCTAATTTACTTCTGTATCAATTTTTCTTTGTTTTCTTGGTATAGATTAGTACGGAACATGCCCATTTCTGGAGCACTTTATGGCAGCAGATTTGCAAGAATGTTATCCATTTGCAAGAGCACTAGATGACAGCACTATTTCCTGCCATTTAGTGCTCCAGATGCCTACCTAGGTATCTCCTAAACAAAGAATATCATAGGAACAAAGCAAATTTGATAATAGAAGTAAATTGGAAACTTTTTAAAATATAAAAAATTTTGGTTTCATATCCCTTTAAGTCCTTTAAGATGTGGAATTTGAAATGCGATAAATATATAATTAATTATTGAGAATTTGGTTTGTAAACAGAAAAACAGAACTGACTTAAGTTTAAGCAAAGGGCAATTTTTTATACAAACAATAATGAAGAAAGGGCCATTGATAAATAATGAAAATGGCTGATTGTGATCATGTCAACATCTGCAGCCATTAACATACTGATAATTATCAAACGATTGTGATCAACCACCATCTTACAAAAGTTCCTTATTTTCTTAATAATTAACCCAACAGTAAACAATCTGGTAAAAAAACAAGACTGTAGCACATACAGGTATTTTAGGGAACTGGTTCTTCATCGGAGCACCCAGAAACAAAAATAAAAAAAAAACATAAAAGTGAGTCGTTTCACATATTTTTCTGTTAAATACATACAATCTTATTTTCCGTCACTTCTAGGGTTGCCAGATGTCCTCCACAAAAATACTGGACAATTTTTAGGTGATGTCACAATGGTAGTTGGTTAAATAAAATTAAAAAAAACTAGCTTAGCCACCACTCATGAGCAGTCATTTTACCCCTTGACTGCCAGCAACATACAAATCAATAATTGTATCTCTATTTGCCAGTAAAACACTTAACCCGACAACCTCGACTTCTCCCAACGTCTTTATGCTACACATTTGTATTCCATTAAGGCATAAGAGGTTGTTTTACATTTAGGTAACAATAAGGGACTTAAAAACAAAAAGGACATTTAAGTGTCTAGTGTTTTGGTGAAGACAGCTAGGTTGAAAAATGGACACCTGATAACCATATGCTCATGTCTATATGAGCTGCTAAGCACATTTTCAAAATTCTTGAGTTGCTGCTCTATTTACCATATTGCCTATAGTAGATTCCGAGAAAGTAGATGGAAAACTTTTGTAGCGGAATTAGGAAAAAATCTGTGTTAACTCAACACTTCTACTTGAGAAGTATTTTACTATATAAATAGATGTGTAATTCTAGCAAAGAAATTCCAATGGCACTACTCAAATCGTTTTCAAGACTAATATATCCCTGTATATAGTGACTAATAATTGTATACTTATCACTGGGGTCACAGGTGCTATGTATCCAAATTAATATATTTACTGAGCTAGTGTATTTTTTGTGGCCTGCTTTGCATACCTGAAAATACAGAGAAACCATATTTATAGACATATCTCTATATATTTCATATGAGTAACCCCCCACCAATAAATATTAGTGGTGTCCAAAAAAAATTCTGTGGAGGTCTCTAAGATTGGGATTGGTCAGGTGGCCAATTTACATTGTACTCGCAATTATGGTAAAAATAACGCCTCAAAATAAAACCAGATTCTAATCTTTTTAGTTATAAATTATGTAGGAAATAAGCTATTATTAATTAATTAAATGTTATTATATATACTACACACATTTTTATTTTAATAAATACACATGCTTAATTATCTAATGAGAAGTATGGAACTTCAGTAGTTTAACTAGTTGATGTCTGTTTTCTACTCAGTGGTGCTGAGGATTGAAAACACTCTTGGAGGAGGAATGTGGCCCTCACATATATCCATACTGATAGAGACAAATACATACATCTGTAATCAAAATTATTCAACCACCATTGCAAATCAGGTTTATTGTTAAAATTTACAGACTTTCATCTGTTTATAATGAACAAATCAAACAAAAGCAATTAAAATAGCTCAATACAATGAATGCTTCAAGTGGTTTCCCCAAATTCCACTGAAAATGCAACTTTTAATGAATTCTGCAGTCTCAAAATTATAAAACCCCTTTGTGGCAAACATGTTTAGTATTTAGTACTACCTGCTACAAACAAAATGCATAGCCAGACACCAGCTTCTGGCAGCGTTCCTGAGAAATCCTAGCCCATTCCTCATGAGCAATGGCCTCCTGTTCAGTAATATTCTTGGCTTTGTGTGCTGCAACCATCTTTTTCAAATCCCTCCAGAGATTTTCTATGGGGTTCAAGTCAGGTTACTGTGATGGCCACTGTAGAATCTTCTTGGACTTCTTCTGCAACCAAGCCTTGGTGGAATTTGAGGTATGCTTGGGATTATTGTCCTGTTGGAAGCTTCAGCTTCCTCACAGACGGCATGACATTTTCCCCTATGATTTCCTGATACTTCAATGAATCCATATTGCCTTCCACACCCTGCAGCCATTACGAGTCTTGTCGGTATAGCTATACCACAAGCATTTTAGCCTGTAACAGCGTCAGTGACGTTTTTGCATAAGATTTCCATAGTGCCGGTATTACAGGTTGTGCGGTGAGGCTAAAATGCTTGTGTTACAGCCTATACCGACACGATCCATTCCGCCATCTGAGAGCAGTAGGTATTGATTTTGTGTAACAAAAATGTTTCACAAAACTTATAACTAAACTGTTACAAAGTAGACTAACACCCGTAAACTACCTATTAACTCCTAAACCAAGGCCCTCCTGCATCGCAAACACTATTTAAAAATTATTAACCTCTAATCTGCCGCCCGCCCACCCACATCCCCGCTACTATAATACATTTATTAACCCCTATTCCGCCTCTCCCCACCACTAACTAAACCTATTAACCCCTAAACCGGCTGCCCCTGTTATAATTTTATTTCTTGTTTGTTTGTTCACTATGGTGAGTGAAACATACAGGATTTCTTATAGCAATTATTATGGAGAATGACAAAAAATATGTATAGTGTTACAGGTTGGTTAACAGAATAAGACTTTTGCTAGGTTAACCTATCTGTATTAATATTTGCCAGCTAGATAGTTTGATCATACAAACACTGTAGTCTGCAGTAAACTAATTAGGCAGGATTAAAGTTCAGGTTCAATGCAACAATACTGTCCAGATATTCAGTGAGATATTGTTCAAAGTAGTTACTGTAGCGAATGTAATATAAGGTATCAAGTAATAGTATTGGTAAATATACGACCTGTTAATCAGTCCTGAAAACAGAGGTGTGCAAAGTTAAATGTGGGGCCGCGGAAGGTTGCGGCTTGCAGCGTGGAGCTGGGTGAGAATGCCTCCAGGCGGTATCTGATGACGTCAGCGGTAAGCAGCCGATACTGGTCTGAGACAAGCTGAAAGTAGAAGCTGCGGTCCGTAGCGAGAGCGAGAGTTCCGCTCTGAGATGCTGGGGGAAATAGGTGGAGCCGGATTGGCTCAGTTTCACACACACTTGGGTGAGAATTGCAGATAATCCAGCATAGAAGAGAGGCAAAGGTGTGTCTTAAATAGGCAGGTAAATTCATTAAAGGGGCAGTGCACAGAGAAAAAAGGAAGGATCTGACATATCCCCCCCCAAGAACACCCACAGCGAGGGTTCTAAGGACAAGGTCTTTCTGGATTTCTACGGTGGAAAAGCGAAACACACCTGGGGGCCGAAACTGAAGTAGCGGGTTCCCATGAATCTTCAGAATGATCATAGCCTTTCCAATGTACTAGATATTCCAAAACACCCCTTCGCCGCCTGGAGTCAAGAATAGCCTCTATCTCATATTCTAAATCCTGGGAAAGAACATGAGTAACAGAATCCACGGTAAATCTGTCGGAAAGAGAGGGTTTAACCAAGGAGACATGGAAGGTCGGGTGTATCTTATATGAGTGAGGCAGTTGTAAAGTGACAGTAGCTGGATTCCTAACGGCAATTATAGGAAAAGGACCTATAAATAGTTTACTCATTTTCTTGGAGGGTGTATGTAAGCGCAAATTCTTAGTTGACAACCAGACTAGTTGTCCAACCTGGTAGACAGGTTGAGGTTTGTGCCGCAAGTCATAATAACGTTTATGGGAGGCTTGTGCATGTTTTATGTTGTCTCGAGCAACAGACAAGGTCTGGGAGATGTCATTCACAGTGTCATTGACTTTAGGACAGGGAGATGGTGCATAAGGGAGGAAGCTAATTCTGGGATGGAGTCCATGGTTGAGAAAGAAAGGGCTAAAGCCAGTTGAAGAATTCTTAGCATTATTGTAGGCGAATTCTGCCAGAGCGAGATGGTCTGCCCATTGATCCTGTTGGTTGGAGCAAAAACAGCGGAGGTACTGCTCCAGCCACTGATTGGTGCGCTCTGCCTGTCCATTCGTTTGTGGAAGATATGAAGTTGTGAGCTTTTGAGTTACTTGTAGAGTATTACATAAATGTCTCCAAAAACGAGAGGTGAATTGTGATCCTCTGTCCGAAAGGAGTACCATAGGCAACCCATGTAATTTAATAACATTCCTAATAAACAAGTCGCAAGTTTGTTGTGCAGTAGGTACTCCTATAGCTGGTATGAAATGTGCCATTTTTGTTAGCAAATCAACTACTACAAAAATGGAGGTGTAGGATGAAGATTTTGGTAGATCTACAATAAAATCCATTGCGAGATGAGTCCAAGGTTTTTCTGGAACTGGATATGGTTGTAGAAGTCCCATCGGAGAGTGATGTGATGGTTTACACGTGGCACAAACACCACATTTGGAAATATAGTCTTCTACGGAGGAAAGCATAGATGGCCACCAGTAATTACGCTTAAGTAGCTCTAAAGTTTTTTGTATGCCTAAATGTCCCGTGAGTGGGGAATCATGATGGTTTCGTAGAAGAGAAATTCTATACTGAGGTGGTATGTATAGATGTTTAACATGGAAATATAAACCATCTGGATTTCTTTGCAGAAGATGAGTTGGTTTTGTGGAATCCTGATTTTGATCTTTCTGAAACTGAGGATCGTTATGGATTAGTAGTCCTAAGAAGTTTGATGAGGGTATAACTGTAGATGGGGTTTCCACATTAAGAGGTCTAGTGTCTCTGCGGGAGAGAGCGTCAGCTTTGGCGTTTCGACTACCAGGTCTGTAGGTGATGAGATAATTGAAACGTGAGAAATAGAGATTCCAGCGAAGTTGTCTGGAGGAGAGAGTCCTACTTTGTTGTAAATATTGTAAATTTTTGTGATCTGTGATAACGATAATGGGGTGTAGAGCTCCCTCTAAGAGATGTCGCCATTGCTCAAATGCAGTTTTGATGGCCAGCAATTCCTTTTCCCCTATGGGGTAATTTCGTTCAGCTGGTAGCATGAGCCTGGAAAGGTAGGCGACAGGATGCATCACATCAGTAAGGGATTGTTTCTGTGACAACACTGCCCCCAGAGCATAATCCGATGCATCAACCTCTACAATAAACTGTAAATCTGGGTCTGGGAATTTAAGAATAGGTGCCGTGGTGAAGTCAGTTTTCAACTGTTCGAAGACTCTCTGACAGTCAGATGTACAGTTAAAAGTGTTTGTGTGTTTTGTTAAATCAGTAAGTGGTTTAGCAGTCTGGGTGAAATTACGAATAAACTTTCGATAGAAATTCGCAAAACCAAGGAATCTTTGTACTTGTTTGCGATTTTTTGGGGTAGGCCACTGAGTGATAGCATGGATCTTAGAGTCATCCATCTTAATACCAGTGTTCGAGATAATGTAGCCCAAGAAAGTGACTTGACTGCAATGAAATTCACACTTTTCTAATTTAGCGTATAACTTATGTTGACGAAGTCTTGCTAATACTGTTCTCACGTGGATCACATGTTGTTGTATAGTATCAGAATAGATCAAGATGTCGTCAAGATAAACTACTATAAAGGTGTCCAAGATGTCTTTAAAAATGTCATTTATGAAACATTGGAATGTAGCTGGAGCATTACATAACCCGAAAGGCATAACGGTATATTCATACAAGCCATAACGAGTTCTGAAAGCTGTTAACCATTCATCTCCAGCTCTCATTCTTATAAGATTGTAAGCACCCCTGAGGTCCAATTTTGTGAAGACTTTGGCAGTGCGCAATCTTTCTATCAATTCAGGGATGAGGGGTAATGGGTAGCGATTTTTCTTAGTACGTTTGTTTAACTCCCTGTAGTCAATAATTGGTCTGAGCGACTGATCTTTGTTTTTAACAAAAAATATACCTGCACCAGCAGGTGAGGTGGAAGCTCTAATAAAACCCTTTGCTAAATTTTCCTGTAGATATAATTTTAGGTGATCTAGTTCGGGTTTAGATAGGGGGTATATGTGACCCACTGGTATTGTGGAGCCAGGTAAGAGGTCTATAGGACAGTCGTAGGTCCTGTGTGGCGGAAGTGTCTGTGCATCAGTCTTGTTAAAAACGTCTTGGAAATCAGTATATTCGGATGGCAACTCAGAAGCAGATGAGAGAAGAATGTTATTGAGAGGGAAACAAGTCTGAGAGCAGTAGGGAGACGTTAGGTCTATAGTCAAATTGTGCCAGTCAAAGATAGGTTTATGGATTTGTAACCAAGTGAGACCTAATATAACAGTATAGAGAGGACTAGGTATAATGTCAAAGCTGATAGATTCTCTATGTCCTGTGGATGTGCACATAAGTAAGGGAGTGGTTTCAAGAGTTACTGGACCATAGGATAATGAAGACCCATCAACCAAATTTATAGAAACAGGAGACATTTTTGCTTGTGAGGGTATTTTATTTCTATTTACAAAATCACAATCAATGTAATTTCTTGAAGCGCCTGTATCAATAATCGCATCAATCTTTAAGCAGTGTAGATCCCACTGTAAAGTAAAGGACATAGAAATATGTGGTTGTTTTGGTCTGTTTAGTGAAAGACTAAGAAATGTTGAAGAAGTCTTACCGTTTTTTGTCTTTTTTAAGAGAGGACATGCTGTCAGGTCATGCTCAGGGGCAGCGCAGTACATACACAGACGATGAGTGCGTCTTCTGCCTTTCTCCTCAGGTGATAGAGGACCTCTGATGAATCCAATATCCATTGGAGTCTCATTATCTCTAGAGGGTACTGGTGGAGTATTCTGTCGTTTGTATGAAGTTGGAGTGTTTGCCCTCTCTTGTTTGCGTTCCCTTATACGCCTATCAATTGTAGTGCAATGTGTGAAGAGATCCTCCAAATGCTCTGGTACACCAGTACGGGAGAGCTCATCTTTGATGTCTTCTGAGAGCCCAATCCTGAACTGGTGTCTGAGCGAGGGCTCATTCCATTTTGATTCAATTGCATAGATTTTAAATTGTGATATATAATTTTCTACAGGTTGTCTGCCCTGTCTCAAGGCCCTGAGAGAGGATTCGGCAGATTCCTGTTTAAAAGGATCTTCGTATAATGAGGATAGAGCCTTTAGAAAATCCTGTATAGAGTTTAGAATGGGATTCTGATTTTCAAACAAACTATCCGCCCAAACACGGGGTTCACCCCTTAAATAAGAGATAGTGGTCAACACCTTAATTCTATCAGTGCTATAAGTTCTGGGTTTTAATTCGAACATCAAAAGACAAGCATTTCTAAATTCCTTAAACATTGCTCTATTACCACTAAACTTGTCAGGAAAAGACACCTGTGGTTCAGGATGTGCTTCTGAATGCGCAGTTTTAGCAGTATACATATCTCTAAGGCGATCTTTGAGCACCTGATTTTCAGTTTGCACTTCTCTGAGAGTTAAATTTACAGAATCCATACGTTGAGTTAAAGTGGCAATTTGGTTTGCAATTTCTGTCATATCCATGGTGCTATACCTGTATTTAGAGGCTGGATTATACTGTTATAATTTTATTTCTTGTTTGTTTGTTCACTATGGTGAGTGAAACATACAGGATTTCTTATAGCAATTATTATGGAGAATGACAAAAAATATGTATAGTGTTACAGGTTGGTTAACAGAATAAGACTTTTGCTAGGTTAACCTATCTGTATTAATATTTGCCAGCTAGATAGTTTGATCATACAAACACTGTAGTCTGCAGTAAACTAATTAGGCAGGATTAAAGTTCAGGTTCAATGCAACAATACTGTCCAGATATTCAGTGAGATATTGTTCAAAGTAGTTACTGTAGCGAATGTAATATAAGGTATCAAGTAATAGTATTGGTAAATATACGACCTGTTAATCAGTCCTGAAAACAGAGGTGTGCAAAGTTAAATGTGGGGCCGCGGAAGGTTGCGGCTTGCAGCGTGGAGCTGGGTGAGAATGCCTCCAGGCGGTAGCTGATGACGTCAGCGGTAAGCAGCCGATACTGGTCTGAGACAAGCTGAAAGTAGAAGCTGCGGTCCGTAGCAAGAGCGAGAGTGCCGCTCTGAGATGCTGGGGGAAATAGGTGGAGCCGGATTGGCTCAGTTTCACACACACTTGGGTGAGAATTGCAGATAATCCAGCATAGAAGAGAGGCAAAGGTGTGTCTTAAATAGGCAGGTAAATTCATTAAAGGGGCAGTGCACAGAGAAAAAAGGAAGGATCTGACAGCCCCCCACATCGCCACTACTAAATAAACCTATTAACCCCTAAACTCCCAGCCCTCCACATCGCAACTAATAAATTAAACTATTAACCCCTAAACCTATCACCCCCTAACTTTATATTAAAATTACAATATCCCTATCTTAAAATAAATAAAAACTTACCTGTGAAATTAAAAAAACCTAAGTTTAAACTAACAATTAACCTAACATAACTATTATACTAAAATTAAAATAACTACCAGTTAAAAAAACTAAATTACACATAAAAAAAACTAACACTACTAAAAAAATTTAAGTCTAAAATTACAAAAAATAAAAAATACTAAATTACGAAAAATAACAAACACTAAATTATGAAAAATAACAAACGAAATGATCAAAAATAAAAACAATTACCACCTAATCTAATTGCCCTATATAAATAAAAAAAAAGCCCCCCAAAATAAAAACACCCCCTAGCCTGCAATAAACTACCAATAGCCCTGAAAAGGGCATTTTGTAGGGCATTGTCCTAAAGAAATCATCTCTTTCACCTGTAAAAAAAATACAAAGACCCCCCCCAACAGTAAAACCTAAGCTACCCATTGCCCTGTAAAGGGCATTTGTATGGGATTTGCCCTAAAAAGGGCAGTCAGTTCTTTTACATTGCCCTGAAAAGGGCATTCACCGCCGTACACTGGATCTTCAATGAAAGGAAGCCTTTTCAAAATGGCGTCCCTTGCATTCCTATTGGCTGATTTGATTCTTGAAATTCAAATCAACCAATAGGATGAGAGCTACTGAAATTCTATTGGTTATTCAAATCAGCCAATAGAATTTGAAAAGGCTCTATTGCATTAAAGACCCAGTGTACGCCGGTGACCGTGAAATCCTATTGGCTGTTCACAACAGCCAATAGGATGAGAGCTAATGAAATTCTATTGGTTATTCAAATCAGCCGATAGAATTTGAAAAGGCTCTATTGCATTAAAGACCCAGTGTACGCCGGTGACCGTTCGTTTCGCACCCTCTATAGCGCAAAACTCGTAATCTAGGCGATTATTATTTATTGGTATAGAAACATAGGATGTGATGGTAGATAAGAACCAAAAGGACCATCAAGTCTGCTCATATTACTTGTGCAGTGCAAACTCAGTTATTTCTTAACATAGCCTTGTGGATGTCACAGGCTTTTTAAATTTTAGACCATGTACCTTTTAAGTAGCACTGGCACTGTATGTCATTGATTGTATGTGTGTGCGGCTAAATTTATCTTTGCCTGTAGAGCAAAAAATCCTAGCACCTGCCCTGGTTCCAGGCTGTACTGCTGCATTGTTTACCAAATTTGAAATAATCTGAAATAATAATTCAAAAGTCAGTACCATTGATTCTGTAATTTGCCTTTGGGTTTTTGAAACCTATATGAATAATTTAGCTCTTGGTAATATTACATTTTAGATCCCATTTATTTGTTCAGTTTCTTAAGATAACTGCATATTTGAATCACTCCTATGTTTCAAGCCGAAATTCTGTATCGCTTGCTGGCTGGTCAAGTTCCATAACTTCACTTTGGATGTTGCCATCTTGAAGCTTAGGTATTCTTGCACTCTGTATCAGAAATGTTGCTCATTCAGAGATCAGTGATGTTAGAGGCTTTTTGAAAGCTGCATTGTGCATTTTGGGTTAGCGTGCATGATACAAAGTGGGAGCTTTATATTTTTTGCAGAGGCTGCATTGCTCTATCTATATTATACATCTACCCTCTCTGGAAAATGTGTTTTCATGGTACCAACCAATCTGGGCACTATTTGCTTTGTTTTCTTTTTCTTTTTTAAATAATATTTTATTGAGGTTTTGAGAAAGATACAATGAACAGTGAGTGCCATGTTACAAGAATAACAATCTTAAACAACATACTTAATTAGACATCACGAAACCTCATTTTTAACAAATGAACAAGCACACATTATATTAAAGGTGTACCTCAAATGGAGATAGTGGCTACTCTTGGACCACAAAAAATCAAAGCATGAAATACAGAGGTATTAGTAGGGGTACAGGGCCAAAATAAAAAAAAAACAATAGAATAGAGAGGGCCACTTTTGGACCCTTAGTATGATATTAACAACAAATGCTACTAGGATATTGAGACATGGCGCAAAGTAGGGGCAGAGTGGGGCAGTGCAGAAATAGACGGGCAGAGTTACTGATGCAGAGAGAGCCGCTCTGTGTGGTGCTGATTGTTGGGGGTGTGGGAGTGTTAGGAAGGAGGAGGGTGGGTGGCCCATCGCTGCAGAGGGATGGTAGGGGGGCGGGAGCAAGTGGGATCGATATGCTACAGAAAAATTTAGTTTAGAGCGCTCCAGCAGTGAGAGGGAAGGAGGGGGAAGGAGACTCTTAAAGTGGTGGGGGGATTAGGTCTGGGAGGAGGGTAGGGTAATGATCTGGAAGACGGGTAGGGTAATGAGGGGGGGCAGCTACACTACAGAAAAATATTTTTGCATTATTATTATAAAAATAAAATTAAAAAAAATTATGTAACTGGGTACTGGCAGACAGATGCTAGTACCTAAAATGGTGGGAATTAGTTAGCAGGGGGAGGGTTAGAGAGCTTTTTGGGAGGGATCAGGGAGGTGGAAAGGTAAGGGAGTAATTCTAAACTAAGGAAAATAATAATAATAATAAAAAAAAAAAGTATAAACCAGCATAATGGCAGTGTCTACCAGTACTTAAGATGGGGGTGACCAGTGGAGTGTGGGAGGGAAGAAAACTGAGAGGGATCAGGGGGTGGCAAGTGTCTGGTGGGAGGATACGCTCTACACTAAAGCTAAAATTAACCTTACAAGCTACCTAATTAACCCCTTCACTGCTGGGAATAATAGAAGTGTGGTGCGCAGCTGCAATTAGCGGCCTTCTAATTAGCAAAAAGCAATGGCAAAACCATATATGTCTGCTATTTCTGAACAAAGGGGATCCCAGAGAAGCTTTTACAAGCATTTGTGCCATGATTACACAAGTAGTATGTAAATAATTTCAGTGAGAAAACCAAAGTTTGTGAAAAAGTTAAACTTTTTTTTAATTTCATCGCATTTGGCGGAGAAATGGTGGCATGAAATATACCAAAATGGGCCTAGATCAATAACCAAGGCTCTATTTCAGTTTAAATGTAGTGATGGCAAAAATGCTAAAAATGCTCTGGTCTTTTGGGGAAGTCTTAGGGGTAGATTTAACAAGCAGCGGATGCTACAATCTACCCACAAAGTTTCCTGCTCGCTGGAAACTTAAGTTAAGAAGCAGCGGTCGTAAGATCAGATCAGATACGCTCAGGATGATTGACACCCCCTGTTAGCGGCCGATTGGGGGCGGCATTACACAAGAATTTCACTAGAAAAGGATAAGATCACTGGTCCTTGAAACCGCTGTGTATTGTAGCACCTCAGCATTTTATTGGCTTACATCTAGTGTTACATTTTTATTTGCGTATGTGTCACTTGTAATAAACTACACTTGAATTGAAGTGTGCTCTCTTTTTTCAATCTTTTTTGTATATTTTCTATGGGCGGTGTATAACAAGTTAAAGGGACATGAAACCCAAAATGTTTCTTTCATGATTCAGATAGAGAATACAATATTAAACAACTTTGCTGTTTACTTCTATTATCAAATTTGCTTCATTCTCCTGGTATGCTTTGTTGAAGGAGCAGCAATGCTCTACTGGTTCCTAACTGAACACATGGGTGAGCCAATGACAATCGGTATATATATATGCAGCCACCAATCAGCAGCTAGGACCTAGGTTCGTTGCTGCTCCTGAGCTTTCCTAGATAAACCTTTTAGCAAAGCATAACAAGAGAAGGAAGCAAATAAAATAAGTAAATTAGAAAGTTGCTTAAAATTATATGTTCAAGGGAAACAGTTGCACTAGACTAATCTTTTAACACCTAAACTGCCACACACCCCGTCGCAAAATACCCCTCTACGCTATTAACCCCTTAACTGCCATATCCCATATCGCAAAATACCCCTCTACACTACTAACTCCTAAACCACCAGAACTTCCATCGCAAATTACATCTCTACTCTATTAACCGCCACTCCCTTACATCTCAAAATACCACTCTACTCTATTAACCCCTAAACCACCAGAACCCCAACTGCAAAATACCCACTAACAACTAAACCCCCTAACCAGCTAACCCCCCTAACCGAACCCCCCTGTTACCCCCCCAAAAAAAGTAACCTTACCTAAAGAAAAAAAACAACAAACAGTATCTTAAACATTATCTAACCTTACCTGAAAAATAAAATAACCTAACATTGCAGAAAAAATACCCTACCATTACTGAAAAAACATTTTGAGGCCCATTTATCAAGCTCCGAATGGAGCTTGAAGGCCCGTGTTTCTGGGGAGCCTGCAGGCTCGCCAGAAACAGCGGTTATGAGGCAGCGGTCTAAAGACCGCTGCTTCATAACCCTGTCCGCCTGCTCAGAGCAGGCTGACAGAGATTGCCACAATTCAACCGGATCGAGTACCATCGGGTTGATTGACACCGCCTTGCTGGCGGCCGATTGGCCGTGAATCTGCAGGGGGCGGCGTTGCACCAGCAGCTCACAAGAGCTGCTGGTGCAATGCTGAATACGGAGAGCGTATTGCTCTCCGCATTCAGCGAGGTCTGTCGGACCAGATCCGCACTGTCAGATCAGGTCCGACAGACCTTTGTTAAATAGGCCTCTTTAAGTCATTTTAGGTTGCTTTTTTCTGTAATGTTACGTTTTTTATTTTTCAGGTAAGGTTAGTATGTTTTTTAGGTAAGGTAAGTTTTTTTTTTAAGGTAAGGTTAGTATTTCGTTTAAGATAATGTTAGGGTTTTTTCAGGTAAGGCTAGTTTTCTTTTTTTAAGGTAATGTTAGGTTTTTTTCAGGTAAGGCTAGTTTTCTTTTTTTAAGATAATGTTAGGTTTTTTTTTTCAGGTAAGGCTAGTTTTCTTTTTTTAAGGTAATGTTAGGTTTTTTTTTCAGGTAATGCTAGTTTTCTTTTTTTAAGGTAATCTTAGGGTTTTTTTTCAGGTAAGGCTAGTTTTCTTTTTTTAAGGTAATGTTAGGTTTTTTTTCAGGTAAGGCTAGTTTTCTTTTTTTAAGGTAATGTTAGGGTTTTTTCAGGTAAGGCTAGTTTTCTTTTTTTAAGGTAATGTTAGTTTTTTTTTCAGGTAAGGCTAGTTTTCTTTTTTAAAGGTAATGTTAGGTTTTTTTCAGGTAAGGCTAGTTTTCTTTTTTTAAGGTAATGTTAGGGTTTTTTTCAGGTAAGGCTAGTTTTCTTTTTTTAAGGTAATGTTAGGGTTTTTTTCAGGTAAGGCTAGTTTTCTTTTTTAAGGTCATGTTAGTTTTTTTTTTTTAGTTAAGGTACGTTTTTTGGCGGGGGTTAACTTAGGTGGTGTTAGGTTACGTGGGTAGGCTGGTTAGGGGGTTTAGTTGTTAGTAGGTATTTGGCAGTAGGGGATGTAGCAGTTTAGGGGTTAATAGAGTAGTGGGGTATTTTGCAATGTGGGGTTGTGACAGTTTAGAGGGTAATAGAGTAAAGGGTACTTTGCGGTGGGCTATGCTTTGGGTTAGGGGTTAATAGTGTAGAGGAAACTTTGCAGTGGGCTATGCAGTGGTTTAGGAGTAGAGGGGACTTTGCAATGGGCTATGCAGTGGGTTAGGGGTTAATAGAGTAGAGGGGACATTGTAGTCTGTTATGTGACATTTTAGGGGTTATTAGAGTTTTTTGGCGATTTGAGTATTGGTGTTAGGTTTTCTTTCTCTATTTTCTGTTCTTTGCATGCGATGGGTTAACATGGAAGCAAAAAATATTTACTTTCAACTTGTAATACGGGCACAAAGAGCAAAAGTCAAGTGGAGTTAGCGTGCAATCGGTAATTACCGTTACCCTTGTATTCTAGTCTAAAATGTCCATACACGTGAATAACGGATATAGTTTTTTTGTTGGGTTTGTTTTTGAATAAGGATAACAACATGCACATGGATTGAAGTGTATGGACATGAATTATAGGAAAATACTTGCAATCACACAACAGATCCTTTGCAATTTAGCTGATGTATTTGCAATATGAACTACTGATTGAGATTACAATTTTGGCTAATTTCCCTTATAAGGGTTAATTGTGGTTATATCCTAGAAAGCAGTATGATAGAATAAACATTTTTATTTTTAGCAAACCATACAGAGGTAATGAATAAAGGGTAGCAGGGACCAATCATTTTTTAATAGGTTTGGGAAGAGAAAGGACAACGCGGTTGGATACATTTCAAATAGCAAATATTTTTAGAAGTATGTAACAGGCAGAGAACAAAATAAACTTTGTTGTAATAAAATAAACAGTTTGACATTGTAAATGTTGCTGATATCCTGAGCTCCTGCATTTCTTCTATTGACCCTGGTTTGCTGGAAGCTGCATAGCTGTAACCTGCCCTCCCTGGCTTGTGTTTTCTCTCCATATCTGTGGCTATATCGCTTTGCACTTGAACGGAGGGAGACTGAATTGAGGGTGATACCGGAAGTTTCGGCCTGCTGTGTGATCTGAGGATCCTAAATATCCACCAATTCTACTATCCATACTCTGGGAGTGCCTGATACTTACCTCATATTTGATTGAGGTTAAACCAAGTAAGTGCACATCTGATAGGGGGAGAGAGCTTATACACCCCACTTTTGGCACAAGTTATCAAGATTAAAGGACTTTATTTGCACCTAACTTTTCTATTCTATTTTTTGTAGTATTGATGAATTAATATATGTTTATCAATTTTATTTGTATCAATTTTAACACTGCGCTGGAAATTTTTTATATATTATACTAGAAGTAATTTTAAACAGTTGGATATATTTGTCAAGTATATACTGATTGGTATATACACATATTTATTATTGCCTGCAGACCTTATATTAGTTTTTAATCTATCTGATTGCGATATAATATCTGATGAATTTGTTTAGTTTTATATTTTGATCTAATATACAGGGACATATTCTATTTCCAGTATCTACCATATGTATTGGGTTGTATATAGATCTTTTTGATAAAGCACCATCTCCGATCTTGCTTTTTCTATTTGTCTCTTTGATAAGTTTTTTGGGGACTTATCTATTGTATGGCGATTGGCAGCTTTTTCTTATAGCTCTATCTATACCACTTTAACCAGGTATCCCTCACTAGTAGCGCTTTTGGAGCTTACCTATGGACCTTCTGTCCCCAGGGATTCTAATATTTGTAATATTTGACATTGTAAAGGCAAGAAAGCATTGCTAATCTCATTACGTAAGAGACCATAAACAATCAAAATGTTTACCCATAATTGTGCAGCTTGTGCACAGTCAATTCCTGCAATAATACCCCCACCTTGTAAAAATAAAGATTTATTTACACAGATGCTCTCAAAAGTCCTTGGTTTTTATTTTCAAAACACTCCTTTCTGGTGTGTTTTTTTTATTTTTATTTTATTTTTTAAACGTGTGATATTATTCACAACTTACTCGATTGCTCCTCTCACTTCATTGTGGAGTGGTCCTATCCTGGCTAAAGAAAACAACAACTTTATCCAGTGTGGGAGCAAGTTACATTGACTGTCCCTTAAAGTTAAATCTATCGAAATGGGACAGATGACTAAAACACTATGGGCCAGATTACGAGTGGAGAGCAAATGTTTGTGTGTGAGTGATAAGGGGTTTATAGCAGGGTTTCGCGCTCATCTGCCTTACCGCTTGTGTTATGAGTTGAAAGTAAACACGATCGATTGAGCGCTATCACGATTTACACTTGAATGATTACCGTGACTTTTGAGCTCTGGTTAATGATTTTGTGAAACAAAAAATGTTGCACAAAGCACATAAAAAATACTTTACAAAGTACAGTTACACTCATAACAACACTATGTAATAAAAAATTATTTAAAAAAAAGTATTGCACACAAAAGTTATAAGGGCTCAAAGATATGAGGTCTCAGGTGTTAGAAAATAAAGCAGACAAAGAGCTTTACCATTGAGATACATACATATATACATGACTAAAGATGTGTATATATATATATATATATATATATATCTTATATATATACAGTATATATATCTGAATATTTAGTCAGACCACCTGGATTAATAAAGTAATAGGGAAAACCTAAGACAGCTAATGGTAAGTGTCAGAGGGTGCACAGGAGGAATCAATGATAATTATATCTGAGACAGAGAAAGAAATGTATAGAAAGAAGATATAGAATAAGAAAAGATAATAGGATTCCTTAGCCAGCACTTCCCATATCCTTACAGTATAATTTAATCAGAGATTAAGCACCCAATGGTCAATCAGAACCACAGCAAGAGCAAAGAATCAGAATGCACAAATAGTATACAAATAGTGTAAATTTATCTAATTTACTACCTAAATATACAACGTAAACATATCTCTATGGCCTCTAGTTATCAAGCTGTCTACTTACCTGCATTTGCCGGCCCAATACGCTCGCCTAAGCTCGCCTTACATCGCCGCCGCGGACCTGAATACGTTTGCCAAAGTTATCAAGAAAGCTGTCAAGAAGCTGCGCACCAAATACGGTGCGATGAGCAGCGGACTGTTGTTAACTGACAGTCATCGATCTCGCTGCTCATCGGCTTCTTCGCAGCTTTCTTGCTAGCCTGTCACTAAGCACCCACACTAAACTATACAGTTTTACCCCCTTAAAACGCCCCCCGCACCTAAATAAACTTATTACCCCCACCTACATAAAGTTATTAACCCCTATCCTGCCGATCCCGGACCCCACCGCAAATAAATTAATTGTTTAACCCTTAAACCGCCGCACCCGGAGCCCGCCGCCACCTACATTACATTTATTAACCCCTATCCTGCCCCCCTACACCGCCGCCACCTACAGTACATTGATTAACCCCTAATCTACCCACCCTACACCGCCACCACTATATTAAATGAATTAACCCCTAAACCTAAGTCTAACCCTAACACCCCCTAACTTAAATATTATTTAAATTAATCTAAATAAATATTCCTATAATTAAATAAATTAATCCTATTTAAAACTAAATACTTACCTATAAAATAAACCCTAAGATAGCTACAATATAATTAATATTTACATTGTATCTATCTTAGGGTTTATATTTATTTTACAGGCAAGTTTGTATTTATTTTAACTAGGTACAATAGCTAACTACAATTACCTAACATTAAATAAAATTAAATAAAAATAACTAAAGTACAAAAAAAATCTAAATTACAGAATATAAAAAATTACAAGAATTTTAAACTAATTACACCTAATCTAAGCCCCCTAATAAAATAAAAAAGCCCCCAAAATAATAAAATTCCCTACCCTAAACTAAATTACAAATAGCCCTTAAAAGGGCCTTTTGCGGGGCATTGCCCCAAAGTAATCAGCTCTTTTACCTGTAAAAAAAAAAAATACAATACTCCCCCAACATTACAACCCACACACCCCTACTCTAAAACCCACCCAATCCCCCCTTAAATAAACCTAACACTACCCCATTGAAGATCACCCTACCTTGAGCCGTCTTCACCCAACCGGGCCGAACTCTTCATCCGATGCGGACACAAGTGGTCCTCCAGCCGGGCAGAAGTCTTCATCCGATCGGGGCAGAAGAGGTCCTCCATCCAGCAGAAGTGTTCATCCAAGAGGCATCTTCTATCTTCATCCTGGCAGCGATGAGCGGCTCCATCTTGAAGACCTCCGGCGCGGAACATCCTTCTCGGCCGACAGACTAACGACGAATGACGGTTCCTTTAAATGATGTCATCCAAGATGGTGTCCCTCTAATTCCGATTGGCTGATAGGATTCTATCAGCCAATCGGAATTAAGGTAGGAAAAATCCGATTGGCTGATGTAATCAGCCAATCGGATTGAAGTTCAATCCGATTGGCTGATTGGATTAGCCAATAGAATGCGATGTCAATTCTATTGGTTGATCCAATCAGCCAATCGGATTGAACTTCAATCCGATTGGCTGATTACATCAGCCAATCGGATTTTTCCTACCTTAATTCCGATTGGCTGATAGAATCCTATCAGCCAATCGGAATTCGAGGGACGCCATCTTGGATGACGTCATTTAAAGGACCAGTCATTCGTCGGGTAGTCGTCGGCAGAGATGGATGTTCCGCGCCGGAGGTCTTCAAGATGGAGCCGCTCATCGCCGGAAGGATGAAGATAGAAGATGCTGCTTGGATGAAGATTTCTGCCGGATGGAGGACCTCTTCTGCGCCGATCGGATGAAGACTTCTGCCCGAATGGAGGACCACTTGTGCCCGCATTGGATGAAGAGTTCAGCCCGGTTGGGTGAAGACGGCTCAAGGTAGGTCTTCAATGGGGTAGTGTTAGGTTTATTTAAGGGGGGATCCGGTGGGTTTTAGAGTAGGGGTGTGTGGGTGGTGGGTTGCAATGTTGGGGGGGGGTATTGTATTGCTTTTTTTTACAGGTAAAAGAGCTGATTACTTTGGGGCAATGCCCCGCAAAAAGCCCTTTTAAGGGCTGGTAAAAGAGCTGATTACTTTTGTAATTTAGTTTAGGGTAGGAAATTTTATTATTTTGGGGGGCTTTTTTATTTTATTAGGGGGCTTAGATTAGGTGTAATTAGATTAAACTTCTTGTAATATTTTTTTATTTTTTGTAATTTAGTGTTTGTTTTTTTGTAATATAGTTTAGTTTGTTTAATTGTATTTTATTTTAGATCATTGTAGTTAATTAATTTAATTAATTTATTGATAGTGTAGTGTTAGGTGTATTTGTAACTTAGGTAAGGATTTATTTTACAGGTAATTTTGTAATTATTTTAACTAGGTAGCTATTAAATAGTTAATAACTATTTAATAGCTATTGTACCTAGTTAAAATAAATACAAAGTTGCCTGTAAAATAAAAATAAACCCTAAAATAGCTACAATGTAATTATTAATTATATTGTAGCTATCTTAGGGTTTATTTTATAGGTAAGTATTTAGTTTTAAATAGGATTAATTTATTTAATGATAGGAATATTTATTTAGATTAATTTAAATAATATTTAAGTTAGGTGGTGTTAGGGTTAGACTTAGGTTTAGGGGTTAACTCATTTAATATAGTGGCGGTGGTGTAGGGGGGGTAGATTAGGGGTTAATCAATGTACTGTAGGTGGCGGCGGTGTAGGGGGGCAGGATAGGGGTTAATAAATGTAATGTAGGTGGCGGAGGGCTCCAGGTGCGGCGGTTTAGGGGGTAATAAGTTTAATGTAGGTGCGGCGGGGTCCGGGAGCGGCGGTTTAGGGGTTAATAAGTATAAAGTAGGTGGAGGCAGTGTAGGGGGGGGGGGCAGATTAGGGGTATTTAGACTCGGGGTACATGTTAGGGTGTTAGGTGCAGACACTTCCCGTAGAAATCAATGGGATATCGCGGGCAGCAGTGAACATGAGCTCTCGATGCTGTCAGACTCCCATTGATTCCTATGGGATCCGCCGCCTCCAGGGCGGCGGATTGAAAACCAGGTACGCTGGCCTGGAATAGTGGCGAACGTACCTGGTAGGTATTTGATAACTACCAAAAGAAGTCAAAATGTGCGGAACTTGCGTTCGGAACATCTGTAGTGACGTAACCATCGATCTGTGTCGGACTGAGTCCGGCGGATCGTATGTTACGTCACTAGATTCTACTTTTGCCAGGCTGTAGGGCTTGATAACTACAGCAAATCAGCCTCGCCACAAATACGCTGCGGAATTCCAGTGTATTTGCGGTTGACGGCTTGATAACTAGAGGCCTATAACCCCTAAATATTAAAAATACAAAACCATGGCCATGATAGAGAGAATTATAAGCAATTATAAAAAAACGTCTATACTGTGTATGTGTTAATCATTATAGAGAATAATATCAATAAAGGGCCCTAGTATTTATGAAATAGGGCATCTAAAACAATAGTGCTATTATAAGGCACTGACATACATCATTAAATGATTCTCATATATATGAATACTTGATTCAAAGTGACAGGCAAGTATAACAAGTTTAGACATATGAATAAACACAGTCCAGCAATATTCCACAGTTAGTTCTTATGCTCATTAAATGAAGCAAGGAATAAGTTGTTGTGATGAGGCAGTTAGTAGCAGGTTAATAACTTGTTATGATAAGCAGTTCGAGCATGTTAATCATAAGCATTAGCAGCAGCAATTAAGGCCTTTCAGGGTCATAGTTCCCATTTTATGTATCCATAATGTTTCTGTTTTCCTCAGGTTTTCCGCAGGTATTTGAAAATTAACTCTAAACAGACACTACCAGAAAATTAAAAAAGACAGAGTTGTGGATTTAGAGAATATAAATATAGATGAAATGGATGATAGGGGTCTATCAATTATCAATTATCAATTTAGAGCAATTATTTGTAGAGAATCAAACTGAGCCACAGATTACAGATGATATGATGGATAAAATAGAAGGTATGGATGCTTCTATTATTAAGTTTAATAATTACACAAATTTTAAACCCAAGTCTACATTTTTCCCTACACAATCAAAGGGAAACTGTATACCTGTTTTTGCTAAGCTAGTGCAAGAAGATCTCTTGAGTATGTGTAACAAATATAAAATTAAGAAAGATAATCTCACTAAAAATGAAAAGGCTTTATTAAAGAAAATAGAAGAGGATGAGAATATTATCCTCAGGGGAGCGGATAAAGGGGGTGGTATCATTATTCAAAACAGGGAAGATTATATTAATTAAGCGAATAGACTACTAGGAGATACTAACACTTATCGACTATTAAAAGCTGACCCTTCTATTTTCATAAAAGAATATATGAGTTTATTGGATTCAGCCAAACGTAACGGACTATTAAATGATCAAGAATTCAACTTCCTAGTACAGAAAACACAGAGAATAGCAACTGTTTATCATCTTCCAAAGATACACAAAGATCTTCAAAAAAAAACAGGAAGACCTATCATATCGGGCATAGGGTCCCTAGCTACAAAACTAACAGAATTTTTGGATCATTTCTTACAACCACTAGTACCCGAATTAAAGTCATATATAAGAGATAGCCCTGATGTGATACAGAAAATGACAGGAATTGAATAGCAGGACAGTTATAGATGGGTGACTTTGGATGTAAGCTCACTATACACCAATATACCACATGTAAAAAGTATGAAAGCTGCAAAATACTGGCACACACAATTAACAGACTTAGGACAGATGAGAATAGAATTTATTAAGGAATCAATCCAATTTATCCTTGAAAAAAAATATTTCAATTTTAATGATAGTTTTTATTTGCAAGTAGGTGGCACAGCTATGGGGACAAAATTTGCCCCCAGCTATGCCAACCTTTATATGGGTCTATGGGAAGGGACCTACATATGGAATAAGAATCCTTTTAAGAAACATATCAAGGCATTTTTTAGTTTTATAAATGATATTATATTAATTTGGGAAAGAGATGATTTGAACATTTTTACAGCGTTTTTAAACTATATTAACAAGAATGATTTTAACTTAAGTTTTACTGAAAAAAGTAACTGCACTGAAATAGAATTTTTAGATCTTATTTTATATAGGGGAAAAAATCAAATAAAGACTAGACTGTATCAGAAACCAATGGACAGTAATAGCAACCTAGATGCTCATAGTAGCCACCATCCAGCATGGATACATAGTATTCCATACTGTCAGTTTCAAAGAATTAAAAGAAATTGTTTAAGGGGGGCGGAGCCAACTGCCTGAGAGATAGGTCGCACACAGCAAGAGCTCCCGCTCTAGATTCACTCTTTTGGGGTGAAAATATCGGCTAGTACAGTGTTTCTTGGCTTTAGCGATGATCCCTACTAGTCTATAGCTTAAAGTATCTGATCCAGTGATTTTGGGACCTTACTTTTCTCATTTCCTCCCAATCTAAGCCCTACAACGCAACCACGCAGAAGTAGAACGCTGGAGCAGCTAATGGCAGACCTGAGACAGTTATAGCAGGATCTACAGCTTCCAACGTCTGAGCAGTGGCTCCCAACTTATCATTACCTAGCTAAATTGAGCTGTTGAAGCAGTTGCAGCGTGGATAACGGCTGCTGTCTTAGTCACTCTGTTAAGAACAATGGCGACCGGGGTAGACTGGGAATCACTGGCTTTGAGCTTTATTGAGGCTTCTCACCGGCTCCTGGAAAAGCTGCTGCCTAGGATTTCTGCTGAGCCTACTCATAGATTCATACCTACAGCCCAGGCAATACGAGCAAAAGATACCCTCATAGTAGCAGTAGATTGTCTAACCGCAACTACTAATACCCTCCAAGCAGCAGTGAAGACTATGCCCCAGACTGTACAGGTGGCCACGTGGCCTCTGACCTGGAGCTACCAGAGAGAGCCAGTACCGCATCGGCAGTTGACTACGTGGGCTACAAATACTTCCCCCAGCACAAAGCTAATGAGGTTCAACTATGCCAGCAAAATGGATTTACCTGGGGACTTCTGGTCCATGGTGCAGTCTGACATGGAGCTTTCAGCACGGAGATTTCACTATAGTACCCTACAACCCGCTAATCATGTCAGGTATTGCTGCTATGTGCTTGTCTCAACACTGAAGTGGGACCCTGGAGGCTCAATTTTCATAGACATTGTCTGTTTGGCCCCCGTGGGGAAAGTATTATTTTGAAGCAGGCTAACTATTCTGGATGAAGGCCCCACACTTGATTTTTGAGTATGTTAACCCCTGGAACCCAATTAATCCATTATTTAGCATTGCTAAATTAAGACTCTATCTAATGTGGACTTGTGCAACTGTTTATGTTTTAAATGTTCTATATTATTGCCCCCTAGAAAATTTGCTTGCTCCCTGATGTGTTTAGCTTAACTTTTTATATTTTTCAGTGACAGTCTCTCTTGTAAAATATTCCTTGCAAAGGGAATAAGATATATTATGCGCCCCTGCTCACATACACTGTGGTTCATTTATCTTCTGTTGCAACCTAACCTGGTCAGTACTATGTCTAGTATAGTTATATATGGTATGGTGAAACAACTGCTTTGTAAATAATGTTGACCCTAAGCTTTGTTTTAATATTGTATGAGCTCATGGCCTTTTTTGTTACACCTTTATTTATTTTGCACTAGCAGTTTGCTATTGGTCCTTGGTACAGCCTAGGGATCTGTCTTATGCATATGTAACCTGCCGAGTCTGTTATCTTATCCACATACCAAAAGTGCTTATTTAATGTTATTCATTGTTTTGAATTTTATTGCTCTAAACACTATGTAAAGTTGCTCCTGTACCTTTTATTTGTGGAGGCTCTCTTTTTATCGAAATAGCCAGCTGCTGCTGGGTATTGGGCCCATGCCCAGCCGGCAGGACTGGACCAAGTGAGCTGAAATAAACCTTAGCCTATAATATTTAACGACAGGGATGCACTCTCCATAATATAAAAGCATTGCCCTTGTGTATTATTTTAGTACAGGAGTTAATATATATTTCTGAACTTTTTTTTAGAAATAGTGGTATTGCGCTATCAACTTGGTTTTGACCCAGTAGCAGCTGCCTCTTAATATTTTATGTCATTTTAGGAATAATCTATGGCCGTGGACTTCTTTAGAGGTCATTTTCACTTTGCTCACCATGCTTTTATCACCAGTCCTGCCATATCTACATTACTGTTCATATGACATAATTATCTTCTAGATTTATGGTTTATGCCTTAAATTTTGGTAATTTAGCTAAAAATAGCAGCTCGCACTACTACACAAGAGAGGGTTTTATATTTATGATTATATATATAAATATGCTTAATGAAAAACTCTTCAATTTCATTTAAGGATACCTATAGATTGCTCTAATCTATGTTTGATTGGTTGCAACTTAGCGAAAAGTAGCAACTTGCTTTACACATATATCTATGCCTACTCATATATTTAAAGGAAAAAAAAAAAAAAAAAAGAATCATAAATGGTATGGTAGAGTATCTATAGATTCTATAATTGCAATCAAACTTTGAGAAGAACTTGAAAAGTGCAAGGCTCACTCTATGCTTACGACGCCTTAACTGTCTAAAATTTGTATTAAGAATCCTTATCTGGACATACATACAGGAGTGCTATAACCATACTGACTACCAACTTGTATCGTATGTACAGATCCTAGCTACTCCAGGAGAGCTTGCCTTCTGACGCAGACTGGACCTGCACTAGTATATAGATGCACAATCTTTGCCCCATATATTTTATACTGGAGCTGCATGACCCTAGTTTTCTGTAAATCCCATACCTAGTTAGGTCTTACCCACACAAATGTAATGCTTTGCTCTACTATAGCCTGTTTTTGGCTGCCAACGCATGGTATATGCTTGATATCCCTTACTTCACATATTTCAGCTCTACACAAATAGTTATTTACCTAATCTAATATATTTATATTGTGCAGGTTCACCATACCTGTCTATAGCCGGTACCTAACATTTAAAAATTCAACTTACCACCTCCCCCCCCCCCCCCATAACAATATACCTCCTAATTTGAGAGGTCTAACTACGCGGCTCATCTAACCTATGCCGCAACCTAATTACTGTTTTCTATTAATAATCCCTGTGGTTCTGTATGATGTTGACCTTGGTTATCATATTTAGTGCCGCAGGACTGCTCGAGTTACTAGTATAATTCTACTTATATATTTTATCATACTATTTACATAAGCTTATAAACCCAAATGTGACCATTCAAACTGCTAGTTCTAATCTATGTAAAATAGAGAAAAAGAGGTTCCAGTTTTTTCCATTAGATTTATTTTTGTTGGGACTTGTATCCTTCTGTCTATATGGAAGTCGGCATTTTTGAAATGTAATATGTATGTTTGCTTTCATGATATGTCGTTTATTATAAGTTGTATTGTTTTCGCACAACCTCAATAAAAATTATATAAAAAAAAAAAAAGAAATTGTTTAAAAAATTAAGATTATCTACGAGAGTCAAAAATCCTTGAACAAAAATTATTGAATAAAGGTTATAATAAAGACAATGTAAGAAAAGCTTTTCTAAAAGTGGACAAGATGGACTGACGAGATCTCCTTACAACGAAAATACAGAAGAAAAGAAAAAAAGAGAGAAAAACTATTCCATCAATGATTACCACTTATAATGAAGGAGCTAAAGACATTGAAGCCATCCTGAATAAACACTGGCATGTATTAAGAAAAGATGACTTATTAAATGAAGTCACAGACAAAAGACCTCAACTCATTTTTAGAAAAGGAAGGAATTTAAAAACCATCTTAGCTCCAAGCAAACTTAAACGCAAGAAGATGGTTACTAAGTAGAAGCCTAGAACTTGGTTAAATACAGGTACAAAAGGTTTCTTTAAATGTAACAGTCTAAATTATGAACCTTGTATACATCACTACAATAAGAATAGACTGACTAGATCAATAACTTCAAGTTCCAATGACAAAACATTCAAGATTGAATCTCTGGTAAATTGTAAAACCGATTACGTTATCTATATGTTAGAATGCGATTGCAAATGACAATATATAGGCCGCACAATTAGATCATACAAGACCAGATTATTAGAATATATAAGGAACATGGAGATAGGATTTAAGAAACATAGTGTATCCAATCATTTTAGAATACACCATAATCAAGATCCAAGTAGCCTGAAAGGGACAATTTTGAAATATATTAAGATAACTCCCACAGGTACAGATAGAGAACTATACCTGAGGAAAACGGAAACATTATGGATACATAAAATGGGAACTATGACCCCGAAAGGCCTTAACATAGATATTGATCTGGCTGCATTTTTAATTTAGAGACATACCAAATTCTATTAAAAATTCATATCATATATATTAAAAAGAGGTTCTTATGTCATCCATAATAGAAAGATCTTTTTATTCTAAATAAAATTTTTATTCTAATTCTATTCTTAAGAACAATTAGACTTTAAAAAAAAAAAAAAAAAGAAATATTTTAATGAGGTTTTCTTATACTCACAGCTGATCTACTTTATTGTTATTATCCCTCTGAGGAAGAAGGAAGTATTGTTTAGCCTTTGAAACGCGTTAGGGTCTCCATACAGCTACGGCTGGTTTTGACACACGGATTACTGACTACTTGAGTAGTTTTTATTCAGCTACGGCTGTCATTCTAAAATGGACATTTTGTGAACTGTAAACTGTACTGAATACCACCGTGAAAGACACTACAAACTGAGGAATTTGTGGCCACGGTAACATCTCTAAATACAGTTCTGAGCTTATACAATACCTCATAATTATTGGGGGGTTTAAATGTGAGTGCACATTCTCTTACTTTTGTTTAAATGTATTAAGAATTAAAGAAACAGTATTACACTATTTGGCTTTTTCTCCTTTTTCTCTATTCTTTGAACATTTTTTGCTCATGAAGGTGCTAAAAGTGGATACCAGCTAAAGTGGATATCACAAGTTTCTACAAGACTCCAGAAGGTGGATGTATATATCGGAAGTTTCTACTAACTCCAGGAAGTGAATGCACAACTTTGTGACAATCCTATACTGAAGGATTCACACATTGGAGGTTTCCCTCCCCCCACAGATGCGGCAACTTACCTCATTAGATTGAGGTAATTTGCTCTGAAAATAGACAAGGATACCTGCCTATATGCTCCCTGACCTTTTGGGATAGAATACCAATGTTTATATTTATTAAAGTGTGAACTATATATCTCCATCATTTAGTATAAGAGTGTTAGCGCTGTTTAGTCCTTGGTTTGTGTATTTTTTACTACAGTCATTATTTGAGGGATTTACTCTCTCTTTTATATGTGGTGTATCTAACAGCATTTAGTTCTCTTTCCCTAATTAGCGCATATTGTGCAGTGTTGCTTGTTTCTAAAGTGAATTCACCTTGTGATTCGCTTTGGTTACATTCTACTTGTTGTCTTACATATATACTGTATGTCTATATATGTATACATATGCATTTATGTATTTATGTGTATACTGTATATGCATTTACAGACATATATACACATATAAACACATACATACATATGTATACAATACACATATAGTCATATATATAAGTACATTGGAGACTTTTGCAGTTAAGTAGATGACAACATGAAAAATCATATTTATGCAATATTCATATTTAATAGAGGTTTTTAAGTATAAATTAAAAGAGAGAAGCGCTCAACCTCGGAATGAACAATAGCATAATAGCTTGTTCTATGTCTATTAACCACCCAAGAAGCAGCCTCTGTTTGCTCAACATGTGCCTTTCACAGAGAAGAACTTTCCTGTAGCATATCAATCTGATCCTGATTTAACAGTACAGTCCTGCCCCGAAATACCAGGCAATCCCTCTCTGAACGAGAGAAACGGCAAAACTCAAGACTTACGTTTCGGCCTAGTGTGGGTCTCATCAGTGAAGTGCAGCTATATCCCTCTAGGCACACTGAGCAACGGGTCCACGTCTGGATTCCCGCATTACACTTAGGGAGACTTCCCTAAGAGTCATAATTTGCATGAATAAAAAGAGAGAAGCATGTATATATGCATTTAAAGACATATATACATATGTAAACACATACATACACATGTATACACATACAGACATATATATAAGTGCATTGGAGACTTTTGCAGTTAAGTAGAGGACAACATGAAAAAAATCATATTTATGCAATATTCATATTTAATAGAGGTTTTTAAGTATGTATTTTCTGTACATATTTAACATTCCAATGTTCTGCACATAGGTGAATATGTTCTAAGTATTTTTATAGATATTTCTATATACAGTATATCTGTATATATATATATACCTATATATAATCATGTATATATAGGTATAAATATATACAATACCAAAAAACATCAGATATATGAAGAAATATTTATAAATGTATAAATAGAACATATTCTGTTATGCGCAGAACATTGGAATCTGAAATATTCATATTTTCATATCGGATTAGCGCACATGAGAATATGTGGTTGGGTTTGCGCAAGAGTGGGGTGATTTTTTCCACTTTTTTGTCTCTATTAACTTCTATGGGGGAATACGTTATCGCACACGTGATATTCCAAGTTCAGATTTTTTTGCTCGTTGCGTTAGCGCCCGAGTGAAAACAGTTTACTTTCAGCTCTTAATATAACCGCAACCTGACAAGCGCAAAACACTTACTTCTAGCACTATTAACGCTTGAGCATGAGAGTTAATTAGCGCTCCACTTGTAATCTGGCCCAATGGCTTTACCTGTTTGGAATGAAAAGACCTGTTGTACAAAATGGAACACTGGAGATCTCTCTCTCCGGATATCTACTCCTATTACACCGGTGATGGAGCAAAAACAATAAACTGTTGCACGCTCCTAAAACAGGAATAAAGTGGGCCCTAGTATCTCAACCAACGTGTTTTACCATTAGGCTTTTTCAAGGTTAAACACCACTTTATTTATAGGGCCTATTTAAAGCTTTTGTTAGCATCTCATTAGTTAATTAATTCAGAATATCTAAATGTGGTATTGACATAATCCTTTTATTTAAGGAGGTATGTATTTTTTGTGGCATTCTTGTTTACTTATGAAAGCAACAAAAAATGCAATGATGTGGTGAAGCAACATCAATAGTAATGATAGTATTAATGAGCGTAAGTTAAGCTAAAAGTAGTGTTTCGAGTTTTATGATGATAATCCTGTAACTGAACCTCTTAAAAACCCACACCATCAGGGAAACATTTATTCATGCTTTTGCTGTCCTAAAAAGTTAGCTAACATAAAACAGCCATCATGGATACTTCCCACTAAACCAACCTCTGCCGGTCTGGTCTTTAATTCATCATTGGTAAAAACTCTAATTCTGTATACTGTAGACCAAAGGATATCTTTAAGGGGGCTGGACTACTTGGTTGAAGAAACTCAACCATAGATTAGTATCCAGGGGACCACCCACATACACCTGACTTCTGCCAGTCCAGTCCTTCACACGGTCACAAATGGATGCTTAGCACTTATGGCTATGCACCACCGGATACCTTCAAGGGGGCGGGGTGACTGTGCACTAAGTATCACCACAAGGGACTCAGAGATATCCAATCAGGACCCACCAAACATATGCTTTGCCAGTGTTAGATATACAAATAAAGATGAACCCATGGGTCTCTTAAATCAATAACAGGACAATTAACACTAATATTATGACCATGTCTTTGTAAACTGAAGCCCGGATTGTCTCCTTCAGATAAGTATATTAAAACAAACAAGATGTTAATTTGTGTTCAAAATGTTTAGACTGTCACTTAACTGATATGTCAATCCATAGCAAGACAACAGTAATGTCTTGTTATTGTAGGATGTTTACAATCCCTATAACAAACCTGCTAAAGGAACTCACTTGCAAAGTTATATGAAAGCTGGCTTCCAAAACCAGGGAAATGTTAAACACAAATAAATTATAAAGCTGTAGTGATTAGAACTTTATCAAAACTTTGGTCTTGATCCAGCTAGGGAAAAAGGTAAACCACGCATATCAGAGTTAAAAATTAACTTTTATTAGTTGAAGTTAAAAGCCAAAATACATCCAGGCTCAGGCTCAAACTGACATAGCTGCAAAGTGAGATCAGAACCCCAGCATCTAGAAATTATGTGTAGCCATCTCTTTCTGTGAGTGATTGTCACAATATAGTACAGGTATCTTTGTAACCAACCCTTTTTTTAAACAGGTTAGTGTCTTCATGACTAGGTTTCAAATTCATCCTGATCAATGGTAAACAGTGTAAATGTAGACATGACGAGTATACTGGACATGTTTGCTCAGAGATTATATTGACACTTTTTAATATTTTAAAAGTATTGTTTTTTTTTTCTTTTCAATAATTTTTTATTTTTTTATTTTAAAAGAACTGTTTTCCAGTTTGGTAAGATATACATCTTAAATCAAGAAGACGACTATGGGGCTGATTTATCAAGCCCCGTATTGGCCCCAATGCAGCGGTTTCCGTGCAAGCCTTCAGGTCTTCAGTCTTAAGACCACTGCTCCTTAACTCATCTGCCACCTCTGAGATGGCGGACACCAATTGGCCTGATTCGCGAACACCCCCAATTGGCCACGAATGTGCAGGGGGCGGCATTGCACAAGCATTTCACTACAAACGCTTCTGTAATGATTTGGCATTTATCGATGTGCGGCGGATATTAATAAATCGGCCCCTATGAGTTTTTAGTACAAGGAAGTGTCCACAAATGATCTTATCTTCTAAAATGATATTTTAACAGTTCTCACACTGTAGACCATGAAACAGCTCCATTGCAATAGTATAGCTGCAAACATATTGTACAGGCAATCACAGACTCATATATGTATACATTGAGAACTCTTACACCTGCTCCGTAGTAGCTGGTGCCTCAAAATGTGTGCATAAAAAAGGATTGTGCACAATTCGGTTAAGAAAGAAAATTGCAAAGTGCATGCTCTGTCTGAATCATGAACTTTTAAATTTAACTTTAATGTCCCTTTAATTGCCCGTGGTTTTAGTTCCAAGATATCTAAACGTCAAGTTTATTAACATATTCCTTAAAGGTATAGAAAGGTAAAAAAAATTCAATGTGTATAGGGGCATTTCAGTTTGAAATATAATTATTTTTGCAATATACTTCCATTGCTGCAATCACCCTATTAAGGGATCGCTGTGTTCTAATATTATTTGAAGCAAAAAATATGAGATTTTGCATATCTAATTTGCATATCTTTCTTAGAATCCTCGTGTGCATTGGTAACAATGTACATGGAGTTTTACTGGGGAAAAGCAAGCGGGGAACTTGCCTGGGATGTGCTAATTTCCTATGCAAACATTTTGTATTGATTTACGGTATATACTGTATATATATATATATATATATATATATATATATATATAGGTGTTTCCAGACAGGTTGGTAGTTACATGCTGCCTGCAAACAATCCGCTCACATCCATGCAATCTACTGTACTTTTTGACTACATAACACTTCTGAACTTAGTAGTGGTATATACACTTACGATAACAGTTTTGACACGCCCACTGGAGAGGTGAAGGTTCTTCAAGAAACAGCCCTCTACCATACTACAGGAGTGAAGCAAGGATCAGACTCCCTCGAGACTCTGTGAAGCAAGTTTTCTGGCACAGGATTTCCACGGGAGCACTGCTCCATCCCCTACAGAGCGGCTACTTACCTCATGTGAATTGAGATATTTTTTAGTAGAACTGTGCAACGCTAAAAATTTAGTTTTGTTTTCATTAGTTAAATAAATAATTTTGTTTCAGCAAATTAGTTTAGTTAAATTTTAGAAAAAATTGTTTCAGCAAATTAGTTATGTTAAATCATTTTTTTGTATCCGTTTTTTCTGATCCATTCATTATTCATATACTGCTGCATTATTCTATTCTGAAGTTTAGAATAGAATAATGCATATGAATAAAGAATGGATCTGAAAAAAAACGAAAGGATCTGAAAAAAAACGGTTTAACTTAACATAACTAATAAGCCGGCAATTGCTGAAACAAAATTATCTAAAACTGCTGCCGCCACCTATATTGCCGACACTAAATAAAACTATTAACCACTAAACTACCTTCCCCCACATCACCAACACTAACTAAACATAACCCCTAAACCGCTGTTCCCAAACATTGCCAACATTAACTAAAACACTAAATAAACCTATTAACCCCTAAACTGCCATTCCCAAACATCGCCGACACTAACTAAACCTATTAACCCCTAAATCGCAGTTCTCTGACATCGCCAACACTAACGAAACCTATTAACCCCTAAACCGCCGTTCTTAAACATCGCCAACACTAACTAAACCTATTAACCCCTAAACCGCTGGCCCCCACATTACTAAAAATAAAAAACCTAAGATTACCAAAAAATAAAACTACAATTATAAAATATAATAAACACTAAAATTAATAAAATAAAAAACTACCATTAAAAAAATAACAAACAAAATTATCCAAAAAAATTAAAATTATTCTTAGGCTAATACCCCATTTAAAAAAAAAAAAAAAAACACCCCAAAGTAAAAAAAACCCTAATCCCATATTTGCGCACCACCTGCTTATTTCTCATATGTAAAATGTCTAAGTATTTTTTATTGCTTATGCTCCGTGCCTGGACATATTTTTTGTTGTTCTGTGTATACTTAACGCCTCAATAAAAAAATCCCAGTTTAAAAAAAAAAAAACCACCCCCCAAAAAAACAAAAAACTAATCTATAATAAACTACCAATAGCCCTTAAAAGGGCCTTTTATATGGAATTGCCCTAAAGTTAACAGTTTTTTTGCTACAAAATTACAACAAACACCTCCTAACATTACAAACACCCCCCCAACCCACATAATAATAAAAAAAACTAACTAAAAAAAAACCTAATCTACCCATTGCCCTGAAAAGGGCATTTTGTATGGGCATTGCCCTTAAAAGGGAATTTAGCTCTTTTACTGCCCTTAAAAGGGTATTCAGCTCTATTTTTTCGGTCCATTAAAATAAAAAAAGCCTTGGTAGTTAATTATAGATTAGGGTTTTTTATTTTGGTTTTTTTTTCTTGTTGGTTTTTTTAAATGGGGTATTAGAATAGGAATAATTTTTATTATTTTGGATAATTTTGTTTATTATTTTTTGTAATTGTAGTTTTAATTTTTTAGTAATCTAAGGTTTTTTTTATTTTTAGTAATGTTAGGTTTTTTATTTTTAGTAATGCTAGGTTTTATTAGTTTAAACTTAGATTTTTTTTTTATTTCACAGGTAAGATTGTATTTATTTTAACTAGGTAGTTAGTAAATATTTATATTGTAGCTAGCTTAGGTTTTATTTTTGTTTCACAGGTAAGTTTGTATTTATTTTTAAATAGGTAGTTAGTTAATAATTGTAACTAGTGATGTCGCAAACCTAAAATTTTCAGTTCTCGAACGGCGAACGCGAACTTCCGCAAATGTTCGTGAACCAGCGAACCAGGCAAACCGCCATAGACTTCAATAGGCAGGCAAATTTTAAAACCCACAGGGACTCTTTCGGGCCACAATAGTGATGGAAAAGTTGTTTCAAGGGGACTAACACCTGGACTGTGGCATGCCGGAGGGGGATCCATGGCAAAACTCCCATGGAAAATTACATAGTTGATGCAGAGTCTGGTTTTAATCCATAAAGGGCATAAATCACCTAACATTCCTAAATTGCTTGGAATAACGTGATTTAAAACATCAGGTATGATGTTGTATCGATCAGGTAGTGTAAGGGTTACGCCCGCTTCACAGTGACAGACCAAACTCCCCGTTTAACGCACCGCAAACAACCGCAAACAGTCCATTTGCACAACCGCAAACTCCCCATTTGCACAAGGTTGGACCTGAGCTCTGCAATTACGGCATTCTGGTGGTGGCAACAGCATGCGTTGATTGGCGTGCTGTCTGGCTGACCCCGGGTGCCGATGCATGCTGTCTGACTGTGCCACTAGCTCCTTGCGATGACCTCCCCCTGCTTCCAACTCGTCTCCTCCTCCTCTCTGTCTCCCCATCTGAAATTTCCCCCTGTTCTTCTTCTCTTCTAGCGGGCACCCACATGACATCCACTAACGCATCGTCATCAACCACTTCACTTGTATCTGACAACTCAGCAAAGGAAGCAGCAGCGGGTACAACATCATCATCATCACACCGTACGTCCATGTGTGTAATGCTGCCTGACTGAGACATATCCCTGTTATCTACATCCTCTGGCAATAATGGTTGTGCATCACTCATTTCTTCCAACTGATGTGTAAATAACTCATCTGACAGATCAAGTGAAGCGGCTGTGGTGCTAGTGTTGGTGGTGGCGGCAGGCGGGCGAGTGGTAACTTGAGAGGTGCCCGAAGCTAAGCTGGAGGAGGATGGTGCATCAAGGTTCCGAGCGGGAGCTGTAGAAGATTGGGTGTCCTGTGTTAGCCAGTCAACTATGTCCTCAGAAGTTTTCAAGTTCAGGGTACGTGGCCTCTGAACACTGGGCATTATTCTAGGGCCAAAGGGAATCACAGCACCACGACCACGACAGCCCCTGCGGGGTGGCCTGCCTCTGCCTGTCATTTTTTTTTCGATTAGTGGTACTATGCGTGCAAGCTACTGTGACAACAGATATGAGTGGCACTGTGCACTGGCAGAAGTTGGCAGAGTAGACGCTGTAGGCCTGACACACACCCTTGCAGACAACTAACTGCTATTCAATCTATTACAATCTATTAAATGTACACTACTGTTACACCAGATATGAGTTGCACTGGTGTGACACTGTGCCCTGGCAGGCCCTGAAATGCACACGTGTGAAGGAAACGGACTGCTATTATTTCACAGTCAAATTTCTAGTTTTTTTTTTAATGTACACTACTGTTACACCAGGTATGAGTTGCACTGGTGTGACACTGTGCCCTGGCAAGCCCTGAAACGCACACGCGTGAAGGAAGCTGACTGCTATTATTTCACAGTCAAATTTCTATTTTTTTTTTTTAATGTACACTACTGTTACACCAGATATGAGTTGCACTGGTGTGACACTGTGCCCTGGCAGGCCCTGAAACGCACACGTGTGAAGGAAACTGACTGCTATTATTTCGCAGTCAAATTTCTAGTTTTTTTTTAAATGTACACTACTGTTACACCAGATATGAGTTGCACTGGTGTGACACTGTGCCCTGGCAGGCCCTGAAACGCACACGTGTGAAGGAAACTGACTGCTATTATTTCACAGTCAAAAAAGTGTTTTTTTTTTTTTTAATGTACACTACTGTTACACCAGATATAAGTTGCACTGGTGTGACACTGTGCCCTGGCAGGCCCTGAAACGCACAGGCGTGAAGGAAACTGACTGCTATTATTTCACAGTCAAATTTCTATTTTTTTTTTTAATGTACACTACTGTTACACCAGATATGAGTTGCACTGGTGTGACACTGTGCCCTGGCAGTCCCTGAAACGCACACGTGTGAAGGAAACTGACTGCTATTATTTCACAGTCAAATTTCTAGTTTTTTTTTAACCCCTTAATGACCGAGGACGTACGCCATACGTCCTCAGAAAAAAATACAGTTAACGCCTGAGGACGTATGGCGTACGTCCTCGGTTTGGAAAGCAGCTGGAAGCGATCCTGATCGCTTCCAGCTGCTTTCTGGTTATTGCAGGATGCCTCGATATCGAGGCATCCTGCAATAACAAATTTTACCCCTCTGGTGCAGAGAGAGCCACTCTGTGGCCCTCTCTGCACCGGGCATCGATGGACGCATTCGTTGGTGGGTGGGAGCTGAAGTGGGAGGCGGGTGGGCGGCCATCGATGCGGTCCTTGTCAGAGAGGGGGCGGGATCGGGGGCGGGATTGCCGGGGGCGCGCACATGTGCATGGGAGGAGGCGGGCGGGCGCGTGCACAGGGAGGGAGCGGGTGGGAACCGCTACACTACAGAAAAAAATGTTTTTATAAGTGGGAGAAAGGGGTGCAAAATATTTAGTACTTGGAAATCTAAGTGATCTGGGAGCGGGTGGGGGATTGGTCTTGGTGGGAGGGGGGAAAGCTACACTACAGAAAAATGAAAAAAAAACTGCTGCCAGTACCCAATATGGCCCCCAATAAGGCAGAGGGGGAGGGTTAGGAAGCTGTTTTGGGGGGGATCAGGGAGTTTGGGGGCTAAGGGGGGGATCCTACACAACAGCATATGTAAATATGCTAAAAAATATATATATAAAAAAAAGATACCTTGTATTTTAGTACTGGCAGACTTTCTGCCAGTACTTAAGATGACGGGGACAATTGTGGGGTGGGGGAGGGAAGAGACCTCTTTGGGAGGGATCAGGGGGTCTGATGTGTCAGGTGGGAAGCTGATCTCTACACTAAAGCTAAAATTAACCCTGCAAGCTCCCTACAAGCTACCTAATTAACCCCTTCACTGCTGGGCATAATTCATGTGTTGTGCGCAGTTGCATTTAGTGGCCTTCTAACTACCAAAAAGCAACGCAAAAAGCCATATATGTCTGCTATTTCTGAACAAAGGGGATCCCAGAGAAGCATTTACAACCATTTGTGTCATAATTGCACAAGCTGTTTGTAAATAATTTTAGTGAGAAACCTAAAGTTTGTGAAAAAGTTGACTATTTTTTTAATTTGATCGCATTTGGCGGTGAAATGGTGGTACCAAAATGGGCCTAGATCAATACTTGGGGTTGTCTACTACACTACACTAAAGCTAAAATTAACCCTACAAGCTCCCTAATTAACCCCTGCACTGCTGAGCATAATACACGTGTGGTGCGCAGCGGCATTTAGCGGCCTTCTAATTACCAAAAAGCAATGCCAAAGCCATAGATGTCTGCTATTTCTGAAAAAAAAGGGATCCCAGAGAAGCATTTACAACCATTTGTGCCATAATTGCACAAAATGTTTGTAAATGATTTCAGTGAGAAACCTAAAATTTGGAAAAATGTAATGTTTTTTTTTTTATTTGATCGCATTTGGCGGTGAAATGATGGCATGAAATATACCAAGATGGGCCTAGATCAATACTTTGGGTTGTCTACTACACTACACTAAAGCTAAAATTACCCCAAAAAGCTCCCTACATGCTCCCTAATTAACCCCTTCACTGCCGGACATAATACATGTGTGGTGCGCAGTGGCATTTAGCGGCCTTCTAATTATCAAAAAGCAACGTCAAAGCCATATATGTCTGCTATTTCTGAACAAAGGGGATCCCAGAGAAAAATGTACAACCATTTAGGCCATAATTGCACAAGCTATTTGTAAGTAATTTCAGTGAGAAACCTAAAGTTTGTGAAAAAATTTGTGAAAAAGTGAACAATTTTTTTTATTTGATCGCATTTGGTGGTGAAATGGTGGCATGGAATATACCAAAATGGGCCTAGATCAATACTTTGGGATGTCTTCTAAAAAAAATATATATACATGTCAATGGCTATTCAGGGATTCCTGACAGATATCAGTGTTCCAATGTAACTAGCGCTAATTTTGAAAAAAAAAAATGTTTGGAAATAGCAAAGTGCTACTTGTATTTATGGCCCTATAACTTACAAAAAAAAGCAAAGAACATGTAAACATTGGGTATTTCTAAACTCAGGACAAAATTTAGAAACTATTTAGCATGGGTGTTTTTTGGTGGTTGTAGATGAGTAACAGATTTTGGGGGTCAAAGTTAGAAAAAGTGTGTTTTTTTCCATTTTTTCCTCATATTTTATAAAAAAATTTTATAGTAAATTATAGGATATGATGAAAATAATGGTATCTTTAGAAAGTCCATTTAATGGCGAGAAAAACGGTATATAATATGTGTGGGTACAGTAAACGAGAAAGAGGAAAATTACAGCTAAACACAAACACCGCAGAAATGTAAAAATAGCCCTGGTCCCAAACGGACAGAAAATGGAAAAGTGCTGTGGTCATTAAGGGGTTAATTTACACTACTGTTACACCAGATATGAGTTGCACTGGTGTGACACTGTGCCCTGGCAGTCCCTGAAACGCGTGTGAAGGAAACTGACTGCTATTATTTCACAGTCAAAAAAGTGTTGTTTTTTTTAAATGTACACTACTGTTACACCAGATATGAGTGGTGGCACTGGTCAAGTGGGCACCGTATACGCTGTGAGCCTGACACACACGCTGGCAGGCAGGTGACTGCAATTAGATTACACAGGAAAAAAAAAAAAGCAGACTGATTTTCTAGCCCTAAAAAGGGCTTTTTGGGGTGCTGTCCTTACAGCAGAGATCAGATGAGTCCTTCAGGACTGTAGTGGACACTGAATACACTAGCCTAGCTATTGAGTTCCCTATTAAATCAGCAGCAGCTACACTGTCCCTCCTCTCACTAAGAATGCAGCTTCCGAATGAATCGAAAATGGATGCTGTCCAGGAGGTGGGAGGGTCTGGGAGGGAGGGTCTGCTGCTGATTGGCTGGAACGTGTCTGCTGACTGTGAGGTACAGGGTCAAAGTTTACTCAATGATGATGAATAGGGGGCGGACCGAACGTCGCATATGTTCGCCCTTTGCGGCGAACGCGAACATGCTATGTTCGCCGGGAACTATTCGCCGGCGAACTATTCGCGACATCACTAATTGTAACTTTAATTTAGGTCTATTTTCATTATGTTAAAGTTAGGGGGTGTTAGGTTTAGGGGTTCATATAGTTTAATTTAGGTTGTTGTGATGTGGGGTTTAGGGTTTAATAGGTTTAGTTAGTGTTGGCGATGTGGGTGTAGGGCGGTTTAGGGGTTAATAGGTTTAGTTAATGTTAGCAATGTTTGGCAATGGTGGTTTAGGGGTTAATAGGTTTATTTAGTGTTTCAGTCAGTGTCGGCGATGTCGGGGACCTGTGGTTTAGGAGTTAATAGTTTTAGCTAGTGTTGATGTAGCCACCGATCAGCAAGCGCTATCCAGGGTGCTGAACCAAAAATGGGCCAGCTCCGTATCTTAGATTCCTGCTTTTTCAAATAAAGATAGCAAGAGATTGAATAAAAAAATGATAATAAGAAAATATTAGAAAGTTACTAAAAATTGCATGCTCTATCTGAATCATGAAAGAAAAAATGTGGGTTTAGTATCTCTTTAATATATATTAATTTTCTTTAAATTAGTTCAGATATTCATTTTGTGAAAAGGAAAGAAATATCCGTAATTTCTAATATAATAATATAATCTAATACAATAATGCTGTTATTGCTTACATAATAATATAATTTATTCTTTAGATTATTTGATAAAATTCTTCTATGCACCGTTTGTTCCGACATTGGGCTAGATTACAATTTGAGTGCTAAATATTGCTTCCGCAAAAGCAATATTTATGTACAACCTTTGCATGCGCTGTTATTACATGTGAGGTGCAATGCAAACGTGATTGCACGGAAGCATTGTCCTCACGAGAGTGTACGTATATATTAATGTGGGGTAAGTCATGCAGCAATGGGCAGTGAATATAAATATATATATTCATATACATATATATTTATATTTGCTGCACATCGCTGTGCGACTTACCCCCTTCGCTGCGCTAAGTCTCATGCCGTGTCTCACAGCATGAGAACAAGGCTCCCATTGGAACTTATGGAAACACACGAAGAATGACGTAGCCAAAGCAAAGACCAGTCTGAGAATATAGATGCATTGTTTTAAATTAGTTATTTAAATGTAAAAAAACAAATTGTGTACATAAAGCAGAGGGAACCGCCCTGCTAAACCCTAGATTTACTTCTCTGTCAAGGAACAACTATAGATGAGCAAAATGAGTCTGACTGTGTGGAATATAACAGTGTTAAAGGGACAGTCTAGTCAAAATTACACTTTCATGATTCAGATAGGGCAAGTAATTTAAAACAACTTTCCAATTTACTTTTATCATCAAATTTGCTTTGTCTCTTGGTTCTCTTTGTTGAAAGCAAAACCTAGGTAGACTCAAACTGATTTCTAAACTGATGAAGGCTGCCTCCTATCTCAGTACTCATTCCCGTGGAGTTATTTATGAGCCACCACTGATTGGCTAAAATGCAAGTCTGCCAAAAGAACTGAGATAAGGGGGAGGTCTGCAAAGACTTAGATACAAGGTAATCACATAGGTAAAAAGTGTATTAATATAAGAGTGCTGGTTATGCAAAACTGGGGAATGGGTAATAAGGGGATTATCTATATTTTTAAACAATAAACATTTTCAAAGACTGCCCCTTTAAGTCTGGAGTCAACACTTCCTTTTCTAATAGGAATTAAGAAAACATGCAATTAAATTACAGGAAATGGGGGCAAAATAAATAATGAAACAAAATTAGATTTTTTTTTTACTGGTTATAATGAAACATTTTGTAATACAATCTCAAGGTGTTTAAAGGGATAATACACTAAAAAAAAATTCCCTATAGGTTTTGAAGCCAGGCTTGGCTGGGGTTAACTGCCTCAGTCCCTGAAAGCTGTACAGCTGTCTGTGAGTGCTAGTGGGCAACCAGAGCTGTACATTTTGCAGGCTTGTGAAGTGTGTACCCAGTCTGGTTTGAAAGTGCAGTCCATTTCCATGTTTTGTATGTGTAAAGCACCTGTGTCACCCTTGTTTTTATCTCAGTGCGTTTAGTTGAAGGCATGCATTGTGCGGTTGTAGGGTAGGGCCCCAAATAGGAAGAGACCTTCATTTAAATATAGAAAATGAAAGTTATGCCCTAAGCTAACAGGTATCAAACCACTCAGAAGTCCTAATCCCTCTTAATAGGAAACAAAAGGTATAGTTAATACAGAGGAAAAAATGATTGAGCTATAGGTAGCTCAAGCAGGGCGAAACATGTTGATGTTTAGCAGTCTTTTTAAGCTATTTGTCACTAACTATTTGCACTGTGTGACATTCTTGAAACTACAAACTTTATTTACTGAAAACCCTAGAGACCAATAAAAATCCTTCACCCATCCTTCACCCAAATTCACTAAGAGCAGATGCTGTGGATAACACTGAGAGTTAAAAATTTTCTCTCATTTGAGACTTCAGGATTTGCTTTGCTCCTTTACTGAAAAAAGGCAACAACTGGGGAGCAATATCACTTTAATAACGCTCTGAGTGATGTGATGTGATGTGTAAGATCAATACTTGACTAAGTGGTACACTGAGCAAGTGAACGTTGAAGCAGAAAGGTGAGACACGGAGGTCTGGGACTACCGCTCGCTCGAGTATTCCAAAAGGAGCAAGCTATCTAGAGCGCCCTTACTGTAAGATCAACGCGTGACTAAGTGGTATACAGAAAAAGTGAACGCTGAAAAAGACTGGTGAGACACTGAGGTTTGGGGCTATCGCTTGAATATCCCAAAAGTAGTAAGGTACTATACTAGCGGGGGGGTTTTTATATGCTCATGGAGAAAAATTCTCTTAAGATAATTTTGTATATGTAAGTCTGAGGAAAAAGTTAAAGGATACCACACTCATTGGTCTAAAGCCTGACCCGACACAAAAGACATTCTCTAAACTTTGCATTGTGTCGGCTGTTATTTAGGTAGTGTGTACGCTATAAAGAAAATCTTTCCCAAATGGTCACTTTTAACATCAATAGCTTTTAAGCCTAGGTGGTAACAAATTGATTTACGTTTAGCCATTTTTTAGTCTTGGGGGTAATGAATTGATACATGTTTTGAAATTGTGATTTTAACTTTGTAAGCTGATTTTTTGATATTTCAGAGACGTCCACATTTATATTACTATCTGATTTATTGATTTATAATTAACAGCTCCTCATTATCTAAAAGATTTATTAATGTGTGTATAAATTCATGTTTTAACTGTATATGCTTTATTAGAATCAAATCGTCTGATAAATAAAGGTTTTCTGGTATCTTTAGCTATCTATAGCACCCACATTTTTTCCTCTGTATTACCTATCACCATTTAGCCGAATGTTGTAACTAATTCTTCCATTTCTCTTTTAATATAGCTGTGTGCTTGCAAAAGAGTTCCAGACCCTGTGTGTGTTGTGTGTGTATATATATATATTATATTATATATATATATATATATATATATATATATATATATATATATATATATATACATATACAAAAGGATATGAGATGGCGCTAAATACAGTTCACACCTATGGGCTGTATGTCACTAGAAAATAGCTACTATTGACTGACATATATTATATACTATGCTATGCATATATAAAACCACCTGAAAGCATCACAATCAATACAATCTAAAAATAAACCTATATAAAAGTACAATTAAAATTAAATTAAAATCAAAGTATGAGTCCTTTTAAAAGTTCTTAAAAGTTCTTAATCCTAGTGAGTGAAATACGTCCAAAGAAAGTGTCCCTGCACCCAATCAGATGTGCACTTACTTTCAGAGACCTCAATCGATATGAGGTCAGTAGATGGTGTGTATAATCGATCACCTCCCAGTGTATGGATCCAGTAGTTTGCATGTCACAAATGTCCTCAGGTTTTGCTGTTTGTAGTGGGAGGAACTTCCAATCACCCTCTAATGGCAATTCCCTCAGTATTCAGATCGTTTCATTGACCGGGGAAAAAAAAACACAAGCCAGAAAGGACTAATAGTGTTATATCGTTTTATTAAAGTGCAAAACAAAAACACACAAGTAAATAGCAAACTCACAATAAACAACCTCAATGATATGAGGTATAAACACAGCATGTATTCCCAATATATTTTCAGGTTCCAACAGATTACCAGTATCCTGTTATAACAGTTCAGCACAGTGTCCCCATTCGGCAATTAGTCAATTGGGTATACGCACTGGGAAGCCAGCAATCTGTGACCCCGCGGACACCATGCACTCTGGCTTGTGTTTTTTTCCCGGTCAATAAAACGATCTGAATACTTAGGGAATTGCCATTGGAGGGTGACTGGAAGTTTCTCGCACTACAAACAGCAAAACCTGAGGACGTTTGTTACATACAAACTACTGGATCCATACACTGGGAGGTGATCGATTATACACACCATCTACTTACCTCATATCGATTGAGGTCTCTGAAAGTAAGTGCACATCTGTTTGGGTGCAGGAACACTTTCTTTGGACGTATTTCACTCACTAGGATTAAGAACTTTTAAGAACTTTTAACCCCTTAAGGACCAAGGCCATTTTTCAATTTCTTTCCCTTAAGGACCAGGGCTATTTTTACATTTCTGCGATGTTTGTGTTTAGCTGTAATTTTCCTCTTACTCATTTACTGTACCCCCACATATTATATACCGTTTTTCTCGCCACTAAATGGACTTTCTAAAGATACCAATATTTTCATCATATCTTATAATTTACTATTAAAAATATTATAAAATATGAGGAAAATGGAAAAAAAAACACTTTTTCTAACTTTGACCCCCAAAATCTGTTACACATCTACAACCACCAGAAAACAACCATGCTAAATAGTTTCTAAATGTTGTCCTGAGTTTAGAAATACCCAATGTTTACATGTTCTTTGCTTTTTTTTCAAGTTATAGGGCAATAAATACAAGTAGCACTTTGCTATTTCAAAAATACCTTTTTTTCAAAATGAACGCTAGTTACATTTGAACCCTGATATCTGTCAGGAATACCTGAATATCCCTTGACATGTATATATTTTTTTTAGAAGACATCCCAAAGTATTGATCTAGGCCCATTTTGGTATATTTCATGCCACCATTTCACCGCCAAATGCGATCAAATAAAAAAAAAAAGTTCACTTTTTCACAAATTTTTTCACAAACTTTAGGTTTCTCACAGAAATTATTTACAAACAACTTGTGCAATTATTGCATAAATGGTTGTAAATGCTTCTCTGGGATCCCCTTTGTTCAGAAATAGCAGACTTATATGGCTTTGGCGTTGCTTTTTGATAATTAGAAAGCTGCTAAATGCCACTGCGCATCACACATGTATTATGCCCAGCAGTGAAGGGGTTAATTAGGGAGGATGTAGGGAGCTTGCAAGGTTAATTTTAGCTTTAGCATAGGGTTAATTTTAGCTTTAGTGTAGTGTAGTAGACAACCCCAAGTATTGATCTAGGCCCATCTTGGTATATTTCATGCTACCATTTCACCGCTAAATGCGATCAAATTAAAAAAAATGTAAAATATTTCACAATTTTAGGTTTCTCACTGAAATTATTTACAAACAACTTGTGCAATTATGGCATAAATGATTGTAAATGCTTCTCTGGGATCCCCTTTGTTTAGAAATAGCAGACATTTATGGCTTTGGCTTTGCTTTTTGGTAATTATAAGGCCGCTAAATGCCGCTGCGCACCACACATGTATTATGCCCAGCAATGCAGGGGTTAATTAGGTAGCTTGTAGGGAGCTTGCAAGGTTAATTTTAGCTTTAGCATAGAGATCAGCCTCCCACCTGACACATCACACCCCAGGATCCCTCCCAAACAGCTCTCTTCCCTCCCCCATCCCACAATTGTCCCCGTCATCTTAAGTACTGGCAGAAAGTCTGCCAGTACTAAAATAAAAGGTATATTTAAAAAAAAAAAAATAAATTGTATAGCATATTTACATATGCTGCTGTGTAGGATCCCCCCTTAGCCCCCAACCTCCCTGATCCCCCCCAAACAGCTCTCTAACCCTCCCCCTCTACCTTACTGGGAGCCATCTTGGGTACTGGCAGATGTCTGCCAGTACCCAGTTTAGAAAAAAAATGCCTTTTTTATATATTTTTTTTTTTTTCTGTAGTGTAGCTTCCACCTCCCATAGACAAACCACCACCCCCTCCCAGATCCCTTACAATTAACATTATCTGCTGATCCCCCCTGTCTCCCACTTATCAACTTTTTTCTGTAGTATAGCGGTTCCCACCCTGTCCCTCCCCGTGCACACGCCCGCCCGCCGCTCCCCGTGCACGCGCGCGCGCCCGTGCGCGCTCCTGACAACCCCGCCCCGATCCCGCCCCCTCTCTCTTCAATGTTCCATCGATGGCCACCCACCCGCCTCCCACATCGGCTCCCACCCACCAACGATTGCGGCCATCGATGCCGGTGCAGAGAGGGCCACAGAGTGGCTCTCTCTGCATCGGATGGGGGGAAAATGTTATTGCAGGATGCCTCAATATCGAGGCATCACTACAATAACTGTAAAGCGGCTGGAAGCGATCAGGATCGCTTCCAGCCGCTTTAATCCCCAGTCGTACAGGGTACATCGCTGGTCTTTAAAGACCAGGCTGTGTGCGACGTACCCTGTACGACTCGTGTCGTTAAGATGTTAAAAGGGCTCATACTTTGATTTTAATTTGATTTTAATTTTAATTTTACTTTTATATGGGTTTATTTTTAGATTGTATTGATTATATATGCTTTTAGGTGGTTTTATATATGCATAGCATAGTATATAATATATGTCAGTCATTTCATTAGTAGCTATTTTCTAGCGCCATCTCATATCCTTTTGTATCTCTATTTTTTAGACAAGTCTGAGAGACTTATCTAATTTTTCTTTTGGGACTGACTGCTTTTACCCACTGGATATATTATAGATTATTAACATCTAAAACTAATATTTTGCAGTAATAGGAATTCCTTCAGTGTGAGCGCTTTTGGGGCTTGTCTGAGGACATTCTTGTCACCAGACATTCTAGTTTTTGTTATATAAATATACATATATATACAGGGAGTGCAGAATTATTAGGCAAATGAGTATTTTGACCACATCATCCTATTTATGCATGTTGTCTTACTCCAAGCTGTATAGGCTCGAAAGCCTACTACCAATTAAGCATATTAGGTGATGTGCATCTCTGTAATGAGAAGGGGTGTGGTCTAATGACATCAACACCCTATATCAGGTGTGCATAATTATTAGGCAACTTCCTTTCCTTTGGCAAAATGGGTCAAAAGAAGGACTTGACAGGCTCAGAGAAGTCAAAAATAGTGAGATATCTTGCAGAGGGATGCAGCACTCTTAAAATTGCAAAGCTTCTGAAGCGTGATCATCGAACAATCAAGCGTTTCATTCAAAATAGTCAACAGGGTCGCAAGAAGCGTGTGGAAAAACCAAGGCGCAAAATAACTGCCCATGAACTGAGAAAAGTCAAGCGTGCAGCTGCCAAGATGCCACTTGCCACCAGTTTGGCCATATTTCAGAGCTGCAACATCACTGGAGTGCCCAAAAGCACAAGGTGTGCAATACTCAGAGACATGGCCAAGGTAAGAAAGGCTGAAAGACGACCACCACTGAACAAGACACACAAGTTGAAACGTCAAGACTGGGCCAAGAAATATCTCAAGACTGATTTTTCTAAGGTTTTATGGACTGATGAAATGAGAGTGAGTCTTGATGGGCCAGATGGATGGGCCCGTGGCTGGATTGGTAAAGGGCAGAGAGCTCCAGTCCGACTCAGACGCCAGCAAGGTGGAGGTGGAGTACTGGTTTGGGCTGGTATCATCAAAGATGAGCTTGTGGGGCCTTTTCGGGTTGAGGATGGAGTCAAGCTCAACTCCCAGTCCAACTGCCAGTTTCTGGAAGACACCTTCTTCAAGCAGTGGTACAGGAAGAAGTCTGCATCCTTCAAGAAAAACATGATTTTCATGCAGGACAATGCTCCATCACACGCGTCCAAGTACTCCACAGCGTGGCTGGCAAGAAAGGGTATAAAAGAAGAAAATCTAATGACATGGCCTCCTTGTTCACCTGATCTGAACCCCATTGAGAACCTGTGGTCCATCATCAAATGTGAGATTTACAAGGAGGGAAAACAGTACACCTCTCTGAACAGTGTCTGGGAGGCTGTGGTTGCTGCTGCACGCAATGTTGATGGTGAACAGATCAAAACACTGACAGAATCCATGGATGGCAGGCTTTTGAGTGTCCTTGCAAAGAAAGGTGGCTATATTGGTCACTAATTTGTTTTTGTTTTGTTTTTGAATGTCAGAAATGTATATTTGTGAATGTTGAGATGTTATATTGGTTTCACTGGTAAAAATAAATAATTGAAATGGGTATATATTTGTTTTTTGTTAAGTTGCCTAATAATTATGCACAGTAATAGTCACCTGCACACACAGATATCCCCCTAAAATAGCTATAACTAAAAACAAACTAAAAACTACTTCCAAAACTATTCAGCTTTGATATTAATGAGTTTTTTGGGTTCATTGAGAACATGTTTGTTGTTCAATAATAAAATTAATCCTCAAAAATACAACTTGCCTAATAATTCTGCACTCCCTGTAATATATATACTGTATATATATATATATATATACATATATATATATATATATATATATATATAAATAAAAATACAGGACCGACCACTTCAGCTCAAGAGCATACACAAAATAATCACACTTAGTTGGAAAGTCAAGGATAACAAAAAAAACTGTATGTATCTCAGGGTGCTCAGGAAGCATGGAATGGAACTTGACGCCCCTTGTGAAGGCTCGCCGGAAACAGAAGTTATGAAGCCTAAAGACCACTACTCCATAACTTGTCCGCCTGCTCTGAGGCCACGGACAGAAATCAACCCGATCAAATACGATTGGGTTGATTGACACCCCTTGCTAGTGGCAGATTTGCCGTGAATCTGCAGGGGGCGGTATTGCACCAGCAGTTCACAAGAACTGCTGGTGCAATGATAAATGCCGATAGCGTATCAGCAGACCTGAAACGATATTTCTTATCATGTCCGCTCGCACTTTGTTAAATATGCCCCATATTGTCAAAGTATAGCCATGTAACTTTGCGGTCACACTCTAACAATACAGATCTAGGGGCCGAATTATCAAGCTCCAAATGAAACGTGATGCCCCTGCATCCGTGCAAAACAGTAGTTATGAAGCAGCGGTCTAAAGATCGCTGCTCCATAACTTGTCTGCTGCCTCTGAGGCTGTGGTCCTCAATCCGCCCAATCCTATATGATCGGGCTGATTGACACCCCCTGCTAGTGGCCGCGAATCTGCAGAGGGCGGCATTGCACAAGCAGTTCACAAGAACTGCTTGTGCAATGATAAATGCAGTCAGCGTATGCTGTCGGCATTTATCGATGTGCGGCGGACATGATACTCTACATCGTATCATGTCCGTCTGCACTTTAGTAAATCGGCCCCCTAGTCTTTGAAGCATACACTAAGCAATAACAGAGAGTTCAGTGGTGATCAGTCACTTAATTTGAGACAGTATATGTAGTCAGCAGAGAGCTCAAAATATAGGCATAACGTTTCTCTTCCAAGTCAATATGTAGAAGGCGTAAGCAATACAGTCCGAACAGTTAAGCAGGTAGTTGTTGTTATAACAATTTATTTGCTAGTAAGCAGTCTCATGCAGATACTAGCGTTATTGAAGTGATATTCAAACAGCAAGGATATGTCAATAGGGATAAGCAGTTGTAAACAGCATCAAATTCATGCAGGTTAATAGAGATAGCAAGCAGCATTCAATTGGAGCATGCTGTACAATTCAACAGACATAGGTATTGAGACAGGCAAGTTCATAGCAATTTGTTAATGCATTTGGATATTTCTTAAGCCACAGGGGTACTCCTACTGAGAGATATACCCTTGCCCAAGGGACCTCTCTTTTTGATCTCACCACCTCCAAGTTGTCTGTGCGTGAACGGACTGCTCCTTGTTGTGATAACTGCCCCACTCCTTACTTGCTATCTGACAATGGTCGCCATTTCATCCTGCGTGCTAGATTGTATAATTCATCCTCAATGGCCAAAGGAGTTGTAGATAGACTTCAGCTTACTCGGGTGGCCCACGCCGAGTCATGCATAACACACAACACGTGTTTCGCCGCTAGGAAGTTGTGGTGTGGCTTCTTTACAGAGTATCAGCACTGAGCGTTGAGGATGTACTATACAGTCTAGCACCCAGGATGAAACAGTGAACATTTTCTGAGCAGTGGACAGCAATCATCTCAATCAGATACGATCAGGATGATTGACACCCCCTTCTAGCGGACGCAAATCTGTAGGGTGCGGTATTGCACAAGCATTTCACTAGAAATGTTTGTGCAATGTTAAATGCTGCCCCTTTGTGTTGATGTCATTTCATTTTATGTCCTCATCAATCTACTCTTCCTCAATTAGATTAGACTTATTACCAACTGTAACATCATTACAAATCAAATCTGTCTGAAATTGCAAGTTATTTTTAATCACTCGAGCGATAGTCTAGGATGCCTGTCATATAGCACAGGTGTGCTAAATCCCTCACATAACAGACAGGGGTGGAACTACCATTGGTGCAGCAGGTGCAGTGGCACCGGGGGCCCAAGGGATGTGGGAGGGCCCATAACAGTCAGTAAATAGGCTTGCGCAGAATATGTACAATCCTAATAAAGGCGAGCCTTTTATAAGTGCAGATTGCAGGTGCAACTAGCTATTTATCTATCTATCTATCCTCAAAATCATTATTCAGCGTTACCTTTTGGGGTGGCCCAAAAAAATATTTGCACCAGGGCCCTCTGTTGAGTAGGTCCACTACTGATAACAGACATCTATGGAAGTACACAGTAAAATTAATTTAGGATATTGTTTGAGAGCTAAGCTCATGGTGCGCAAGTATTGGAATTCTGGACTTCTTAAAGAGATATGAAACCCACATTTTTTCTTTCAGGATTCAGATAGAGCATGCAATTTTAAGCAACTTTCTAATTTACTCCTATTATGAATTTCTTCGTTCTTTATTTGAAAAAGCAAGAATGTAAAGCTTAGGAGCCGGCTCATTTTTGGTGCAGAACTTGGGTAGCGCTTGCTGCCTCCCCACATCAAATAAACTAAACCTATTAACCCCTAAACCGCCAACCCTCCACATAGTAACTAATAAACTAAACCTATTAACCCCTAAACCGCCAACCCTCCACATCGTAACTAATAAACTAAACCTATTAATCCCTAAACCGCCTGCCCTCCACATCGCAAAAAAATTAATTAAACTATTAACCCCTAACTTTAAATTAAATGTTACAATATAACTATCTTAAAATAAATATAAACTTACCTGTGAAATAAAAAAAATCCTAAAATTAAACTATAAATTAACCTAACATAATTATTCTAATAAAATAAAATAAACTACCAATTATAAATCCTACATTACATGATTAAAAAAAACCTAACACTGCAAAAAAATAAAAAAACCTAAATTACAAATTTAAATAAACCTAATACTACGAAAAAATTAAAACAATCTAACATTACAATAAAAACCCGCTAAAATTACAAAAAATAAAAAACACTGGCCTAGATTTGGAGTTTGGCGGTAGCCGTGAAAACCAGCGTTAGAGGCTCCTAATGCTGGTTTTAGGCTACCGCCGGTATTTGGAGTCATTCAAAAAAGGGTCTAACGCTCACTTTTCAGCCGCGACTTTTCCATACCGCAGATCCCCTTACGTCAATTGCGTATCCTATCTTTTCAATGGGATCTTTCTAACTCCGGTATTTAAAGTCGTGTCTGAAGTGAGCGTTAGAAATCTAACGACAAAACTCCAGCCGCAGAAAAAAGTCAGTAGTTAAGAGCTTTCTGGGCTAACGCCGGTTTATAAAGCTCTTAACTACTGTGCTCTAAAGTACACTAACACCCATAAACTACCTATGTACCCCTAAACCGAGGCCCCCCCACATCGCCGACACTCGATTAATTTTTTTTAACCCCTAATCTGCCGACCGCCACCTACGTTATACTTATGTACCCCTAATCTGCTGCCCCTAACACCGCCGACCCCTATATTATATTTATTAACCCCTAACCTGCCCCCCACAACGTCGCAGCCAGCTACCTACAATAATTAACCCCTAATCTGCCGACCGCAAAGAGCCGCCACCTACATTATAGCTATGTACCCCTAATCTGCTGCCCCTAACACCGCCGACCCCTATATTATATTTATTAACCCCTAATCTGTCCCCCACAACGTCGCCTCCACCTGCCTACACTTATTAACCCCTAATCTGCCTCACTAACCCTATAATAAATAGTATTAACCCCTATCTGCCCTCCCTAACATTGTCGACACCTAACTTCAATTATTAACCCCTAATCTGCCGACTGGAGCTCACCGCTATTCTAATAAATGTATTAACCCCTAAAGCTAAGTCTAACCCTAACACTAACACCCCCCTAAATTAAATATAATTTTAATCTAACGAAATTAATTAACTCTTATTAAATAAATTATTCCTATTTAAAGCTAAATACTTACCTGTAAAATAAATCCTAATATAGCTACAATATAAATTATAATTATATTATAGCTATTTTAGGATTTATATTTATTTTACAGGTAACTTTGTATTTATTTTAACCAGGTACAATAGCTATTAAATAGTTAAGAACTAAAATAGTTAAAATAATTACAAATTTACCTGTAAAATAAATCCTAACCTAAGTTACAATTAAACCTAACACTACACTATCAATAAATAAATTAAATAAAATACCTATAATTATCTACAATTAAACCTAACACTACACTATCAATAAATAAATTAAATACAATTCCTACAAATAAATACAATGAAATAAACTAACTAAAGTACAAAAAATAAAAAAGAACTAAGTTACAAAAAATAAAAAAATATTTACAAACATTAGAAATATATTACAACAATTTTAAACTAATTACACCTACTCTAAGCCCCCTAATAAAATAACAAAGCCCCCCAAAATAAAAAAATGCCCTACCCTATTCTAAATTACTAAAGTTCAAAGCTCTTTTACCTTACCAGCCCTGAACAGGACCCTTTGCGGGGCATGCCCCAAGTTCAGCTCTTTTGCCTGTAAAAAAAAACATACAATACCCCCCCAACATTACAACCCACCACCCACATACCCCTAATCTAACCCAAACCCCCCTTAAATAAACCTAACACTAAGCCCCTGAAGATCTCCCTACCTTGAGTCGTCTTCACCCAGCCGAGCCAAATTCTTCATCCAAGCGGAGCAAGAAGAGGTCCTCCATCCGGTAGAAGTCTTCATCCAAGCGGGGCAGAAGAGGTCTTCCATCCGATTGAAGTCTTCATCCAAGCGGGGCAGAAGAGGTCTTCCATCCGATTGAAGTCTTCATCCAAGCGGCATCTTCTATCGTCATCCATCCTGAGCGGAGCGGCAGCATCCTGAAGACCTCCGACGCGGAACATCCATCCTGGCCGACGACTGAACGACGAATGACGGTTCCTTTAAATGACGTCATCCAAGATGGCGTCCCTCAAATTCCGATTGGCTGATAAGATTCTATCAGCCAATCGGAATTAAGGTAGGAATATTCTGATTGGCTGATGGAATCAGCCAATCAGAATCAAGTTCAATCCGATTGGCTGATCCAATCAGCCAATCAGATTGAGCTCGCATTCTATTGGCTGTTCTGATCAGCCAATAGAATGCAAGCTCAATCTGATTGGATGATTGGATCAGCCAATCGGATTGAACTTGATTCTGATTGGCTGACTCCATCAGCCAATCAGAATATTCCTACCTTAATTCCGATTGGCTGATAGAATCCTATCAGCCAATCGGAATTCGAGGGACGCCATCTTGGATGACGTCATTTAAAGGAACCGTCATTCGTCGTTCAGTCGTCGGCCAGGATGGATGTTCCGCGTCGGAGGTCTTCAGGATGCTGCCGCTCTGCTCCGGATGGATGACGATAGAAGATGCCGCTTGGATGAAGACTTCAATCGGATGGAAGACCTCTTCTGCCCCGCTTGGATGAAGACTTCTACCGGATGGAGGACCTCTTCTTGCTCCGCTTGGATGAAGAATTTGGCTCGGCTGGGTGAAGACGACTCAAGGTAGGGAGATCTTCAGGGGCTTAGTGTTTGGTTTATTTAAGGGGGGTTTGGGTTAGATTAGGGGTATGTGGGTGGTGGATTGTAATGTTGGGGGGGGTATTGTATGGTTTTTTTTTTCAGGCAAAAGAGCTGAACTTCTTGGGGCATGCCCCGCAAAGGGCCCTGTTCAGGGCTGGTAAGGTAAAAGAGCTTTGAACTTTAGTAATTTAGAATAGGGTAGGGCATTTTTTTATTTTGGGGGGCTTTGTTATTTTATTAGGGGGCTTAGAGTAGGTGTAATTAGTTTAAAATTGTTGTAATATATTTCTAATGTTTGTAAATATTTTTTTATTTTTTGTAACTTAGTTCTTTTTTATTTTTTGTACTTTAGTTAGTTTATTTCATTGTATTTATTTGTAGGAATTGTATTTAATTTATTTATTGATAGTGTAGTGTTAGGTTTAATTGTAGATAATTATAGGTATTTTATTTAATTAATTTATTGATAGTGTAGTGTTAGGTTTAATTGTAACTTAGGTTAGGATTTATTTTACAGGTAAATTTGTAATTATTTTAACTATTTTAGCTATTAAATAGTTCTTAACTATTTAATAGCTATTGTACCTGGTTAAAATAAATACAAAGTTACCTGTAAAATAAATATTAATCCTAAAATAGCTATAATATCATTATAATTTATATTGTAGCTATATTAGGATTTATTTTACAGGTAAGTATTTAGCTTTAAATAGGAATAATTTATTTAATAAGAGTTAATTAATTTCGTTAGATTAAAATTATATTTAATTTAGGGGGGTATTAGTGTTAGGGTTAGACTTAGCTTTAGGGGTTAATACATTTCTTAGAATAGCGGTGAGCTCCAGTCGGCAGATTAGGGGTTAATAATTGAAGTTAGGTGTCGGCGATGTTAGGGAGGGCAGATTAGGGGTTAATACTATTTATTATAGGGTTAGTGAGGCGGATTAGGGGTTAATAACTTTATAATAATAGCGGTGCGGTCCGCTCGGCAGATTAGGGGTTAATAAGTGTAGGCAGGTGGAGGCGACGTTGTGGGGGCAGATTAGGGGTTAATAAATATAATATAGGGGTCGGCGGTGTTAGGGGCAGCAGATTAGGGGTACATAGGGATAATGTAAGTAGCAGCGGTTTTTGGAGCGGCAGATTAGGGGTTAATAATAATATGCAGGGGTCAGCGATAGCGGGGGCGGCAGATTAGGGGTTAATAAGTGTAAGGTTAGGGGTGTTTAGACTCGGGGTACATGTTAGAGTGTTAGGTGCAGACGTAGGAAGTGTTTCCCCATAGGAAACAATGGGGCTGCGTTAGGAGCTGAACGCGGCTTTTTTGCAGGTGTTAGGTTTTTTTTCAGCTCGAACAGCTCCATTGTTTCCTATGGGGGAATCGTGCACGAGCACGTTTTTGAGGCTGGCTGCGTCCGTAAGCAACTCTGGTATCGAGAGTTGAAGTTGCGTTAAATATGCTATACGCTCCTTTTTTGGAGCCTAACGCAGCCATTCTGTGGACTCTCAATACCAGAGTTATTTTAAAGGTGCGGCCAGAAAAAAGCCAGCGTTAGATACGCGGGTCGTTACCGACAAAACTCTAAATCTAGCCGACTAAGATTACAAAACATAAAAAATGAAATTATCCAAAATAATAACAATTACACCTAGGGGGTTATTTATCAAGCTGAGGCCCCTGTCCGCCGCAGTTCTCCTCTAGCGGGCTGAATTCCACTGGCGGAATTAAGCATTGCACACGAGCGCTATTTTGCGCTCACATGCAATCCCGCCCCCTGCCCGCGCAAGGTAATCACGTGCGGGCAGGAGCTGTCAATCTCCCCGGTCGTACTAGACCGCAGAGATTGAATTTTGCCACTTTAGAGTTGACGAAAGATTAGGGAAGCAGAGGTCTGATGACCGCTGCTTGTTAAATACAGCGTGCAGGTTCTCTTGCGAGAACCTGCAGCCGTAGTGGGTTGAAAGGCTTGCAAATCCTTTGATAAATCGACCCCCTAATCTAATAGCCCTATAAAAACAAAAAAGCCCCCCAAAATAAAAACATCCCCGAACCTAACAATAAACTACCAATAGCCATTAAAGGGGTCTTTTGTAGTGCATTGCTCTAAGTTAAACAGCTCTTTTACCTAAAAAATTACAAAGTCCCCCCTAAAAGTAAAAACCCCCACCCAAACAAAGCCCCCGAAATAAAAAACCTAAATCTAAAAAAATCCTAAACTACCCAATTTAAAGGGACATTTGTTTACTGCCCATCAAAACCCTAATCTAAAAAGAAAACCACCCTAAAAATTTTAAAAAAACAACAGCACTAACCCAACAAAAACTACTCACGGATCCTGAAGTCCGGACATCCATCTTCACCCAGGTGTCGAGAAGTCTTCATCCAGGCGGTGACATCTTGATCCATTGTGGGGGCGTCATATTTCTTCATCCTGGTGTCGCAGAGCTGTGGCGGCATGGAGCATCTTTGCCGGTGGCACGGACATCCAGCGTGGAGGATCCTCTTCATGCGATCACGGGCGTACACTGAAGCTTAAATGCAAGGTACCCGTGGGAGGTGGAAGAGATAAAGCTTTAAAATGTTCATTTTTAATTGTTCTTTCTAAGTATTGTACAGAGACAGAGATAAAAAAGGGAAGCATTTGAGCGATAAGATAACAAGATTTGATCTGTTAGCAAGCCAACCCTTTTTGATGGGCTGTGGTTTCAAAGAGCAAATCCAGCTATTTATTTTGCAAAAAGAAGCATAAATTAGCAATTTCTCATACATTTTATACACTGCAGCTGGTATAACAAGTAATTGGGAACACTTTCAGGGAAAAACTATTTTACAGTGAACTGTCCCTTTAATGCAAACAATCTTTCAAGCATTTTTATTCTTATGTAAAAGTGCAACGCTATGTTAAAGGGACATCAAAATAATGTCTCTTTAAAAGTGTGAAGAAGCTTTTCAAATTTTAATGAGCAAAATCCCTAGGATAACAAAAAAAAAGATGATTTCTCCCCCCCCCCCCCCCCCTCCCCAGAGAGTTTACTGAATCCTTTAAGGATTTGATTCCAGTGTTTACTTTAAGACTTTAATAATGTGCTTGCAGTAAGTTCACTCTCTGTAAGTTATCATCTGCAATATGTAATTTTATACACACCTGATAGGCAAATAAAATTATAACAATAACTGTTTTATATATTATTAATCTTATATTATTGTATCTGCTATTGAACATCCTAATTGTGTAACAGTTTATTCATTATAAAGGGAGTGCCTATATTTTTATAACCATTATAAGCTGGTAAACATTAGCTTTGGCTACCAACCATCCCCTCCCTATGTGAGTTCCTTTTTTGATAAAGGTTTGTGTCTGTATGTTTTTTGGGTTTTGTGTACTTCTTGGCAATACAAATGTATATACAGTATGTAAAATACAAGGTCATATAGTGCACTCACACTAATAGTAACAGTACCAGGGTGCAGGAACAATTACAGATTTGGAAAGAAGAGCCACACTCTCTGGATTTACAAGCACACTCCAATTTTAGTGCATGATGTTTCATGGTAGTCACCCCTTCTTCAGACAAACAAACAATGGAAACATTAGTTTTCAGAGAAACTTTACTAAACCCCTCCCATAAAGTGTATACCCAATCACTTGACCAGGTACTGATATCAGATAACACAAACGTGCATATAATCATTGTTACATTTACATATACATTGGACTAGATTACAAGAGGTGAGCTGTTAGCACAGGACGTGATAAGCAATATTGTGACCTCACTAACGCGCAGACAGATATTGCAAACAGATATTGCACTCAAGGTATTAGCGCAACTTCAGACCTAGCAGAAAGTGTAAGGGATAAAAAATAGTTGCAAAAAACACATAAAAAAATTAATTAAAATAAAATACTTCACTCATATATAGACTTTCCGGTTTAAAAAAAATCATAAAAATATTATGAGAAGGGTTATTATGTATGTGTGCTATTATGTATATGTATATATATATATATATATATATATATATATATATATATATATATATATATATATGTATATGTGTGTGTGTATATATATATATATATATATATATATATATAAATACAATGTTCTTCACCTGGATAGGGTGATGCACCTAAAGTGAGTTTAGCATCCGTTTAAAGAACTATTTACTATTACTATGTCACCATTTGCATGCCTACATATGTTAAAGCTTATGGAATACTAAGGTAATGCCTTAGTACTATATATTATCTAGAACACTGGTTCCAGGGTGATGGACAACTGGCAGAGTGGGAGATGATATCCAGCAAACATCTGTATGTGTGATGATAGCATAGATGATCTTCTATAGAAGAAGCTGTTAGAACTAGAAAAAACCTATAGAGAAAGGTAAAAAAAGAATAACCCCTTTTAGTGTTTTATATAAAGGTGCATCATTATCTAATTGCTATGCAGTTTCACATAATTAGTTAGGCTGTAAATTGAGTTAATTGCGAATAGAATATACAAGCAACCTGCAATCATGTTCTATCATAGACAAAACGGTTTCTACAGTTTGACAGCAATCTGCAGGATATTACACATACAGCCCAATTTGTGGTAAATAACCCCCTATCTGCTAAAATTGTTTTTGTGTGTGTAAAACAACATGAACAGGAGCAAGTATTCAATTATTATTTTGACAAGTCTGTAAAACATCAAGGACTAGATTGCAAGTGGAGCAGTATTTTGCCTTTTCGCTATTTATTTTTTGCGCTAGTGGGTTGCGCTGCATTACAAGTTGTAACTGTTTTTTCTCTAGCGGTAATCAAAATCAAATAAGGTAAGTACTGCACATGGATTGAATCCAAGGTCCTGTATCCGTCAGTCAGCTGGTGTGCTTTGGTGTTGCCTGGGTATGGTAGATTTCTTCCTCTCTCTCTTCCTTTCTACGTCACAGGAGGCAAGATATAATAGAGGAGACTTAAAATGCCAAAACAATAGTGCAATATTGTAGTAAAAAAATAGAAATGTTTATTAAACAAGATTCTATGGTAAAACTTGCTTACATTTGTCAACATCAATTAGCTATGAGGTATCAGTTTAGCATTGTACATTTAGATATACACAGCAGTTCAAGTGGTTCAACAGCTCCTACTTATTATGCACATATATAATGGTGAAAAGTACACCCATAAAACAAACCAAAGTCTTTACAAATAGGATAAAGTGTTTCAAAGGTATTTAAAAAATTGTAACCTTCTTCATCATCACCCTCTGATGAACAAGGTTACAATTTTTTAAATACCTGTGAAACGCGTTAGGAATCCTATTTGTAAAGACTTTGGTTTGTTTTACGGGTGTACTTTTCACCATTATATATGTGCATAATCAGTGGGAGCTGTTGAACCACTTGAACTGCTGTGTATATAATCTCCCTGGATGTGGACGAAAGAGAAACATTTATCAAATATTGCAACAAAGGATTGTGCGAATGGTGGATAAATTACCTTGATCAACTTTGAGACAAATTCAAGCTGACCTTTAGGCACAGGGTACAAATATGTCAGCTTGCGCTATAGTTGCCATCTGAATGAAAAATGGACACTATGGTAAGAGACACAGAAACATAAAAAAGCAAGATTAGAGTTAGCCAAAACTTACCTGAGGAAGCAAAAATCCTTTTGGGAGAATGTGCTGTGGACAGACGAAAAAAAATTACAGCTTTTTGGCAAAGCCCATCATTCTACTGTTTTCAGAAAATGAAATGAGGCTTTTAAAGAAAAGAATACAGCCTCTACAGTCAAACATGGTGGAGGTTCACTGATGTTTTGGGGTTGCTTTGCTGCTTCAGGCACTGGATGTCTTGACTGTGTGCATGGCATTATGAAATCTGAAGACTACCAAAGAATTCTGAGGTGCAATGTAGGGCCCAGTGACAGAAAGTTGGGTATCCGTCAGAGGTCATGGGTCCAAAGCACCCAAAGCACACGTCAAAAAGCACCAAGAAATGGTTTAAGACAAAGCACTGGAGAGTACTGAACTGGCCAGCAATGAGTCCAGATCTCAATCCCATAGAGCACCTGTGGAGAGATCTCAAAACAGCAGTTGGGAAAAGGAACCCTTCCAATCTGAGAGACCTGGAGCAGTTGGCGAAAGAAGAGTGGTCCAAAATTCCAGTAGAGAGGTGTAAGAAACTCATTGATGGTTACAGGAAGTGATTGATTTCAGTTATTTTTTCCAAGGGATGTGCTACAAAATATTAAATTGTCCGGTCCATTTTTGGAGTTTTGCATGGAATGTGTCAGATTTGGCTTTTTTTTTTCTCCACTTATTTGTGTCATACCAATACAAACACAATAAATGAATATGAGAATGCCTAAACATTTGTTATTGCAACAATTTTCTGGGCGAAGTGGTGCTTTGTCTGACAGAAATTCAGGGGTGCCAATATTTTCAGCCATGACTGTAAATGTATTTATCTCAATGTTAAAGCTGTTTTGCTGCTTTTTTTCTAACACCCAAGATCTCATATCTTTGAGCCCTTATAACTTTTTTGTGCAATATTTCTGGGGAATCATTTTTATTAGACAGTGTTATTATGAGCGTAACTGTACTTTTTAATGCATTTTTTATGTGTTTTGTGACAATTTTTAGTTTCGGAAAACAGTTAACCACTGCTCTGAGATAGTGGTAAGGATTGTAGCGCTACCGTAATTTCACTCAACTTTTAATATCAGCACAATTAAAACTGCTTACGGAAACATGATATCGCTTGTGCAGAAACGTATGCGCCTCACTTGTAATCTAGGCCTAAAACGGTTGTCATTTAATAGCATACCTTTACATATTGTACATATTGTACACCTAGATATTTCACTATTTGTCTTTACAGCTAGCTTCTTGCAACACAGAAACAAAAAATCAATAAAACAAACACTCATTCCTAAGGCCGCTTAGGAGGGCTATCAAGCAGCAAAATAGGCCACCAGCGCTATCTGCCCCTTAATTAGTAGCTTGTACGTGCACCAAGCGACCACACTAATGTCAGCAAGATTGGACCCATTAATGGCATTAACTCCAGGTCAGTGACTGGTGTGCTAACTCCATTCCCGCCATTAGTGCTCTTCGAAATGTTCCTACCCTCTATCATAGCGCTGTAGCGTGCCTACAGTTCCCACCTGTTATATCACATGTGCTGAATCATCAGGTAGGCAGAAGAAATAAAAATCCTCATAAAAAAAAGAAAAAAACTGGATCTGTGTGCATCTTTGAAAGCCTAGTGCGCTATCCTGAAAAATGATTAGAGGGAATAGAGGTGGTGACTCATGAAAACCTCATGGGAGTGGCACGCATTCATTATCACTGTCTATCCGTTTAAAGAACTATTTACTATTACTATGTCACCATTTGCATGCCTACATATGTTAAAGCTTATGGAATACTAAGGTAATGCCTTAGTACTATATATTATCTAGAACACTGGTTCCAGGGTGATGGACAACTGGCAGAGTGGGAGATGATATCCAGCAAACATCTGTATGTGTGATGATAGCATAGATGATCTTCTATAGAAGAAGCTGTTAGAACTAGAAAAAACCTATAGAGAAAGGTAAAAAAAGAATAACCCCTTTTAGTGTTTTATATAAAGGTGCATCATTATCTAATTGCTATGCAGTTTCACATAATTAGTTAGGCTGTAAATTGAGTTAATTGCGAATAGAATATACAAGCAACCTGCAATCATGTTCTATCATAGACAAAACGGTTTCTACAGTTTGACAGCAATCTGCAGGATATTACACATACAGCCCAATTTGTGGTAAATAACCCCCTATCTGCTAAAATTGTTTTTGTGTGTGTAAAACAACATGAACAGGAGCAAGTATTCAATTATTATTTTGACAAGTCTGTAAAACATCAAGGACTAGATTGCAAGTGGAGCAGTATTTTGCCTTTTCGCTATTTATTTTTTGCGCTAGTGGGTTGCGCTGCATTACAAGTTGTAACTGTTTTTTCTCTAGCGGTAATCAAAATCAAATAAGGTAAGTACTGCACATGGATTGAATCCAAGGTCCTGTATCCGTCAGTCAGCTGGTGTGCTTTGGTGTTGCCTGGGTATGGTAGATTTCTTCCTCTCTCTCTTCCTTTCTACGTCACAGGAGGCAAGATATAATAGAGGAGACTTAAAATGCCAAAACAATAGTGCAATATTGTAGTAAAAAAATAGAAATGTTTATTAAACAAGATTCTATGGTAAAACTTGCTTACATTTGTCAACATCAATTAGCTATGAGGTATCAGTTTAGCATTGTACATTTAGATATACACAGCAGTTCAAGTGGTTCAACAGCTCCTACTTATTATGCACATATATAATGGTGAAAAGTACACCCATAAAACAAACCAAAGTCTTTACAAATAGGATAAAGTGTTTCAAAGGTATTTAAAAAATTGTAACCTTCTTCATCATCACCCTCTGATGAACAAGGTTACAATTTTTTAAATACCTGTGAAACGCGTTAGGAATCCTATTTGTAAAGACTTTGGTTTGTTTTACGGGTGTACTTTTCACCATTATATATGTGCATAATCAGTGGGAGCTGTTGAACCACTTGAACTGCTGTGTATATAATCTCCCTGGATGTGGACGAAAGAGAAACATTTATCAAATATTGCAACAAAGGATTGTGCGAATGGTGGATAAATTACCTTGATCAACTTTGAGACAAATTCAAGCTGACCTTTAGGCACAGGGTACAAATATGTCAGCTTGCGCTATAGTTGCCATCTGAATGAAAAAGGGACACTATGGTAAGAGACACAGAAACATAAAAAAGCAAGATTAGAGTTAGCCAAAACTTACCTGAGGAAGCAAAAATCCTTTTGGGAGAATGTGCTGTGGACAGACGAAAAAAAATTACAGCTTTTTGGCAAAGCCCATCATTCTACTGTTTTCAGAAAATGAAATGAGGCTTTTAAAGAAAAGAATACAGCCTCTACAGTCAAACATGGTGGAGGTTCACTGATGTTTTGGGGTTGCTTTGCTGCTTCAGGCACTGGATGTCTTGACTGTGTGCATGGCATTATGAAATCTGAAGACTACCAAAGAATTCTGAGGTGCAATGTAGGGCCCAGTGACAGAAAGTTGGGTATCCGTCAGAGGTCATGGGTCCAAAGCACCCAAAGCACACGTCAAAAAGCACCAAGAAATGGTTTAAGACAAAGCACTGGAGAGTACTGAACTGGCCAGCAATGAGTCCAGATCTCAATCCCATAGAGCACCTGTGGAGAGATCTCAAAACAGCAGTTGGGAAAAGGAACCCTTCCAATCTGAGAGACCTGGAGCAGTTGGCGAAAGAAGAGTGGTCCAAAATTCCAGTAGAGAGGTGTAAGAAACTCATTGATGGTTACAGGAAGTGATTGATTTCAGTTATTTTTTCCAAGGGATGTGCTACAAAATATTAAATTGTCCGGTCCATTTTTGGAGTTTTGCATGGAATGTGTCAGATTTGGCTTTTTTTTTTCTCCACTTATTTGTGTCATACCAATACAAACACAATAAATGAATATGAGAATGCCTAAACATTTGTTATTGCAACAATTTTCTGGGCGAAGTGGTGCTTTGTCTGACAGAAATTCAGGGGTGCCAATATTTTCAGCCATGACTGTAAATGTATTTATCTCAATGTTAAAGCTGTTTTGCTGCTTTTTTTCTAACACCCAAGATCTCATATCTGTGAGCCCTTATAACTTTTTTGTGCAATATTTCTGGGGAATCATTTTTATTAGACAGTGTTATTATGAGCGTAACTGTACTTTTTAATGCATTTTTTATGTGTTTTGTGACAATTTTTAGTTTCGGAAAACAGTTAACCACTGCTCTGAGATAGTGGTAAGGATTGTAGCGCTACCGTAATTTCACTCAACTTTTAATATCAGCACAATTAAAACTGCTTACGGAAACATGATATCGCTTGTGCAGAAACGTATGCGCCTCACTTGTAATCTAGGCCTAAAACGGTTGTCATTTAATAGCATACCTTTACATATTGTACATATTGTACACCTAGATATTTCACTATTTGTCTTTACAGCTAGCTTCTTGCAACACAGAAACAAAAAATCAATAAAACAAACACTCATTCCTAAGGCCACTTAGGAGGGCTATCAAGCAGCAAAATAGGCCACCAGCGCTATCTGCCCCTTAATTAGTAGCTTGTACGTGCACCAAGCGACCACACTAATGTCAGCAAGATTGGACCCATTAATGGCATTAACTCCAGGTCAGTGACTGGTGTGCTAACTCCATTCCCGCCATTAGTGCTCTTCGAAATGTTCCTACCCTCTATCATAGCGCTGTAGCGTGCCTACAGTTCCCACCTGTTATATCACATGTGCTGAATCATCAGGTAGGCAGAAGAAATAAAAATCCTCATAAAAAAAAGAAAAAAACTGGATCTGTGTGCATCTTTGAAAGCCTAGTGCGCTATCCTGAAAAATGATTAGAGGGAATAGAGGTGGTGACTCATGAAAACCTCATGGGAGTGGCACGCATTCATTATCACTGTCTAGCTGTGAAAAACTGTCAAAATGCCCTAACATAAGATATAGGGGCTGAATTATCAAGCTCAGAATGGAGCTCGATGCCCCTGTTTCTGTGCGAGCCTTCAGGCTCGCCGGAAAAAGCAGTTATGAAGCAGCGGTCTAAAGACCGCTGCTCCATAGCTTGTCCACCTGCTCTGAGGCTGCGGACAACAATCCGCCCTAACCCAAACCGATCGGGTTAATTGACACCCCCTGCTAGCGGCCAAGGCGGCGGATTTGCATAAGCAGTTCACAAGAACTGCTTGTGCAATGAAAAATGCCGACAGCGTATGCTATATCGCTATATCGTATCATGTCCGCTCACACTTTATTAAATCGGCCCAATGGTATTCAAGGGTTTAGAAATTAGCATATAAGCCTACCTTGGTTTAGCTTTCAACAAAGAATAACAAGAAAACAAAGAAAATTTGAAGATTAAAATAAATTAGAAAGTTGTTTAAAATTGCATGCCCTATCTCAATCATGGAAGTTTAATTCTGCCTAGATTGTGCCTTTAAATATACCTTGGGAGGAATACTAGTTGGCAAACAGTACTTTCTTATATCACTACAATGTAGGTGTTTTATTATACAGTGTATATACAAAGGACACCTTAAGAAGAAAAGCAAAGCTTCGTAGAATGCCCAATAAGAAATCACCACAGTTGGACGGACATCCACCATTAGCCAATGAATAGTCAGTAGGCGGAACTTCTGATAGTCTGTAACAAATATTCAAATTTTTCGAAACAACAGTAAATGGAAAATCAATGTGAAATAGATGAATGTCTCTGGACAACCATGATTTTAGTGGCACATTTGGGGCAACAACTGTTGAATTATAGGAATTTAATGTTTAGAACCCACAGTGAGTGGCAAGTTTATGTTTATTATATAACTTCCTAATATTATATTTTTTTGTGAACCAAAAATGGGGCGGCTTCTAAACGTACAGTCTTGCTTTTCAAATAAAGATAGCAAGAGAATGAAGATTACTCCTATTATTTTTATTAATTCTCTTACTATCTTTATTTGAAAAGCAAGAATGTAACTTTAGAAGCTGCCCCAATTTTGGTTCACATCCTGGGTTGTGCTTGCTTATTGGTGGCTAAATGCACACACCAAAAAACAAGTACTGTCCAGGGTCCTGTACCAAAAATTGTCTGGCTCCTTAGCTTAGATGCCTTCTTTTTTAAATAAAGATAGCAAGAGAATGAAGAAAAATTGATAATAAATTTGCTTAAAATTGCATGCTCTATCTGAATCATGAAATAAAAAATTTGGGTTCAGTGTCCCTTTAATTTAATTGCTGCAGTTTTTCTGGTACACAAGACATAAAACAAGGCTATAATGAAGTATTCATTTATTTTTATTTTGAGCTGCTCTATATTTAAATCTTTCCTGTGGAGATATATGATGTACTATTAATACAAGGCATGAATCAATAAACATTGATCTCTTCATAAAATCACAGGAACATCATTACATACAGAAAAATGTCACTCATAATAAATATTTTAATAAACAATTCACCATATTTTAATTATTTTAAATAAAGGTTCTATTTTTTATATATACTAGTCCTAAAGCCTGTGTACACGGGCCATTTTTTGCAGTACAGCGGTTCCACCCCTTGCTCTCTCTCTATCTCCCTCTCTTTTGCTCTCTCTGCCCCCTCTCTTTTGCTCTCTCTTCCCCCCTCTCTTCTGCTCTCTCTCACCCCCCTCTCTCTATTTTGCTCTCTCTCCCCCTCTCTTTTTCTCTCTCCCCCCCTCTTTTGCTCTCTCCCTCTCTTTTGCTCTCTCTCTCCCCCTCTCTCTATTTTGCTTTCTCTCCCCCTCTCTTTTCCTCCCTCTCTTTTGTGCTCTCCTCCTTCTCTTTTGCTCTCTCTCCCCCTCTCTTTTGCTGTCTCTCTCCCCCTCTCTTTTGCTGTCTCTCCCTCTCTTTTGCTTTCTTTATCCCCCCTCTTTTGCTCTCCCCCCTTTCTTTTGCTCTCTCCCCCTCTCTTTTGCTCTCTCTATCCCCCCTTTTTTTCTTTCTCTCCCCCCTTTCTTTTGCTGTCTCTCTCCTTCTCTTTTGCTCTCTCTATCCCCCCTCTTTTGCTCTCTCTCTCCCCCTCTATTTTGCTGTCTCTATCCACCCTCTTTTGCTCTCTCTCTCCCCCCTCTTTTGCTCTCTCTATCCCCCCTCTTTTACTCTCTCTATCCCCCCTCTTTTGCTCTCTCTCTATACCCCCTCTTTTGCTCTCTTTCTATCCCACCTCTCTCTCTCCTCTTTTGCGCTCTCCCCCCTCTCTTTTGCTCTCTCTCTCCCATTTCTCCCCCTCTCTTTTGCTGTCTCTCTCCCTCTCTTTTGCTCTCTCTATCTCCCCTATTTTTCTCTCTCTGTCCCATTTCTTTTGCTCTCTCCCCCCTCTCTTTTGCTCTCTCTCTCTCTCCCCCCTCTCTTTTGCTCTCTCTCTCCCCCCCTCTTTTGCTCTCTTTCTATCCCCCCTCTCTCTCCCCTCTTTTGCGCTCTCCCCCATCTCTTTTGCTCTCTCTCTCCCCTTTCTCCCCCTCTTTTTTACTGTCTCTCTCCTTCTCTTTTGCTCTCTCTATCCCCCCTCTTTTTGCTCTCTCTCTCTCCCCCCTCTCTTTTGCTCTCTCTCTCCCCCTCTATTTTGCTGTCTCTATCCCCCCTCTTTTGCTCTTTCTCTCCCCCTCTCTTATGCTCTCTCTCTCCCTCTCTCTTTTGCTCTCTCTCGCCCCTCTCTTTTGCGCTCTCTCTCCCCTCTCTTTTGAGCTCTCCCCCTCTCTTTTTAGCTCTCCCCCCTCTCTTTTGAGCTCTCCCCCCTCTCTTTTGAGCTCTCCCCCTCTCTTTTGAGCTCTCCCCCCTCTCTTTTGCTCTTTCTCTCCCCCTCTCTTTTGCTCTCTCTCTCCCCTCCTCTCTTTTCCCCCCTCTCTTTCCCCTCTCAATTCCCCCCTCTCTTCCCCCTCTCTTTTGTGCTCTCTCTCTCCCCTCTTTTGTGCTCTCCCCCCTCTATTTTGCTCTCTCTCCCCTCTCTTTTTTCTCTTTCTCCCCTTTCTCCCCCTCTCTTTTGCTATCTCTCTCCCTCTCTTTTGCTCTCGTTATCTCCCCTATTTTGCTCTCTCCCCCCTTTCTTTTGCACTCCCTCTCCCTCTCTTTTGCTCTCTCTATCCCCCTCTTTTACTCTCTCTATCCCCCCTCTTTTGCTCTCTCTATCCCCCCTCTTTTTGCTCTCTCTCTCTCCCCCCTCTCTTTTGCTCTCTCTCTCCCCCTCTCTTTTGCTGTCTCTATCCCCCCTCTTTTGCTCTTTCTCTCCCCCTCTCTTATGCTCTCTCTCTCCCTCTCTCTTTTGCTCTCTCTCGCCCCTCTCTTTTGCGCTCTCTCTCCCCTCTCTTTTGAGCTCTCCCCCTCTCTTTTTAGCTCTCCCCCCTCTCTTTTGAGCTCTCCCCCCTCTCTTTTGAGCTCTCCCCCCTCTCTTTTGCTCTTTCTCTCCCCCTCTCTTTTGCTCTCTCTCTCCCCTCCTCTCTTTTCCCCCCTCTCTTTCCCCTCTCAATTCCCCCCTCTCTTCCCCCTCCCTTTTGTGCTCTCTCTCTCCCCTCTTTTGTGCTCTCCCCCCTCTATTTTGCTCTCTCTCCCCTCTCTTTTTTCTCTTTCTCCCCTTTCTCCCCCTCTCTTTTGCTATCTCTCTCCCTCTCTTTTGCTCTCGTTATCTCCCCTATTTTGTTCTCTCCCCCCTTTCTTTTGCACTCCCTCTCTTTTGCTCTCTCTATCCCCCTCTTTTACTCTCTCTATCCCCCCTCTTTTGCTCTCTCTATACCCCCTCTTTTGCTCTCTCCCCCCTCTCTCTCCCCTCTTTTGCGCTCTCCCCCCTCTCGTTTGCTCTCTCCCCCTTTTCCCCCTCTCTTTTGCTGTCTCTCTCCCTCTCTTTTGCTCTCTCAATCCCCCCCTCTCTTCCCCCTCTCTTTTGTGCTCTCTCTCCCCTTTCTCCCCCTCTCTTTTGCTATCTCTCTCCCTCTCTTTTGCTCTCTCTATCTCCCCTATTTTGCTCTCTCTCTCTCCCCTTTATTTTGCTCTCCCTCCCCCTCTCATTGCTCTCTCTATCCCCCTCTTTTGCTCTGTCTATCCCCCCTTTTGCTCTTTCTCTACCCACCTCTTTTGCTCTCTCTCTATCCCCCCTCTTTTACTCTCTCTCTATCCCCCCCTCTTTTGAGCTTTCTCTCTCCCGCCCACCCTACCCCGTCCGACCCCGCCCACATCTCATCCGGCCCCGCCCAGCCCCGTCCACATCACACCCGGCCCCACCCACGTTACGTCCAGCCCCATCCACGTCACGCCGGCCCCGATCCGCTCACATCACTCCCGGCCATGCCCCCGTCATGCACAGGGTCGGCCCAGGTCCAGATGCCAGGTCAGTGTGTTGAAGGCCAGATGTATTTGTCCTTGCGCTGTCTCTACTACGCATGACAGCTTCGGACAAACACACTTGGCCTTTTAAATTATAGGTTATATATATATTTTTTGCCTAATAGAGTCGGGTCACAGGGTGTTTTTTAGCATCTCTTTAATTGGGTTCCTACCTAATATTCTTCCATTATGTGATTAGATGCAGAACACCACTCTGGAAATATATTTATATATATATATATATATATATATATATATATGTGTGTGTTTTTTTTACTTCCTGTGCAGCTGCAGCTCGACACGATCAGAGCACTGAGAGATCTCAGGTATTGATGTAACTGGAATCAATAAGTGAACCTTCTTCCTGAGCACAGACATTGGAGCCTGTTATCAGCATGAACTTATATGTGTTAGCGTATCCATTGTGGAGATAAGACTTGCAGCAAGCCTAAAGAATCTTTAGTCCGGCTTCAGACTCCTTCTACCAAAGGGTGTTCTCTGCAGGATCCTGATTCCATCTTCTCCAGTGGGTGCCATGTAGATGCCGATCCTGTTGTTGCCATCTTTGCCATCCTGTGGACTTCTACTTACATCATATGATTGAGGTCACTTCTAGTAAGTGAGAATTATCAGAAGGGGGAGGATTACAGGTTGTGTGCAGTCTGTGTATATCACCTTTCTACAACTTCTCCAGTCCCCCTTTTTTATTGCCCCAGGCTGTGTGTTCACATATTTGCTCATTCATTTGGGACTCTGTTCAGTTATCTCGAGCACTTTACAGCCTCTTCCTTGCATTGACTGTGCCCCCTTTTTTTATATATACATATACACATTTTTTGATCATTTTCTGTGGAGCCGTTTCCTCTGTCTGTGTGGATGTATATACATTTATCGTGTGTATACATTTATACTACAACCCTGTACACACATACATTTATATATATATATATATAAATATATATATATATATATATATATATATATATATATATATTTATATATATATATATATTTATATATATTTTTTTATGTTCATATGTTTTTTATGTTCATATGTGTTTATGGTTACTAACTGTACACCTGATCGTATTTTATATTTCATACAACTCTGGTTTGGACTTTTACTTCTTTGTTCGCTTGACCACCTCTTACTTATTTTTGGGGGGGTTTCAAAAAGCTTTATTTGCAACAAAATTAATATACATGACACACTAAGCATAGGATACATTTAAATAAGGATACAGGTAACTACTGATATCCAAGTAGAGAAGGTGAAAGTGAAAGTCCGGGTCAGGGAAAACCCGACCCCAAGTTCCGGGATATTGTGTCAATGTTCATCTGATGATGTTCAGTATCCCGTGAAATTAGAGTATACATTATATTTGTATACAATCGTTAGGCACAAACAAACATATAAACCAAAGAAATAAAAACAGCAACAATTGTGCAACTGTTCAAAGCAAAATGTTCGAAGTGGTTAATTGTAAGGCAGTGTAGAAATTCGGAGGTGATGTATGAGATAGTGGAATTAAACATTTAGTAGTGAGGAGGCCCCCACAAAAAGGGAAAGAGATGGGATCCTAGAGATCCCTCTGGATTAATTAAGCATGAATATCTGTAGGTCTAAGGGAGTAAATGTATTCTTCCCATATGAGACGAATTGATAGTCATCAACCTTCTTTAAACTTGAGTAGTGATATTGTTCTAGTTCTAAAGCGGTGGTTACTCTATCTCTTCAGAATTGTGTTGTGGGTAAAGTGTATTTTTCCCAGTAATATGGAATATATCTTTTGGCTGTGTTTATCATGATAGTTAGTAATTTAAGTCTGAGTGCACACTTTAAAGGGGGAAGTAGTTAAATAAAAATGTCCATGGTTTGTGAGGAAGAGAGATATTTAGAATTAATTCTATTTCTTTTTCAATGTCCGTCCAGTATAGCTGTGCAGTAGGACAGGTCCACCATATGTGCGTGAAGGTGCCTCTGTGTGTGAAACCTCTCCAGCAATGGGTGTTAGAGCCTGGGAATATCTTCCCTAGTTTATCTGGTGTATAGTGCCACTTACAAAGGAGATTCATGTTCATTTCTGCAATAGCTATAGACAAGGCAGAGGAACTCATTTGCTTATATTATTATTTGCCATGTTTTGAGTGGTTGATGATCATTGAATTCATTTTCCCAACTTGTGAGATAGGATGGGGAGTGCTCAGATTTATGTGAAATAAGTAATTTGAATGATATAGAACGGATACTGTTGCGCGGGAATGGCATGTAGCATATCGATTCAAAAGGTTTTAGGGGTCGGGTTAGGCTGTGTTTATCTACATGTACCGACAGGTAATGTGATAGTTGGAGGTATACATTCCATTTATTAAGTGTGGGGCCCAAAGTTTCTGCCAGGTCCTCCTTTGTTTTAAGTTTGCCATTTTGTAAAAGTGAATAATGGGGTATTACCTGATTTAGTGATTGAGTGACTGAATAGGTTGATTTCAAAGGTAGGGGGACAATGGGGTTATTTAGCAGAGGCGTCAGAGGTGAGTGTGATGTTAAAAATATCTTGTAACCATTTAAGATTTTGTCCCAGATTTTGAAAGTCTCATGTATAAGAAAGGGAGGGTTAGGGAGATGTTGTTCTCATTTAGTTTTAAGCCAGCATTGACCTCCTAGTTGTGTACTGTTGGAGAGCACATGTTCCAGAGGCACCCATTCTTTATGGCTACCATGTTTGCACCAGTCCACAATCCTGGTCATAAAGGTTGCAAAGCGATACAACATTAGGTTCGGGGCTCCTAGACCCCCATTAAGTTTAGCTCGGTATAAAGTGTTTGTGGCGACTCTTGGGCATCTGTGGTTCCAAATAAAGGAGTTTACAAGTTTTTGTAGCTGGTATATTGTGGCGTCAGGTATTGGTATAGGAAGTGTTTGAAAAATGTAAAGAATTTTGGGTAGTATTACTATTTTAACTGCATTTATTCTCCCCAGCCATGAGATAGGTTTGTGGGTCCAGGAGTGTAATGTGGTGATGATGTGGGTTTTTAAAGGGTCATAGTTCAAGGTGGCTAGCTTATCAAAGTGTGGGGAAATTTGTATTCCTAAGTATTTGAGTGCCACCAGTTGGTGCCGGAATTGGTGTGATCGGAGTAATAATAAATCATCATGTGTTGCTCTTAGACTAATGAATTCCGATTTGGCATTATCGATACGGAAATTAGAAAAGTCTCCATACATCTTAAAAAGATTAATTAGAGATGGAATGGACATTTTAAGATTTGTGAGTGTGAGGATCATATCGTCTGCATAGAGTGACATTTTATATTCCTGTTGTCCTATAGTAATTCCGCTGATGGTAGGGGAGGATCTGATATATGATGCCAGAACTTCCATTGCTAGTATGTACAGAGTTGGGGACAATGGGCATCCTTGTCATGACCATGAATAAGGAACCACCGAAACATGTAGGGCAGATTGGTCCCTAGCCATGATATACCTGCTTAATTGTTTTTAATGCATGTTGCCTAATTTTGTGTGTTTTCCTTTTTTGCTGATGGAGGAGAATTGAAAGAATAAAATAGAAGCTTTTTGAAGGATCGCTGTGTTCTATCGTTCTTTCTGCATCCTTGTCTTGTTCCATTACTAATTTGGAATGGGCAGGACAGGGAATTGTTTAATTTAATCTTAGCTGTGGGATGGTTGTAGAGAGCAAGGATTTTATGAATAAACTGAGCATGAAAGCCAAATCTTGTTAAAGTGTGTGAAAGGAATGATCATCTTAGGTGATCAAAGGTCTTTTCTGCATCCATTGAGAGAATTATAGAGTGAATGTGATGGTTGTTGGCGTACTCTATGATATTCAAGATTTTAGTAGTATTATCTCTGGCTTCTCGGTGAGGGGTAAATCCCACCTGGTTAGTATGGATTAGATTCTGAATGACCGTATTTAAACAAGTGGTAATAATTTTGGCATAAAGCTTAATATCTACATTTAAAAGCGATATGGGGTGGACGTTTGAAGGAGTCATGGCTGGTTTACCCTTTTTTGGCAATACTACCACATGTGCCTCCAACATGGAGGGAGGGAATGCGGTTCCATTAGCAAATTCATTAAAGATTTCAGTTAGATGTGGGATAAGGGTTTCTTGAAAGGTTTGGTAGTATTTAGTAGAAAAGTCATCTGGGCCTGGGCTTTTACCTTGTTTAAGTGTCTGGATGGCTAATAATATTTTCTAAGTGGTAATGGAGGCTGTTAGAAATGGGGTCTCCAGTTGGCAGTCGGTTTGCACCCTTTCCAAGTAGGGACCCTCACTCTAGTTAGGATAAGGGAGATACCCGCTCAGATAAACCCTGCTCACCCCCTTGGTAGCTTGGCACGAGCAGCAGGCTTATCTCAGAAGCAATGTGTAAAGCATTTGCACATAACACACAGTAACACAGTGAAAACACTACAAAAGGGCACCACACCAGTTTTAGAAACAGATAGCCAATATTAAACTATTTAAAACAAGACCAAATACGATAAAAATCCAGCATACAGTAATAAAAATATGAATGCTGCAAGATGTATTCAAAAACACAGTTCCTTGCAGTCGATAGCTCCACCTGGGGCTATCACGGCGTCATCATACACAAAACCAACAGTTCAGGCCAGCCGCGGCGTTGCGGGCCAGCTACGGTGTCGGGAAGACCCGCAAACAGTACCTTGAATTTGCAGGGCGTCGTGATCCTTGCGGTGAGCTCTGGAGAGCGTCGTCGCTTCCGGAGTCGGTGCAGGAGTCGTCGGGCCCTTGGTGTTCACATGCGTTGCGGATCGAACTCTGGGCTGATGACATCAGGTGCGCCGGCGTCGGGGCTCCGGTGTGAAGCGGGACGATGCAACGTGCAGTGCCCACAGGTTACGGTGCAGGCAGCGGCTCGGTGACGGTATCCAGCAGCATCGGTGAGACCAGGGCTGCGGTGTGAAGCGGGGCGGTGCGACGTGCGGTGTCCACAGGTCACGGTGCAGGCAGGGATGCCTGGTGATGACACTGGAGTCGATGGTGCTGGCGTCGGGGGGCCGGGGCTGCGGTGCGGGACGGTGCTTCGTGTACCTCACGAGCGGTGTCCACAGGCCAAAGTGCAGGCAGCGGCGCTGGTGTCAGCAGGAGCGGCGTCATCGAGGATGCCCAGGCTGCGGTGTGAGCAGGCGATGCCAGAGTGCGGGCCCACAGGTCGCGGTGCGAGCAGCAGCTCGGTGAAGTCGTCCGATGACAGCGTCGGTGAGACCAGGGTCGTGGTGCGAAGTGGGGCAATGCGGCTCCGTGCGGCGTTGACAAGTCACAATGCAGGCCAGCAGCGTCGGTGGCGGCGTCACAGTGATTTCTCCTCTTGAACAGCACAAAACACACAGTACCCAGTGCTGCATGTCGAGGAAACTGAAGTCTTTGGAATCCCTGAGACTACCAACAGGAGGCAAGCTCTACTCCCAGCCCTTGGAGAACTTTCTCAAGCAGGACACACAGCAAAGTTTACTCTTTGCACTCTTTTCAGGCAGAAGCAGCAACTGCAGGCCAGTCCAGCAAAGCAACACAGCAAAGGGACAGTACTCCTCCTCCAGCTCTTCAGCTCTTCTCTTTGCAGAGCTTCCTCGTGAGTCCAGCAAGATCCTAGAAAGATTCCAGAAAGATTCTCAAGTCTGTAGTTTTGGTTGCTCTTCTTATACCCATTTTGGCCTTTGAAGTAGGTTTACTTCAAAGAAGATTCTCACTTGCTTGTGAAATCCTGCCTTGCCCAGGCAAGGCCTGAGGCACACACCAGGGGGTTGGAGTCTGCATTGTGTGAGGGCAGGCACAGTCCTTTCAGGTGTGAATGACCACTCCTCCCCTCCCTCCTAGCAGAGATGTCTCATCAGGAAATGCGGGCTACACCCCAGCTCCCTTTGTGTCACTGTCTAGTGAGAGGTGCAAACAGCCCAACTGTCAAACTGACCCAGGCAGGGAATCCACAAACAAGGCAGAGTCACAGAATGGTTTAAGCAAGAAAATGATCACTTTCTAAAAGTGGCATTTTCGAACACACAATCTCAAAACCAACTTTACTAAAAGATGTATTTTTAAATTGTGAGCTCAGCGACCCCAAACTCCACCTGTCCATCTGCTCTCAAAGGGAATCTACACTTTAATCATTTATAAAGGTAGCCCCCATATTAACCTATGAGAGAGAGAGGTCTTGCAACAGTGAAAACCGAATTTGGCAGTATTTCACTGTTAGGACATATAAACCATATTACTATATGTCCTACCTTAACCATACACTGCACCCTGCCCATGGGGCTACCTAGGGGTGTCTTACATGTAAGAAAAGGGAAGGTTTAGGCCTGACAAGTGGGTACACTTGACAAGTCGAATTGGCAGTTGAAAACTGCAAACACAGACACTGCGTGGCAGGTCTGAGACATGATTACAGGGCTACTTATGTGGGTGGCACAACCAGTGCTGCAGGCCCACTAGTAGCATTTGATTTACAGGCCCTGGGCACCTCTAGTGCACTTTACTAGGGACTTACCAGTAAATCAAATATGCCAATCATGGATAAACCAATCAACAGTACAATTTATCTAGGGGGCACTTGCACTTTAGCACTGATTAGCAGTGGTAAAGTGCGCAGAGACAATAAACCAGCAAAAACAGAGTCCAAAACCAGGAGGTCAGAAGGCAAAAAGACAGGGGAGACATGCCAAAAAGCTGCCAGGTCTAACACATGTCCCCTCCAGCTGAGAGTAGGGGGAACTACCCAACCCTTGGGGAGTCCTCCTCACTAAGGCGGAAGAACCTGGACAGACCATCAGCATTGGCGTGTTCTGTACCAGGGCGGTGTTCCACCGTAAAGTCCATCCCCTATAGGGAAATGGACCACCTCAACAGTTTTGGGTTCTCACCCCTCATCTGCATTAACCATCTGAGGGGCCTGTGGTCGGTCTGAACCCGGAAGTGAGACCCAAACAAGTAGGGTCTTAGCTTCTTCAGTGCCCAGACCACTGCAAAAGCTTCCCTTTCAATTGCACTCCACCTTTGTTCCCTGGGGAGTAGTCTCCTGCTAAGGAAGACTATAGGCTGGTCTAGGCCCTCTTTGTTTAGCTGCAAAAGTACTGCTCCCACACCATGCTCAGAAGCATCTGTCTGTACCACAAACTCCTTGGAGAAGTCAGGGGCCAGTAGCACGGGGGCTGTGCACATGGCTTCCTTTAGAGTGTCAAACGCGGTCTGGCACACCTCAGTCCAGATCACCTCTCTGGGCTGCTTCTTAGAAGTCAGCTCTGTCAAGGGGGCAACAATGGTGCCATATCCCTAGACAAATCTCCCGTAGTACCCGGTGAGGCCTAAGAAGGCTCTCACCTCTGTCTGGGTCCTGGGGGGTGCCCAAGCCCGAATGGCATCAACTTTGGGTTGTAGGGGTGCCACCCGGCCACTCCCTACCTGGTGTCCTAAGTACACCACTGACCCCCTGCCCTTTCTGGAACTTTCTGGCCTTGATAGTAAGACCTGCAACTTGCAGCGCCTTCAACACTTCCCAGAGGTGGTGCAGGTGGTCCTCCCAACTGAAGCTGAAAACAGCAATGTCGTCAAGGTAAGCGGCACTGAAGTTTTCAAGCCCAGCCAGGACCTGATTGACCAACCTCTGGAAGGTGGCAGGGGCGTTCTTCAACCCGAAGGGCATGACACGGAACTGGAAGTGCCTCTCTGGTGTTGAGAATGCTGACCTCTCCTTGGCCCCCTTAGTTAAGGCAATCTGCCAGTACCCCGACGTTAAATCAAACATGCTGAGGAACTTGGCTGCCCCTAACTGATCTATGAGCTCATCAGCTCTGGGGATGGAGTGGGCGTCTGTTTTGGTGACGGTATTGAGCCCCCGGTAGTCCACACAGAAGCAAAGTTCTGGTGTGGCACCTGGTGCAGCAGGCTTGGGTACCAGAACCACTGGGCTGGACCAAGGGCTGCTGGAGTGCTCAATCACCCCTAGAGCCAACATCTTGGAAACCTCCTTCTTGATGCTGGCCTTCACTCTGTCAGCCAACCTGTAAACCTTGTTTTTCACAGGCAAGCTGTCTCCAGTGTCCACATCATGCATGCATAGATGGGTGACCCCTGGAGCAAGTGAGAACAGAGTTGCAAAGTGTTCCAGTAACTGGCAACACTCACTCTGTTGTTCTAGAGTCAGAGAAGGGGAGAGGACCACACCTTCTACTGACCCATCCTGCTCCTTGGCAGACAGGAGGTCAGGGAGAGGTTCACTCTCCTCTTCCATCCCATCATCTGTAGCCAGAAGCATGGTTAACTCGGACATCTCGAAGTGGGGTTTGAGGCGGTTTACATGTAGGACCCTCAAGGGGTTCCTAGGAGTCTGCAAGTCCACCAAGTAGGTAAGGTCACTCTTGCGCTCCTTCACCTCAAATGGCCCTGACCACCTGTCCTGCAGAGCACAAGGCTCTACGGGGGCCATGACCCACACTTTTTGGCAAGGCTGAAACTCAACCAGAGTGGTATTCTGGTCATACCAGCATTTCATGTCCTCCTGGCTCGCCTCAAGGTTCTCTTGCGTGAGCTTCCGGAAGAGGGTGGTCTGGTTCCGGAAGGCCAGCATGTAACTTAATACATCCTGGGGTGGCTTCCTAGGAGCTTGCTCCTAGCCCTCCTTCACCAGACTCAGAGGTCCTCTGACCGGGTGCCCATACAACAGTTCAAAGGGGCTAAAGCCCACCCCCTTCTGTGGTACTTCCCGGTAGGCAAAGAGAAGGCAGGGTAAGAGGACGTCCCACTTACACCTCATGGAGCCTGAGAAACCCCCAATCATGCCTTTCAGGGTTCGGTTGAATCTCTTAACCAACCCGTTACTTTGGGGGTGGTAAGGAGTGGTGAATTTGTAGTTCACTCCACATCCCTTCCACATGGCTTTCATATACATGGACATAAAATTGGTACCCCGGTCAGATACCACCTCCTTGGGGAAACCCACTCGGGTAAAGATCCCCATCAGTGCCCTGGCCACAACGGGTGCGGTCACTGTCCTCAGTGGGATAGCTTCCGGGTACCGGGTGGCATGGTCCACCAAGACCAGGATGAACCTGTTGCCTAGGGCTGTCTTAGGGTCCAGAGGCCCTACTATATCAATGCCCAACCGCTCAAAAGGGGTGCTCACGACAGGAAAGGGTTGGAGGGGGGCCTTACCCTTCCCTCCACTTTTGCCACTTGCTTGGCAAGTCTGACAGGATCTGCAGAATGCATCAGAATGTTTTCTCATCTGGGGCCAATGAAAGTGGGTGACAAGCCGGTCAAAGGTCTTGCCTTGCCCCAAATGTCCTGCCAGAGGCACATCATGAGCCAAACCCAGTAGGAAGGCTCTGAAGCACTGGGGTACCACCAGCACACGGGCTGCCCCAGGTTCAGCAACCTTAGGCTCGCTGTACAGGAAATCATTCTCCCAGTAAATCAGGTGACCTTTGGGCTCAGCGCCAGCTGCCTGGTCTTCGGCCTGCTGCCTAAGGCCCAGGAGAGTAGGGCACACCTTCTGCTCTGCACAGAACTCCTCCCTGGTGGGACCCCCCTCTTGCTGCCAATGGGTCAGCTCAGGTAAGTCTCCCAGTTCAGCCACTTGCTCACTGGTAGGTGCCAGGGCTTCCCCCTCAAGGTCAGCCTCCTCCCAGACCGTGGGAACCTCTGGGGCGGGTTTCCTGCACCCCTTGCCCTTTCTCGTGGCAGTCACCTGGGCCAATGTTTCAGGCTCCAGGTCCGTCTGATCACCCTGATTGGCTGCCATGGACCGAGTGGTCACGCATGCCACTCTGGCAACCCTAACATCCCCAAGTGCGACCTGAGCTCCACCTCCTTCCAGGTGGAAGTCTCCAGGTCGTTGCCCAGCAGACAGTCAACTGGCATGGTGGGACTCACAGCTACCCTCAAGGAACCTGAGACCCCTCCCCACTCAAAGGGAACCTGCGCCACCTTACATCGGCGCTCTGAGCTGTCCACTGCAACTACTTGGTGGAATACACCAGGGACTATGTGCTCTTCAGACACCAGGTGACACCGGACCGTGGTCACACTGGCTCCAGTATCTCTGAGAGCCTCTACTCTCTGCCCATTGATGGTCACCCACTGTCTGTATTTTTTAGTGTTATTAGGCATTAACCATCTCACCGTCCCCTAGTGAGACAAGGGTCATCTCTGTGGGATCCCCGCAACCCCTTGGTCTGCCCACCGCTGGGTGGTGGTGTCCACTTGGGACACTTTGGATCTCCCTTCATGTGACCCTCCTGGTCACAAGCAAAGCACTTACGGTGCCCTGCCGCTGCAGGCTTTCCTGCAGAGGCCCATGGTTTCTTATCTCCTGGGGGGTGGGATTTCCTACCCGGGTTACTAGATTGGGGCCCTTTGGAAGACTCCTTTGGTTTACCCTTGTCCCCCCCACTCTGCTGCTGGGAATCCTGCCCACCTTTATCAGAAACTCCCCCATATACCTTTTTGTGGACTCTGGTACTCACCCAGTAGTCCTCCTCCATAGCAAGCTTCCTGGGGTCAGTCAGCCTACTATCAGTTAAGTGCTGGCGCAGCTCTGAAAAACATAGACTAGACAAGTGCTCCCACGCAATTAAGTTGTACAGCCCCTGAAAATCTGTCACATTGCTGCCCTTTACCCAACCATCCAGTGCTCTGCAAAACGAATCTACACATTCTAACCAGGTCTGGGACTCAGTTTTCTTACTTTGCCCAAACTGATCCCTGTACTTGTCAGGAGTGAGACCATACCGAGTGAGAAGGGCCTCCTTCATGTCAGCATAGGTGAGGTTGTACCCCTTGCCCAAAGCTAGCAAAGTGTCCCTCCCCTCCTCTGTGAAGTGGTTCCACAATCCTGCCCCCCAATTCTTCTCAGGGACCCCATTCATGTGGATGGATGCTTCATATCCCTGAAACCTCTGTATGTCATCTCCCTTCTTGTACTCTCTCCCTACGTTTTTAGGAATGTGCACAATTCTGTCTGACTGCACTGAGGAATTGCTACCACCATCCTGGCTGGACCTGCTCCTCACATCCAGCTCTTTTACTTTAAGCTCATGCTCCAAGAACATTTTCTTCTCCTCCATTTTCAATCTCTCCAACTCAATCTGGTGTCTCCTGGTTTCCCTCCTGTCCTCCAGCTCCTCTGGAGTCAGGCTCTTAGAACCACCACTGCTGCCTGAACCAGGGGGTACCTCCCCCCCTAGCAGCTCCTGTACCCTTAGTACATCTTCCCTAGGATTTGTGTCAGCAGACTCTCCATTTGGATCCTCAGCCTGCCCACTGGCAGCTCTGGCGGCTACCCAGGCCCTCAGCGCCTTTTGTAGCTCATCCTTCTTGGTGAGGCCTCTGACCTGAACTTTGAGGTTTTTACAAACTGTCTTCAGTTCCTTCATGGTATAGGTTTCCAGCCTATCCTTCTCAAAAGCCAAATCTTGGGATGCAACTGAAGATGCTCTCGATTGAGACATGATGTCATTGGAGTTCACTTGAACTCAAGATCAAAAATAGGTCAAAGAGAAAAACAGAAATAGAAATCTGTATGTGGCACGTAATGGTCTGCGATATGGTAGTAGTGTACACCAATCACTGTAAGTCAAGTGCAAATGCAAGTCCTATCCCCACCGCTGGCACCAATGTTAGAAATGGGGTCTCCAGTTGGCAGTCGGTTTGCACCCTGTCCAAGTAGGGACCCTCACTCTAGTTAGGATAAGGGAGATACCCGCTCAGATAACCCCTGCTCACCCCCTTGGTAGCTTGGCACGAGCAGCAGGCTTATCTCAGAAGCAATGTGTAAAGCATTTGCACATAACACACAGTAACACAGTGAAAACACTACAAAAGGGCACCACACCAGTTTTAGAAACAGATAGACAATATTTAACTATTTAAAACAAGACCAAATACGATAAAAATCCAGCATACAGTAATAAAAATATGAATGCTGCAAGATGTATTCAAAAACACAGTTCCTTGCAGTCGATAGCTCCACCTGGGGCTATCACGGCGTCGTGATACACAAAACCAACAGTTCAGGCCGGCCGCGGTGTCGTGGGCCAGCTACGGTGTCGGGAAGACCCGCAAACAGTACCTTGGATTTGCAGGGCGTCATGATCCTTGCGGTGAGCTCCGGAGAGCGGCGTCGCTTCTGGAGTCGGTGCAGGAGTCGTCGGGCCCTTGGTGTTCACACGCGTTGTGGAGCGAACTCCGGGCTGATGACGTCAGGTGCGCCGGCGTCGGGGCTGCGGTGCGAAGCGGGATGATGCGACATGTGGTGCCCACAGGTTACGGTCAGGCAGCGGCTCATTGATGGCGTCCAACGGCGTCGGTGGGACCAGGGCTGCGGTGTGAAGCGGGGCGGTGTGACATGCGGTGTCCACAGGTCAGGGTGCAGTCAGGGATGCCTGGTGACGTTACTGGAGTCGATGGTGCTGGCGTCGGGGGGCCGGGGCTGCGGTGCGGGATGGGACGGTGCTTCGTGTACCTCACGAGCGGTGTCCACAGGCCACGGTGCAGGCAGCGGCGCCGGTGTCAGCAGGAACAGTGTCGTCGGGGATGCCCAGGCTGTGGTGTGTGCAGGCGATGCCGGAGTGCGGGGCCCACAGGTCGCAGTGCGAGCAGCGGCTCGGTGAAGTCGTCCAATGACAGCGTCGGTGAGACCAGGGTCGCGGTGCGAAGCAGGGCAATGCGGCTCCGTGCGGCGTTGACAAGTCACGGTGCAGGCCAGCGGCGTCGGTGGCGGCGTCGCAGTGATTTCTCCTCTTGAACAGCACAAAACACACAGTTCCCAGTGCTGCAGGTCGAGGAAATTGAAGTCTTTGGAATCCCTGAGACTGCCAACAGGAGGCAAGCTCTACTCCAAGCCCTTGGAGAACTTTCTCAAGCAGGACACACAGCAAAGTTTACCCTTTGCACTCTTTTCAGGCAGAAGCAGCAACTGCAGGCCAGTCCAGCAAAGCAACACAGCAAAGGGACAGTACTCCTCCTCCAGCTCTTCAGCTCTTCTCCTTGCAGAGGTTCCTCGTGAGTCCAGCAAGATCCTAGAAAGATTCCAGAAAGATTCTCAAGTCTGTAGTTTTGGGTGCTTTTCTTTTACCCATTGTGGCCTTTGAAGTAGGTTTACTTCAAAGAAGATTCTCACTTGCTTGTGAAATCCTGCCTTGCCCAGGCAAGGCCTGAGGCACACACCAGGGGGTTGGAGTCTGCATTGTGTGAGGGCAGGCACAGTCCTTTCAGGTGTGAATGACCACTCCTCCCCTCCCTCCTAGCAGAGATGGCTCATCAGGAAATGCGGGCTACACCCCAGCTCCCTTTGTGTCACTGTCTAGTGAGAGGTGCAAACAGCCCAACTGTCAAACTGACCCAGACAGGGAATCCACAAACAAGGCAGAGTCACAGAATGGTTTAAGCAAGAAAAGGCTCACTTTCTAAAAGTGGCATTTTCGAACACACAATCTCAAAACCAACTTTACTAAAAGATGTATTTTTAAATTGTGAGCTCAGGGACCCCAAACTCCACCTGTCCATCTGCTCTCGAAGGGAATCTATGCTTTAATCATTTATAAAGGTAACCCCCATGTTAACCTATGAGAGAGATAGGTCTTGCAACAGTGAAAACCGAATTTGGCAGTATTTCACTGTTAGGACATATAAACCATATTACTATATGTCCTACCTTAACCATACACTGCACCCTGCCCATGGGGCTACCTAGGGGTGTCTTACATGTAAGAAAAGGGAAGGTTTAGGCTTGGCAAGTGGGTACACTTGCCAAGTTGAATTGACAGTTGAAAACTGCAAACACAGACACTGCGTGGCAGGTTTGAGACATGATTACAGGGCTACTTATGTGGGTGGCACAACCAGTGCTGCAGGCCCACTAGTAGCATTTGATTTACAGGCCCTGGGCACCTCTAGTGCACTTTACTAGGGACTTACCAGTAAATCAAATATGCCAATCATGGATAAACCAATCAACAGTACAATTTACCTAGGGGGCACTTGCACTTTAGCACTGATTAGCAGTGGTAAAGTGCGCAGAGACAATAAACCAGCAAAAACAGAGTCCAAAACCAGGAGGTCAGAAGGCAAAAAGACAGGGGAGACACGCCAAAAAGCTGCCAGGTCTAACAGGGGCATTGAGATCTCTTAATTGCTCTTCTATAAGAGTGGGGAGGGGACAATTCTGGAGAAATTGTTTAATTTTCTGAGGGGTTTGAGAGGGTGAGACCTCCAGATTAATATTGTACAAAGTAGAATAATAGGTATGGAATGTGTGTAGAATGCCAGGAGTGTTTTTTTGTGGGGGCTTGTTAGGGGGCTGGATTTCATATACAGGGAGTGCAGAATTATTAGGCAAGTTGTAATTTTGAGGATTAATTTTATTATTGAACAACAACCATGTTCTCAATGAACCCAAAAAACTCATTAATATCAAAGCTGAATAGTTTTGGAAGTAGTTTTTAGTTTGTTTTTAGTTATAGCTATTTTAGGGGGATATCTGTGTGTGCAGGTGACTATTACTGTGCATAATTATTAGGCAACTTAACAAAAAACAAATATATACCCATTTCAATTATTTATTTTTACCAGTGAAACCAATATAACATCTCAACATTCACAAATATACATTTCTGACATTCAAAAACAAAACAAAAACAAATCAGTGACCAATATAGCCACCTTTCTTTGCAAGGACACTCAAAAGCCTGCCATCCATGGATTCTGTCAGCGTTTTGATCTGTTCACCATCAACATTGCATGCAGCAGCAACCACAGCCTCCCAGACACTGTTCAGAGAGGTGTACTGTTTTCCCTCCTTGTAAATCTCACATTTGATGATGGACCACAGGTTCTCAATGGGGTTCAGATCAGGTGAACAAGGAGGCCATGTCATTAGATTTTCTTCTTTTATACCCATTCTTGCCAGCCACGCTGTGGAGTACTTGGACGCGTGTGATGGAGCATTGTCCTGCATGAAAATCATGTTTTTCTTGAAGGATGCAGACTTCTTCCTGTACCACTGCTTGAAGAAGGTGTTTTCCAGAAACTGGCAGTAGGACTGGGAGTTGAGCTTGACTCCATCCTCAACCCGAAAAGGCCCCACAAGCTCATCTTTGATGATACCAGCCCAAACCAGTACTCCACCTCCACCTTGCTGGCGTCTGAGTCGGACTGGAGCTCTCTGCCCTTTACCAATCCAGCCACGGGCCCATCCATCTGGCCCATCAAGACTCACTCTCATTTCATCAGTCCATAAAACCTTAGAAAAATCAGTCTTGAGATATTTCTTGGCCCAGTCTTGACGTTTCAGCTTGTGTGTCTTGTTCAGTGATGGTCGTCTTTCAGCCTTTCTTACCTTGGCCATGTCTCTGAGTATTGCACACCTTGTGCTTTTGGGCACTCCAGTGATGTTGCAGCTCTGAAATATGGCCAAACTGGTGGCAAGTGGCATCTTGGCAGCTGCACGCTTGACTTTTCTCAGTTCATGGGCAGTTATTTTGCGCCTTGGTTTTTCCACACGCTTCTTGCGACCCGGTTGACTATTTTGAATGAAATGCTTGATTGTTCGATGATCACGCTTCAGAAGCTTTGCAATTTTAAGAGTGCTGCATCCCTCTGCAAGATATCTCACTATTTTTGACTTTTCTGAGCCTGTCAAGTCCTTCTTTTGACCCATTTTGCCAAAGGAAAGGAAGTTGCCTAATAATTATGCACACCTGATATAGGGTGTTGATGCCATTAGACCACACCCCTTCTCATTACAGAGCTGCACATCACCTAATATGCTTAATTGGTAGTAGGCTTTCGAACCTATACAGCTTGGAGTAAGACAACATGCATAAAGAGGATGATGTGGTCAAAATACTCATTTGCCTAATAATTCTGCACTCCCTGTATATGCGATTTAAGTTTCTTTTTTTTAAGGGTTCTTGCTAAGTATTTGCCAGCTCTATTGCTTTCATAGTGAAATAGGGTGTTAGATTTGTATCTGAGAATATGGTATTCAATTTGTAAAAAGTTGTCTAGAGCTTTTCTGGTGTTTGTTAGTTCAGATAGGAGTATAGGGTCTGATTGTTTATGCTGGAAATCTAGGCTAGAAAGTGTGCTAGTCAGTTCATAATATAGTTGTCTTTGGGCTTGTGTAATTTGGGATTTCATTTTAATGAGTTCCCCCCTAAGGAAGCATTTATGTGCTTCCCAGACGGAAAATTGATTAGGGGCTGACGGGGCGTTGATTTGAAAATTTTCTATTAGAATACTGTTCAGCTTGGTGATTGATTCTACATTGTTTCGCAATGCATCATCAAGTGTCCAGAGAAAGGGGCTAGATGAGTGTTCCGGCCAATGGATATGAAGCTCTACCGCTGAGTGATCCGACCATATATTTCGCATCAGCATATTTGAGAAAGGCCTAGTTCATTAGTGAAGATATTTTCTATGCGACTATAGGATTTGTTGGGATGGGAGTAGAATGTAAAATCCTTTGTGGAAGGGTGCACAAAGCATTGTAAAGTTTATGTAGTTTAAGATTTTTCCAGATATAAGGAAGAAATGTTGTGTTTGGCTTTATGAGTGAGTTGGTGTTGTCTAGTTGTGGTTGGAGAGGAAAATTGAAGTCCCCTCCCACATAAATTGGTCCTTTGGAAATGTCTAAAATATGGTTGAACATTCTAGTGTAAAATGATTTTTGGTTTGCCTTGAGAGTGTAAATGTTTATAAGTGTTATAGGTTTCCCATATAACAGACCTACCAAACCTAAGAATCTACCTTCTGTGTCGGCCACTTTTTGTATGAGTGTAAAGGGCAATGTTCTCTTAAGTAATATACTGACTCCACATTTTTTAGTAGGGCCAGAGCTGTGATAATGTTGGGTATATGTTTGTCCTAGGTACTTTGGGTGGTGGTTTCTTTTAAAGTGGGTTTCTTGTAAATATATAATGTCAGCTTGTCAATTTGCTAAGTTGGAGAGTGCTTTAGATTGTTTGTAAGGCGAGTTTAATCCCTTAGCATTCAGTATAATTAATGAACAGGTTTTATTAGAATTTTGAGGTGACATAGATAGTGGCAGTGTTGGAAATTTGAGTTATGAAGTCTGACTGAAACTTATATCTGTCGGGTGGTGTTAGTTTGGGAAGGCCTCCTCTACACTATATAAAGAGAAAGTAAAAGTAACATTGCAGGTATACAATATGCAGGTACATTTGGCACAAATTGATAACAAAACAGTAAAAACATTATCTACAAATAATACAACAAACATATATCTAAGTCTAGAATTAGACATTCTTCATGTGAATAATGTATTAATAAAAAGGCCTTAGGGCCGGTAGTGGGAAGATGGTGCAGTAGATCTCAAGTGCATAGAAGAATGGGGAGATCTCGGAGGGGGGGGGGGTGATGACTTCCTGGCATCTTTATCCTGATGACGTTGATCTTTAGTTTTACAAGGCATTTTGGTTTGCCACTTTGTGGGGTTAGGATTGAATGACAGATAAATCTCATATTATCTTGGATGACCATAAGTTGAACAGGAAATCCCCATCTGTAAAGGGATCTTTTTGTTGTGCAATAGGGAAGTAAGTGGGGCAAAATCTTTTCTACATTGTAGGGTTCTTGTGGAGAGGTCCTGAAAGAATTGTATTACATTTCCTCTGAATTTAACAGGTTGCTGTTTTCTGGACTGATTGAGGAGAATCTCGTTTTCTAGAAAGTTCTTAAACCGGATAATAATATCCCTGGGAGGAGCTGTATCAGGGGGTTTGGGGTGAAGGGCTCTATGAGCTCTGACCCAAAGGATGTTGTCTGTATAGGAGGATTCTTTTATAGTAGAAAACAGTGTTTGGAGATATTCAGGAAAGTCTTTTGGTAATATAGATTCAGGTATTCCTCTTAGTCATAGGTTTTTCCTCCTCCTTTTCAAGATCATCTATCTTGTCCATGAGAGTTTCAACTGTTTCTTGATGAGCAGAGGTTTTATCATCTATACATTGAATATCCTCTCTTATCTATTCAGTTTCGGCTTCCAACATGTCTACTTGAGAGCCTAAGGTTTGTAGATCTTGTTTTAGCTCTGACAGTTCCTCTCTTAGGCATGTCCTTAAGATGTCGGAGATCTCCTACTTTGATGCAAAGTATGAGAACATAGAGGCAGGGATTTGAGTGTTGTCATCAGAAGGCATTGTAGGTACCAGTGTTGGAGCTTGGGGGGCTAAGAGAGGGTCTGGTCTTATTACTAGAGTCAGCAGGGGAAGAAGGTTGCTCCGCTGCAAAATATGAAGGCATAGAGGCCTATTTATGAAATGTCTGTCGGACCTGATCCGACAGTGCGGATCAGGTCCGACAGACATCGCTGAATGCGGAGAGCAATACCCTCTCCGTATTCAGCATTGCACCAGCAGCTCTTGTGAGCTGTTTGTGCAACGCCGCCCCCTGCAGACTCTGGCCGCTAGCAGGGGGTGTCAATCATCCGATCGTACTCGAATTCCGGCGATTCCTGTCTGCCTTATCAGAGCAGGCGGACAGTGTTATGGAGCAGCAGTCTTTAGAAAACACGAGCCCTCAAGCTCCGTATGGAGCTTGATAGATAGGCCCCATGGTGTGAGTCTTGGTGACTGTTTGTTTTGGCATTCTTTCTGACTTTGTTGGTCTCCTGGTTGCCATTGTGGGCCAATAGAGATGTTATAATATTTTACTAGTCAGGACACAGGTGCAGGTTTGCAGAGGGGTTATTGCTTCCAATTCAAGTAGATCATTTCTGAGATCACCACTGCAACAGATAACAATGTGTCCCAAATGATGTTGAATGTGAATTCCCCTTAAGTTGCTCTAACTTAGAGCTGCAGTGTGGATACAGGATCAATGTAAGGGTATATAGCCTTGTATGTCTACCAGCCTTTAACAATTCCCCTCTATAGTGGTCTGGTCTGGGTGCAAATTGAATCAAAGTCTCTGCAGTGTGTTCTCATGTAACTGCGTATGCGGACTGTTTTGGCCTGGGAGTCAGGTGTGACGCAGTTAATATATTTCTGCAATTATTTATCTCTCAGCTGATTCTTAATAAGTGCCCTGCTCCCACTCAGGTATGAGTGTGTAGATTGTATGTCACTATTGTGTCAGGTTTAGAAAGGGTTTCCTCGTCTGTAAGCATATGCGGCCCTGCTATTTCCACTGTGTGGCTCTTCCCTCTCACCTTGGGGATTCTGGATGGCTTAGAGGTGTCCGCTTTGCAGTGCAGCTATGATGCGGTGAGATACGCTGTGGGCTCTGGGAATACCGGTCAGCAAGATGGTGCTGGTAACCTCTGCGTGCTAGCAAACAGGCTCATTCCTTAATGATATTCTGTCAAAGATCCGTACGATCGTTGTGCTGGTAGTTTCCAGGCATTATTGGCTTGCTTAGATGTTGGATTTTCTCCAGATAGGCTGTTTATAGCCCAGGAATAGCTGTTTTAGAGACTATGAATATGGTGCTCCAATGTTACACGGCCATCGTGACTGCTGCCGGCTCTGCCCCCCTCGACCACCTCTTTCTTTTTCTGACATTTTGTATCTCATTCACTGTGGGTTGTTCTGTCCCCAGTGAGGGTCTGTTTTTTGCTGCACATTTTGGTATTAGCCCAACCATGCAGGTTCTTAGTGCTTCTTTATCTCTTGTGTGTGTGTATATATATATATATATATATATATATATATTCTAATCTGATAGAAATATAAAGCTTATCCTGTCCAGCACTAACCAATCCCTATGTAAGTAATTGGATATGCTAATCTAAAATGTCAAACCTTATAGTGGCATAAAAATGAAAATATCTAAAGTGCCAATCATATGCTACAACAAAGGAGCATTAAAAAGAGAGTATTTATTTGGAACAACATGAGCAAGTTATATAACAATCTGAAGGATACTCAAAACAATTCCTATCATAGTGCACTATGAAATAAGCCTACCAGCTGGGAAAAACATATAATATAAAAAAATAATAAATAAAAATATTGAAAACATGACTAATCAAAAACCTAAAAAAGAAAGAAAGCCTGTTGAATGACAACAGGTAAGTAAAAGTCCCAGTTAGTAGTTGTAGAAGAGAAATCCCAAACAGATCTTCCTTAAAGTAATATTTGGAGCCGGAAGAAGCCCCATAGCCTTAGGGGTGAAACGCGCGTAGCTGGCTGGAGTTATTGTTTGGAAACCGTGAGACCAAGATTGGATGAAGCCAAGATTGGATGAAACCGTGAAAAGCCGCTTGGATGAAGCCTTCTGCCCATCTGGCGGTCCTCTTCTGCCCGGATTGCATGAAGACTTCTGCCCCTCTGGAGGACCACTTATGCCCGGTTGGGTGAAGACGGCTCAAGGTAGGGTGATCTTCAAGGGGGTAGTGTTAGGTTTTATTAAGGGGGGATTGAGTGGGTTTTAGAGTAGGGTGGGTTGGTTGTGTGGGTGGTGGGTTTTAATGTGGGGGGGTATTGTATTTTTTATTTACAGGTAAAAGAGCTGATTACTTTGGGGCAATGTCCCACAAAAGGCCCTTTTAGGGGCTATTTGTAATTTAGTATAGGGTAGGGATTTTTAGTATTTTGGGGGGCTTTTTATTTTATTAGGGGGATTAGAGTAGGTGTAATTAGTTTTAAAAAAAATTAAATATTTTTTTATTTTCTGTAATTTGGTGTTTGTTTTTTTCTGTACTTTAGTTTATTTAATTTAATTGTAATTAATTGTAGGTAGTTTAGGTAATTAATTTAATGATAGTGTAGTGTTAGGTGTAATTGTAAGTTAGGTTAGGATTTATTTTACAGGTAAATTTGTCTTTATTTTAACTAGTTAGTTATTAAATAGTTAATAACTATTTAATAACTATTGTACCTAGTTAAAATAAATACAAAGTTGCTTCTAAAATAAATATAAACACTAAGCTAGCTACAATGTAACTATTAGTTATATTGTAGCTATCTTATGGTTTATTTTACAGGTAAATATTTAGTTTTAAATAGGATTAATTTATTTAATTGTAGTAATTTTATTTAGATTATTTTAAATTATATTTAAGTTAGGGGGGGTTAGGGTTAGGTTTAGACTTAGGTTTAGGGGTTAATACTTTTAATATAGTAGCAGCGACGTTGGGGGTGGCAGATTAGGGGTTAATAAATGTAGGTAGGTGTCGGCGATGTTAGGGACGGCAGATTAGAGGTTAATAAAATGTAACTAGTGTTTGTGAGGTGGGAGTGTGGCGGTTTAGGGGTTAATATATTTATTAAAGTGGCGGCGATGTCCAGTCGGCAGATTAGGGGTTAAACTTTTAATTTAAGTGTTTCCGATGTGGGGGGGGGGCTCATTTTAGGGGTTAATAGGTAGTTTATGGGTGTTAGTGTACTTTTTAGCACTTTAGTTAAGAGTTTTATGTTACGGCGTTAGCCTATAAAACTCTTAACTACTGACTTTTAAATGCGGTAGGAGTCTTGACAGGAGAGGGTCTACCGCTCACTTCTTCCAAAACTCGTAATACCGGCGTTATGCAAGTCCCATTGAAAAGATAGGATACGCAATTTACGTAAGGTGATTTGCGGTAAGCTCGAGTCGCGGAAGAAAAGTGAGCGGTAGACCTGTACCTGCCAGACTCGTAATACCAGCGGGTGTTAAAAAGCAGCGTTGGGACCTCTCAATGCTGCTTTTTAACCCTAACGCAAGACTCGTAATCTAGCCGTAAGATACTAATTTGTTAAAGTTACACAGAAACTATGAAAGCATAATAAGAATTTGTAAAATGAAAATTTTAAATACACTGCTGTATGCACAATAAAATTGCAAAGTTTAAATGTAATAAATCTTAATCTGAAGAGTAAACTAATATAAAATACAAAGCACAAAGTGTAAATGTAGCATAACTCTTATGTCATGCAGTGCTATAATGCACTGGGCGTGTCTCTCCTTCACATGAAGTAATGCAAGGAACGCCCCTTGGAGAGGTATACCAAAAATCTGCCTTTTTACAATCTTACAAGGGATCGGGCAGTGCAGAGCAGAGAGTTTTATATGATCAGGCTCTAAAGAAGATGTTGAACTGACTTTGAGTTTGCTGAATAAGGGACAGATTACAAGTGGTGTACTTATGATAGCAATTGACATTATAAGCAATATTGCTGGACCACGCTAACATGCTAGCACGCTACTTGATATTACAAGTCCATGGTAAATCCCATTTACCAGAGTAGGGTTAACATGGCGGACACTGCTCTAGCACAACCTATTCAATGGGATATTGCAACCGTGGCAAATAGTGCTTATATTACAAGTACTTGAGTGAAAGCTGAAACTGCGCTAGAATATTTAGCGCAACTTGAAACTTAAAGTAAAGTGTAAGAGTTAAAAAAATTCACAAAATACATCAAAAACATATTTAAATAAACTATTACACTCATATGTATAAATTCAAAAAAGTGAAGAGTAGGATATCAAATTTTAAGATACTCCTTAAAGACAGGGAATACAGCACTCTTTAAATATTACAAAACACCTATTTATTTATTTATTCATCCAGTTCTAAAACCAAGAACAGAAAACAAAAGGATTTATGCAGGTGTAGCAAATGTTAATACCCATTCATACAGCAGAAGCAGTCATAGGCAATTATGTCCTGGATTCATATATACAAATCCTAAGTTATATCTGCAAAATATCACAGTTCTTACCCAAAAACAATGTGTGCACACAAAAAAGAAAAACAAAACAAAAAGTTCTTATTATTGGCAAGTAGTGACCAGCCCTGGTATATTGTTAGTTGCAAAGCATGCTTATTTCAGAGTGTCCAAATTAGCAAAGGGTAGGAGCAGTCCCTTTATATGTATATAGATTTAATCAGTTCTTGATTAGATACAGTCAGTCACAAACATTTAGCACCAGCAGTGTGTACATATGTAGCAATGTCAAACAAAAGCTGTTAGTTATTAGCCGATTGTAGTTACCAGGGAAACATAAAACAAAGCATGTATTGGTGACAGGGAGTGTTACTTTACTGGCTCAAACGAAAAGTTCTCAGTCCCTTGACTTTTGAGAATATATTACCTTTCGTGCAGCCTCCCCTCCCTTCACTTAGCTCTTGTTGATCTGTTCCCGGTTGTTCTCCCACAAGCAGACAGTCTTTGAAAATTGCTGCAAAGGAAGTGTAAAGGACCTAGAGAGCGGCATAAGCGAGAACAACCGGGAATATCTAATCTCCCCCATTCTATGTAGAATGTTTAATTAAATAATGCGCAAGGGCTGTTTCGGTAATTAATTTCTAGGAGCTACAATAACTACTATTCTAAAGCCTGGGAAAGACCCTAGAGAATGTGGCAGTTAGCACCCTACCTCTCTTCTTAATTTAGACACAAAACTATACGCCAAAATCATAGCCAAAAGATTATCTAAAATAATTTCTCTACTAGTCCACCCTGATCAAGTGGGCTTTATCCCTTTTGAGAGAAGGGCCAGGTGCCACAAGGCAGATATTTAACGTTCTTACCAAAGCCTCGAAAGAGGAAGTTCCCCTCCTTGCTATGTCCTTAGACGCTGAGAAAACCTTTGACAGAGTACGGTGGGAATACCTATGGGAGACCATGAAAGCATTTCATTTTCTAAAGGCGTTCATACTAGTTGTTCAAACCCTGTACTCCTGCCCTAAGAGGAGTATTACTTTGAAATAATGAACGAAACCAGACAGGGCTGCCCTTTGTCTTCATTATTATTCACAATGGCAATTGAACATCTGGCACAAGCTATCAGATTAAAATCGGAGATTTCTGGCTACCATGTTAAAGATTCCCAACATAAAATTTCACTCTATGCAGATGACATCACCCTCCTCTTAAATTTCTCACATATTTCGGCTCCTTAAGTCATTATAAATTAAATCTCACTAAAACTGAAGCCCTCTATTTTAATATTCCCACTAATGAGCTATCCCAATTACAGAAAACATAACTTCCATTGGTCCGCGCAATCTATTAAACTCTTAGGGATTCATATTAGCGCAGACATTTCACTGATCATATCTAAGAACTTTTCAGACAGACTCCCAGAATTTAGAAAACTTATTGAGTCATGCGACTTTAGAGAAGTATCTTGGACAGGAAGGATAGCTGCCATTAAAATGTCCCTTCTCCCCAAATGTACCTATTTATTCCGAAGTATCCCATTTAATATACCCAGACAGACCCTTAATAAATTACAAGGTACGATCTCTACTTATATCTGGCGAGGTAAAAACTGTTGTTAAAGGTGGCCTAGGTTCACCTAATGTTATTCTCTACCATAATGCAGCCCCTCCTCTCTCATCTAATTAGTTGGAGTTGTGCAGATCACTCTTCGTGCTGGCGCGAAATTGAGGGATCGTCCCTTTCAAAAGGCCTTGAACTATCTGGCCTACCATGGATAGCCACACACTATAGAAAGGACCTTGAGATAAACCACCATAAAATACTAGACATATTACAGTTTTGGGACCAGATTAGACATGCTAACAAGATCTCCCCACACCCTTCTCATGCCCAGACAGTAGCAAGCTCTATTCATTGCCTCCCTGACTCACATATTTTGCTATGGCAAAAAAACTAAAGCTCTCTATATATCTGACTTCTATGAACACAAGAAATGGATGTCCCACCCTAGACTATACCTTAATCTCCAACTACCATCTAGTCGTAGATTTGAAGCCTTCTGCTTCTGCTCCCTTCTGAGATCCTGGGGATTCTCAGATAGTAACCTAAGAGATCCTACACCATGTGAACATAGTCCCAAACACAAAGATTTAAGGGGAATCTCTCTTATCACTACAGCTTATTTTTAGATCCACAAAGCCATCACAAAATTCCCCAGTATTGTGCCCAGGAGAGGGACCTGAATTTTGCTGCTGATCCTGACTCTTGGTACAGGGAGAAAGCATTCGCCAAAACACATCTAAATTGTGCTACTCTCTGGGAACTACATTATAAAATACTGGTCAGATGGCACTTAGTTCCCTCTATCTTACAGATTTTTAATAACCACTCCCCCATGTGCTGGCGAGAATGTGGCCAGATAGGTACCCCCTCCCACACGTGGTGGTCTTGTCCTAGGATCAATTCTCTATGGACACAACTATTCGCTATCTTTGATCAACTTAACATAAGAATTCCTTTCAGTCCTAAAGATGTCTACTTCATCTAGGTTTACCAAACTTGTCTCCAGCAAATAAAGCCCTTGCCATTTACCTTCTAAAGTCTACCAAGTTTGAGATAGCCAGAGCTTGGAGGAGCAAAACTCCGCCATCTCTTTCACAAGTCATCTTGATGATAAAATATATCAAACAAATGGAATCCTATCCCCACTCGGTACTAGATAAAATGGACTTCCATATTGAAACTTGGCTACCATGGAAATAAATATATCCTGACTGAGAAACTAGACTTTCGTAGACGAAGAATCCTTCCCCCCCCCCCCTTTTTTCCCTCTTCCCTCCCCTAACTCTGAAGCTCCACGCACTACTTTCTTCTTTCTACCTTATTACCTCTCACAAGGCTTTACATATTTTCACTTTATGAGAACAATATACTGCAAAGTACAAAATAAAATAATGAGGACTAATTTACCAATCGCAAGCAACAACTTATCAGAATATCATTCCCACAGATAATACCTATAGTTAATATTTTGAATTTGTTGGAATGTTGCCTACTTTGGTGCTGCATATAATATATTTGTCAGATAAATGTTTATCTTTTACCTATGGTTGAGTACCTATTGATATTGTTATGTACCTATTACAATTCTCCCTGCGTGGTAACATTGTATCCTTTATTATCCTCATGTTTCTAATCTCCTCAATAAAAGAAAATATCTATAAAAAAAGAAGTTATCTTGCTTCTATAAATATACACCTAACTGTTTGAACAGGTTATTAAAATATATAAATATTACACTCATATATATACTTTTTAAGAAAATAATCTAATTTAAATATTGTTAAAAAGTTTTTTTAAATTTTTAAAAGGGATATGGTATATGGCAAAGTGTTTGAGTGGAAAGGGCTCCAATGTGTGTGTGTATATATATATATATATATATATATATATATATATATATATATATATATATATATATATATATGTATGTGTGTATGTATATGTCTATATATGTGTATACATGTGTATTTATGTGTTTATATGTGTAAGTATATATGTGCGCACATACATACATATAAGCACATATAAACACCTTTATACATATCCAATTTTAAGCCCTTCCCAGTCAAATATCTTGAAACATGCAATATTAGTTTTATTCAATCTTAATATGTTTGAATCTGTTTTGAACAGAAATACTTGAAATTCCTACGTTCTTGACATGGAAAAAAATTGAAAACAATATTTTTCTTTCATGATTCATATAGAGCATGCAACTTTCTAATTTACTTCTATTATCAAATTTTCTTTGTTCTCTTGGTATCTTTTGTTTAAAAGCAGAGATGTATGCTTAGGAGCCGGCCCATTTCTGGAGCACTATATGCCAGTAGTTTTGCAAGAATGCTATCCATTTGCAAGAGCACTAGAGGGCAGCACTATTTCCTGTTATGTAGTACTAATGTTATCCATTTGCAAGAGCACTAGAGGGCAGCACTATTTCCTGTTATGTAGTACTAATGTTATCCATTTGCAAGATCACTAGATGGCAGCACTATTTCCTGTTATGTAGTACTAATTTTATCCATTTGCAAGAGCACTAGATGGCAGCACTATTTCCTGTTATGTAGTACTAATGTTATCCATTTGCAAGAGCACTAGAGGGCAGAACTATTTCCTGTTATGTAGTACTAATGTTATCCATTTGCAAGAGCACTAGAGGGCAGCACTATTTCCTGTTATGTAGTACTAATGTTATCCGTTTGCAAGAGCACTAGAGGGCAGCACTATTTCCTGTTAAGTAGTACTAATGTTATCCATTTGCAAGAGCACTAGAGGGCAGCACTATTTCCTGTTATGTAGTACTAATGTTATCCATTTGCAAGAGCACTAGATGGCAGCACTATTTCCTGTTATGTAGTACTAATGTTATCCATTTGCAAGAGCACTAAATGGCAGCACTATTTCCTGTTATGTAGTACTAATGTTATCCGTTTGCAAGAGCACTAGCTGGCAGCACTATTTCCTGTTATGTAGTACTAATGTTATCCGTTTGCAAGAGCACTAGATGGCAGCACTATTTCCTGTTATGTAGTACTAATGTTATCCATTTGCAAGAGCACTAGAGGGCAGCACTATTTCCTGTTAAGTAGTACTAATGTTATCCATTTGCAAGAGCACTAGAGGGCAGCACTATTTCCTGTTATGTAGTACTAATGTTATCCATTTGCAAGATCACTAGATGGCAGCACTATTTCCTGTTATGTAGTACTAATGTTATCCATTTGCAAGATCACTAGATGGCAGCACTATTTCCTGTTATGTAGTACTAATGTTATCCATTTGCAAGATCACTAGATGGCAGCACTATTTCCTGTTATGTAGTACTAATTTTATCCATTTGCAAGAGCACTAGATGGCAGCACTATTTCCTGTTATGTAGTACTAATGTTATCCATTTGCAAGAGCACTAGAGGGCAGCACTATTTCCTGTTATGTAGTACTAATGTTATCCATTTGCAAGATCACTAGATGGCAGCACTATTTCCTGTTATGTAGTACTAATTTTATCCATTTGCAAGATCACTAGATGGCAGCACTATTTCCTGTTATGTAGTACTAATGTTATCCATTTGCAAGATCACTAGATGGCAGCACTATTTCCTGTTATGTAGTACTAATTTTATCCATTTGCAAGAGCACTAGATGACAGCACTATTTCCTGTTATGTAGTACTAATGTTATCCATTTGCAAGAGCACTAGATGGCAGCACTATTTCCTGTTATGTAGTACTAATTTTATCCATTTGCAAGAGCACTAGATGGCAGCACTATTTCCTGTTATGTAGTACTAATGTTATACATTAGCAAGAACACTAGATGGCAGCACTATTTAATGTTATGTAGTACTAATGTAATACATTAGCAAGAACACTAGATGGCAGCACTATTTAATGTTATGTAGTACTAATGTTATCCATTTGCAAGAGCACTAGAGGGCAGCACTATTTCCTGTTATGTAGTACTAATTTTATCCATTTGCAAGAGCACTAGATGGCAGCACTATTTCCTGTTATGTAGTACTAATGTTATCCATTTGCAAGAGCACTAGAGGGCAGCACTATTTCCTGTTATGTAGTACTAATGCTATCCATTTGCAAGAGCACTAGATGGCAGCACTATTTCCTGTTATGTAGTACTAATGCTATCCATTTGCAAGAGCACTAGAGGACAGCACTATTTCCTGTTATGTAGTACTAATGTTATCCATTTGCAAGAGCACTAGAGGGCAGCACTATTTCCTGTTATGTAGTACTAATGTTATCCATTTGCAAGAGCACTAGATGGCAGCACTATTTCCTGTTATGTAGTACTAATGTTATCCATTTGCAAGAGCACTAGAGGGCAGCACTATTTCCTGTTATGTAGTACTAATGTTATCCATTTGCAAGAGCACTAGAGGGCAGCACTATTTCCTGTTATGTAGTACTAATTTTATCCATTTGCAAGAGCACTAGAGGGCAGCACTATTTCCTGTTTTGTAGTACTAATTTTATCCATTTGCAAGAGCACTAGAGGGCAGCACTATTTCCTGTTTTGTAGTACTAATTTTATCCATTTGCAAGAGCACTAGAGGGCAGCACTATTTCCTGTTATGTAGTACTAATTTTATCCATTTGCAAGAGCACTAGAGGGCAGCACTATTTCCTGTTTTGTAGTACTAATTTTATCCATTTGCAAGAGCACTAGAGGGCAGCACTATTTCCTGTTTTGTAGTACTAATTTTATCCATTTGCAAGAGCACTAGAGGGCAGCACTATTTCCTGTTATGTAGTACTAATGTTATACATTTGCAAGAGCACTACAGGGCAGCACTATTTCCTGTTATGTAGTACTAATGTTATACATTTGCAAGAGCACTACAGGGCAGCACTATTTCCTGTTATGTAGTACTAATTTTATCCATTTGCAAGAGCACTAGATGGCAGCACTATTTCCTGTTATGTAGTACTAATTTTATCCATTTGCAAGAGCACTAGAGGGCAGCACTATTTCCTGTTATGTAGTACTAATGTTATCCATTTGCAAGAGCACTAGAGGGCAGCACTATTTCCTGTTATGTAGTACTAATTTTATCCATTTGCAAGAGCACTAGATGGCAGCACTATTTCCTGTTATGTAGTACTAATTTTATCCATTTGCAAGAGCACTAGAGGGCAGCACTATTTCCTGTTATGTAGTACTAATTTTATCCATTTGCAAGAGCACTAGAGGGCAGCACTATTTCCTGTTATGTAGTACTAATGTTATCCATTTGCAAGAGCACTAGAGGGCAGCACTATTTCCTGTTATGTAGTACTAATTTTATCCATTTGCAAGAGCACTAGAGGGCAGCACTATTTCCTGTTATGTAGTACTAATGTTATCCATTTGCAAGAGCACTAGAGGGCAGCACTATTTCCTGTTATGTAGTACTAATGTTATCCATTTGCAAGAGCACTAGCTGGCAGCACTATTTCCTGTTATGTAGTACTAATGTTATCCATTTGCAAGAGCACTAGAGGGCAGCACTATTTCCTGTTATGTAGTACTAATTTTATCCATTTGCAAGAGCACTAGAGGGCAGCACTATTTCCTGTTATGTAGTACTAATGTTATCCATTTGCAAGAGCACTAGAGGGCAGCACTATTTCCTGTTATGTAGTACTAATTTTATCCATTTGCAAGAGCACTAGAGGGCAGCACTATTTCCTGTTATGTAGTACTAATGTTATCCATTTGCAAGAGCACTAGAGGGCAGCACTATTTCCTGTTATGTAGTACTAATGTTATCCATTTGCAAGAGCACTAGCTGGCAGCACTATTTCCTGTTATGTAGTACTAATGTTATCCATTTGCAAGAGCACTAGATGGCAGCACTATTTCCTGTTATGTAGTACTAATGTTATCCATTTGCAAGAGCACTAGATGGCAGCACTATTTCCTGTTATGTAGTACTAATGTTATACATTTGCAAGAGTACTAGAGGGCAGCACTATTTCCTGTTATGTAGTACTAATGTTATCCATTTGCAAGAGCACTAGAGGGCAGCACTATTTCCTGTTATGTAGTACTAATGTTATCCATTTGCAAGAGCACTAGAGGGCAGCACTATTTCCTGTCATGTAGTACTAATGTTATCCAGCAGAGGGCAGCACTATTTCCTGCCTTACAGTATATCATGGGAACAAAGGAAATAATGATAATAAAAGTAAAGTAAAAATGATTTTTTAAATGGTATGATCTGTCTCAATCACAAAAGAACATTTTGGGGTATACAATATATATCTCTATTATACCTACATCTGTATATATATATATATATGTGTGTATAGATTGATATCTATTTAACAAAACATATTCAGACATATATAGAAATATACATTTAAAAATAAAAAGAACATTTTCTTCTAAGTCAAGAACATAGGAATGTAAAGTCATCCTTACGTACTTTTGGCTTTAGCACAGTTAATCTAGCGCAGTGTCAGGCTAGCGCACGAGTGATAAATAGAAAAGGCTTTCTTTAGGGCACCCCATAGAAGTCTATGGGCAGAGGAAGTTAGCACAGTCTTAATATCCGAATTCCTGAAGTTAGCGCACCTGAATCTTTAGCTCGTGCAAACTTTTTATATTCAAACTTGTCCGGCTCCGCTATTTTTTTTACTTTGAGCACAGTTAGCACTTGAGCGGGAAACAAAATTAGCATGCCACTTGTAATCTGGCCCTCAATCTGATATTTCACCCGGAAGAGCTTGTTTCCTAGGAGTACCTCATATTATTATATATTTTATATAAATAAATATATATATATATATATATATATATATATATATATATCTATATATACACACACACAGTATATATTTATGAATGATGTCCTTATAGTCTATTTACTAACACAGTACAACTGCTAGTCCACACGTAATTATCTGTTATATCACATAAGAGACAATTAAGAATTCATTACATTATGAGACATTTGATTAATTGCGACACTTATTAGCAAGACTAAACACCCAGGGCGACATTACATATACGGCGCAGGCTTCAGCTCAAGCACTGAAACCCGCGCCACACGTAATTTCACCTCGCATATCGGGCTATTACTTATACGGTGCCAGCAGTTCATAAAGTGCCGTAAGTCGGATAAACTAGCGATGTCCAGAAATTAGCGTAAATACAAATTTCTGGAGTCGCTAGTGACTTACAGCACTTTAGAAACTGCCGGCGCCTAAGAAAAATAAAAAAAATGTCAAATCCCAAAAAGTCTAACAATCCTCCCAAAAATAAGCCCCACACGTAAAACTCCTATATCCGCCATCAAACCCACATCGGAACTAATAAAAGTATTAACCCCTAAACTGACAACCCCCCCCACAACGCAATATGCCTAATTAAACTATTAAATCCTATATCCGCCATCAAACCCACACCGTAATAAACCTATTAATGTATTAACCTCTAAATCTGCCAACCTCAACATCGCAAACTACCTAATAAAACTAACCCATAATCCGCCATTAACCCACAAAGCAAACTACCTATTAAAGTATTAACCCCTAAACTGCCAAAGCCCACAATGCAATAAACCTATTAAAGTATTAAACCCTAAACCACCAAAGCCCACAACGCAAATAAATAATTAAATTGCTAAGCCCCCTAAACTAACACCCCCTATCCTAACACCCCCTAAATGAACCCAAATTACCTAAATTGCTAAATACTAAAGTTACTATTAAAATAAAAAAAAACTAACACTACTTAAAAAAAACAAAAAACTATGTATAAATTAAAGGGACAGTCTAGTCAAAATTAAAATTCTGGTGTAGACTGTCCCTTTAAGCTACAATTACAGAAAATAAAAAAACTAAGATTACAGAAAATAAAAAACAAAATTATCAAATTTTTAAAAATTATGCCTAATCCCTATGAAAATAAAAAAGACCCACCTAAATAAAAACACCCCCTAATCTAAGAATAAACTACCAGTAGCCCTTAAACAGGCTTTTTGCACGGCATTGCCCCAAGATAAACAGCTTTTTTACATTCAAAATACCCAAAGTCCCCCCTAACAGTAAAAGCCCCCACCCACCAAACCCCTAAAATAAAAGAGCCTAACACTAAAAAACCTAAACTACCCATTGCCCTGAAAGGGCATTTGTTTGGGCATTGCCCTTAAAAGGACATTTAGCTCTTTTACAAAGAGCTGTAATTGTAGCTTAAAGGGACAGTCTACACCAGAATTTTAATTTTGATTAGACTATCCCTTTAATTTATACTTATTTTTTATTTTTAAAGTAGTGGGGTTTTTTTTATATTTTATTAGTTAGTAACTTTAGTATTTTGTAATTTAGGTAATTTGGGTTCATTTAGGGGGTGTTAGGTTAGGGGGTGTTAGGTTAGGGGGCTTAGTAATTTAATTATTTATTTGCGTTGTGGGCTTTGGCAATTTAGGGGTTAATAATTTAATAGTTTTTTGCAAAGTGGGCTTTGGCGGTTTAGGGGTTAATACTTTAATAGGTAGTTTGCATTGTGGGTTAACGGCGTATTAGGGGTTAATAGTTTTATTAGGTAGTTTGCGATGTTGGGGTTGGCGGATATAGAGGGTAATACTTTAGTTATTACTTGTGGTGTGGGTTTGATGGCGGATATAGGGGTTAATACACTTTATTAGTTATTGCGGTGGGGGATTGCGGTTGACAGGTAGATAGATATTGCGCATGCGTTACGTGTTAGTTTATTTTTTAAGGCAGTTTCGGGAGTTACGGTGCTCCCATTCTCAGCACAAGGCTTGCTGCGGCTGTCTTTGTGTGGCGAGGTGAAAATGGAGTTAGATTTCTCATTTCGCCCTGTAAGTCCTTGTGCTGAATATTGGATACCGATTTGCGACGCGGTCCATTGTTAGTATTTATATGCGGCGCTGTATATTGGATACCAAAACTGCGCAAAAAACAGCGTTGCCAGCTTTTGTGGGCAACGCTGCATATGTAATGGGGCCCCCAGTGTCTTTCCTTGTTTTTATTATTATTATCGGTTATTTGTAGTGCGCCAACAGATTCCACAGGATGATCGTCTATAACTTCAACATATAACTTGTAGAAAATTATTATCTCTCTTACAAAACTGACAGGAAGCCTGTGCTGTTACATATGTTATAACCAACTGCTATCTCTCAACTTCCAACGGTTCCTCAGAGGGAAATGAAGGCTGCATGTGACAGTCATATATAGTTACAATAAGCATTACGCTTAGTAATGGCTGACATGCTTACACAAGGTAAGGGACATAAATAATAAGAAAGACACAGGCAATTAAAGGGACGGTAAAGTCATAATTAAACATTCATGATATAAACAGAGCATACAATTTTAAACAACTTTCTAATTTACTTCTATTATTTAATTTGCTTCCTTCTCTTGTTATCCTTTGCTGAAAGGTTTATCTAGGTTAGTTCAGGAGCAGGAAAGAACCTAGGTTCTAGCTGCTAATTGGTGGCTGCATATATATATACCGATTGTCATTGGCTCACCAAACCAGTAATGCATTGCTGCTCATTCAAGAAATGATACCAAGAGAATTAAGCAAATTTGATAATATAGGTAAATTGGAAAATTGTTAAAAATTGTTTGTTCTACCTAAATCATGAAAGAAAACGTTTGGGTTTCATATCCCTTTAACCACCCTTGAGAGAATCCCTCACCATAAACCTCTCACAGAATGATGTAGAATACATGAGTTAAAGGGACACTGAACCCACATTTTTTCCTTTGGGATTCAGATAGAGCATGCAATTTTAAGCAACTTTCTAATTTACTCCTATTATCAAATTGTCTTCATTCTCTTGGTATCTTTATTTGAAATGCAAGAATGTAAGTTTAGATGCCGGACCATTTTTGGTGAACAACCTGGGTTGTTCTTGCTGATTGGTGGATAAATTCATCCACCAATAAACAATTGCTTTCCATGGTTCTGAACCAAAAAAATAGCTCAGATGCCTTCTTTTTTAAATAAAGAAAGCAAGAGAACGAAGAAAAAATCATAATAGGAGAAAATTAGAAAGTTTCTTAAAATTGCATACTCTATCTGAATCACAAAAGAAAAAATGTGCGTTCAGTGTCCCTTTAAGTATACATATAGGGAATGCTTCTTTTTGGAACACACATTTTTTTTCATGATTCAGACAGAGCATGGCATTTAAAAATACTTTTCAATTTACTTTTATTATCTAATTTGTTGATTTTCTTAGTATCTTTTGTTGAAAGGCATACCATAATACAAAAAATTGGAAAGTTAATTAAAGGGATCGTAAACTCCAAAAATGTTATTGTTTAGAAGTATAGATAATCTCTTTATTACCCATTCCCCAGTTTTGCATAACCAACACTATTATAGAAATATATTTTTTATCTCTAATAAAATTACCTTGTATCTAAGCCTCCTTATCTCAGATCTTTTGACAGACTTGCATTTCAGGCAATTAGTGCTGACTCTTAAATAACTTCACATGTGTGAGCACATTGTTATCTATATGAAACACATGAACTAATGCCATCTAGCTGTGAAAAACTGTCAAATGCATTCAGATCAGAGGCGGCCTTCAAGGGCTTAGAAATTAGCATATGAGACTACATAGGTTAAGCTTTCAACTAAGAATAGCAAGAGAACAAAGCAAATATGATGATAAAAGTAAATTATAAAGTTTTTTAAAATTACTTGCCCTATCTGAATCATGAAATTTTAATTTGGACTTTACTTTCCCTTTAAAATGATATGCTCTATATGAAATATGACATTACATTTTGGATTCCATGTCCCTTTAATAAGCATTCATGATGCACACAAAATGCTCACAAATGTGTATATAGATTTAGCAGAGCAGGATGGATCGACCTTTTGCAACTATCCACCCTTCTTGCAATAATGCACTCAGGCCAAGCCCATCTTGCAAGTTGTCAACAGGCTGTAACTGCCTAAGCGCAATATCTATAATCTTTCTGCCCTGCCACTGGTTATGCCCCTCTCACTCTGCTTTGCATTTCAAGAGTTTGGCACTGCAGGATCCATCTTGGAACTTAGTGCCCTGTCCATGTAATCAATGTTTTTTTTAGCGTCTCGAGTATGGAAGTATGAAAGATGCACAGTTACCCTATCGTATGTAAAGAGACACCACTGCTGTAAACCATTTCATGTATACATTTCCAGAATCTAACAAATATGAAGGTTTATCACAATCTTGTGCTTGTTTTCAGCAGATACAAATTTGTGAACTTTCGGCCAATAATGCCCTAGTTTCTATTGAGATGGTAAATTGTTTAAACTGGTGATAAAAACATTTATCTCCATTAAAGTCTATGAAGCATTTTTATGTTACCACCAGTTTTTAAGCTTTACCATCTCAATGGAAACTAGGCCATTGATAGGATTTTTTGCAAGTGATCACAATCTTTAACCCCTTAAGGACAAGGCCATTTTTCAATTTCTTTCCCTTAAGGACCAGGGCTATTTTTACATTTCTGCGGTGTTTGTGTTTAGCTGTAATTTTCCTCTTACTCATTTACTGTACCCACACATATTATATACAGTTTTTCTCGCCACTAAATGGACTTTCTAAAGATACCATTATTTTCAACATATCTTATAATTTACTATTAAAAATATTATAAAATATGAGGAAAAAATGGAAAAAACCACACTTTTTCTAACTTTGACCCCCAAAATCTGTTACACATCTACAACCACCAAAAAACAACCATGCTAAATAGTTTCTAAAATTTGTCCTGAGTTTAGAAATACCCAATGTTAACATGTTCTTTGCTTTATTTGCAAGTTATAGGGCAATAAATACAAGTAGCACTTTGCTATTTCAAAACCACTTTTTTTCAAAATGAGCGCTAGTTACATTGGAACCCTGATATCTGTCAGGAATACCTAAATATCCCTTGACATGTATATATATATATATTTTTTAGAAGACATCCCAAAGTATTTATCTAGGTCCATTTTGGTATATTTAATGCCACCATTTCACCGCCAAATGCGACCAAATAAAAAAAAATGTTCACTTTTTCACAAATTTTTTCACAAACTTTAGGTTTCTCACAGAAATTATTTACAAACAACTTGTGCAATTATGGCATAAATGGTTGTAAGTGCTTCTCTGGGATCCCCTTTGTTCAGAAATAGCAGACTTATATGGCTTTGGCGTTGCTTTTTTGTAATTAGAAGGCTGCTAAATGCCACTGCGCACCACACGTGTTTTATGCCCAGCAGTGAAGGGGTTAATTAGGGAGCATGTAGGGAGCTTGTAGAGTTAATTTTAGCTTTAGTGTAGTAGACAACCCAAAGTATTGATCTAGGCCCATTTTGGTATATTTAATGCCACCATTTCACCGCCAAATGCGATCAAATTTAAAAAAAACGTATTTTTTTTCGCAATTTTAGGTTTCTCACTGAAATTATTTACAAACAGCTTGTGAAATTATGGCACAAATGGTTGTAAATGCTTCTCTGGTATCCCCTTTGTTCAGAAATAGCAGACATATATGGCTTTGGCAATGCTTTTTGGAAATTAGAAGGCTGCTAAATGCCGCTGCACATCACACGTGTATTATGGCTAGCAGTGAAGGGGTTAATTAGGGATCTTGTAGGGAGCTTGCAGGGTTAATTTTAGCTTTAGTGTAGAGATCAGCCTCCCACCTGACACATCAGACCCCCTGATCCCTCCCAAACAGCTCTCTTCCCTCCCCCACCCCACAATTGTCCCCGCCATCTTAAGTACTGGCAGAAAGTCTGCCAGTACTAAAATAAAAGGTATCCTTTTTTTTTTTCTTTTTTTTTTGGAGCATATTTACATATGCTGCTGTGTAGGATCCCTCTTAGCCCCAAACCTCCCTGATCCCCCCCCCCCAAACAGCTCTCTAACCCTCCCCCTCTACATTATTGGGAGCCATCTTGGGTACTGGCAGCTGTCTGCCAGTACCCAGTTTACAAAAAATTTTTATATTTTTTTATTTTTTCCCCACTTTTTCTGTAGTGTAGCTTCCCCCCCCAAGACTAAACCCCCACCCCCTCCCAGATCACTTTGATTAACATTTATTCCCCCTCTCTCCCTCTAAATAGAAACCACACTGTTCCATAGTGTAACGGTTCCCACCCGCTCCCTCCCCGTGCACGCGCCCGCCCGCCTCCCCTGTGCACGCGCGCGCGTCCGTGCGCGCCCCCCAGCAATCCCGCCCACGATCCCGCCCACCGGTAAGCCATCGATCGCTGCCCACCCGCCTCCCACGTCTGCTCCCACCCACCAACGATCGCGGCATTGATGTCCGGTGCAGAGAGGGCCACAGAGTGGCTCTCTCTGCATCGGATGGGGAAAAATGTTATTGCAGTGATGCCTCGATATCGAGGCATCACTACATTAACCGGAAAGCGGCTGGAAGCGATCAGGATCGCTTCCAGCCGCTTTCAACCCCAACGTCGTACAGGGTACGTCGCTGGTCTTTAAAGACCAGTTTGTGCAAGACGTACCCTGTATGACGCGTGTCGTTAAGCGGTTAAAGGGACAGTTCACCCAAAACATTTCACTCCTTTAAATTGTTCCGAATTATCCATTTTACCTGCTGGCTTTTATTAAATTGTTTACAAATAGCTCCTTTACCCCTATTTTGGCATTTGAATTAGCTGAATTAGCCTGTGGTATCCACCATACCTATAGTAAAAGTTTGTATACGCTATTGAATATCCTAAGTAAACACAGCCAGCAGAAGAAATTACACTCCCAGTGGTGTGCAGTATAGTTAACACAAGCAAAAAAGTGAACCAGCACAACTCCAATTAGAGTCCCACAGTGAGAACTGCCAAACTCACCAATCAATAGGAAAATAAAGAGAAGGTGGTCTCCAATGGTACAAATAATCTTCTTTATTCAGTTATATGGAGTGGACTCCAAACAGGTCACAGCGTTTCGGGGTAACTCCCCTTAGTCATGTGATGTGATGTGCAGTATAGTTAAAGGGACAGTCAAGTCCCAAAAAAACTTTAATGATTTATATCGGAAATGCAATTTTAAACAACTTTCCAATTTACTTTTATCAACAATTTTGCCTTTGTTCTCTTGGTATTCTTAGATGAAAGTTAAACCTAGGAGGTTCATATGCTAATTTCTTAGACCTTGAAGACTGCCTCTAATCTGAATGCATTTTGACCACTAGAGGTTATTAGTTTATGTGTTTCATATAGATAACATTGAGTTCATGCACGTGAAGTTACCCTGGAGTCAGCACTGATTGGCTAAAATGCAAATCTGTCAAAAGAACTCAAATAAGGGGGCAGTTTGCAGAGGCATAGATACCAGGTAATCACAGAGGTAAAAAGTGTATTTCTATAACAGTGTTGGTTATGCAAAACTCGGGAATGGGTAATAAAGGGATTATCTTTATTTTTAAACAACAACATTCTGGTGTTGACTGTCCTTTTAATTAATAAAATGTTAATTTCCCATTGTTCTCTCTAAGTATTGAGCTTTAGGTTTCCAGACAAATATAAGATAAGGAAGAATGTGTGTGTACACAAAGTGATAACATAATGAGATATGATATTACCTGAAACTCAACCCATTGTGATAGGCAGTGGTTTAAAACCACAAATCCAGATAATTCATATACACAAATAAACCTGAAAATGCAATTTCTCATACATTTTATGCTCTGCAGCTGGTGTAACAAGTCATTGAAAATAAATTAATATAAAAACAATTTTACAGTGTACTGTCCCTTTAAACAATTCTGCCATTAATACAATTGAAGTTTAAAATGTGTTACCTCAAAAAACAGCATTAAATTGTTATCTGTGTTAATAATCTTGCGATTTTGTAATTGAAAATGAAACACGAACAATTACTGACAAACATAATGGTGATGTTATGGGAATATCGATTACATCACAGCTTGAGGGGCCTATATGTTTATTGATCCATTTGAATAGTATGTATTGATGCTAATAGTGAGGTGTACAATTAACCTTTTATGCTCCAAAACCAAAAAGTTTTGTGTGTATGGCTGCCTAAGGGGGCGCATTACGATTGACTACAGCGTGATCCGTCATTTTACACTGAAATAGACTATGGGTTTGGGGGCGGAGAAACGGCGGAATGTGTAAAAAAATGAAAGAGCGTTTTTTTTAAATATTTTAGCGCCTACAATGATTTAAATCAATGAAAGTGTCCATCATGTACTTTTTTTATTACTAATATTGTTGAGCATATTCCTGTGTACATTTATAACTTAAACATTCATTTTAATCTAATTTAATTTTGAGGCATTATCTTACTTGTTAGAATAAGTGAGAGTAAAGACAATCCCTTTATTAGTGACTTGCCCTCTATGCAAAAAAATATTTTGGTGCCCTTAACCTATATTGCCCCAGTTTGGGAACTCTGGCCGCTACCTGCCCTCAGACTTTCTCGTTTTAAGGGGTTGCTTGAGTCATATCTATGTCCAAATCAGTCACGCCCCCTGCCAATCAATGACCCCACCCTCCTAATATGGCCCCGCCAATGGTAAAAATATCTAACCTCTTGCTTCTGACTAGCGCTTTACAATGCTGCACAACAAGAAATTACAAATATTATTATAATGTAATTGACCCCTAGAATTATAACAGCAATGTATGTGTTTAGTACAATATTATTCTATATTAAAATATTTTCTCTTTTTTTCCATAGTCACGAATATTATAACAAATACTGAGCTTGGAATTGTCATCATATTACTACTGGCTATTTTATGTGCAGTTCTTTGTTACATCATCAGGCAAGTCTAAAAATGTTTAGTTAATTCATATGATAGGTTATTGATCTTCAGAAACTGTTGAGCTTGAGAATAAATTAAGCAAAGAACATGTTGATTTTGTTTGTTGATCTAGTTATTCCAAAATAGCTACCAAAAGTACATTCAGGCAAATATCACCTGTACTTTACACCCATAAAATGCTTCAAAGAACTTCCTCACTGCCTCCTGAATAGTGCATTAGAAATATGATTATGCACCCAGTGGTGATTGAACTGTATGTTGTGTATCCTGCAAGCTATCACCAGACCCCTAAGTAGCCATACTACAAGGAAGCGGTAAACAAATGTATATGTATCATATAAATCTTATGTACTCCAATGCACTGGTCATTTAGGTGGGCATTCACCCTACTTCCAGGTAAAAATGGACCTTGCAGTGTTTATGAAAACCCTCATGTCCAGTATAAATTGTTTATCAGACTTAACTAAGGCCTAGATTTGGAGTTTGGCGGTAAAAGGGCTGTTAACGCTCCGCGGGCTTTTTTCTGGCCGCACCATAAATTTAACTCTGGTATCGAGAGTTCAAACAAATGCTGCGTTAGGCTCCAAAAAAGGAGCGTAGAGCATTTTTACCGCAAATGCAACTCTCGATACCAGAGTTGCTTACGGACGCGGCCAGCCTCAAAAACGTGCTCGTGCACGATTCTCCCATAGGAAACAATGGGACTGTTTGAGCTGAAAAAAAACCTAACACCTGCAAAAAAGCAGCGTTCAGCTCCTAACGCAGCCCCATTGTTTCCTATGGGGAAACACTTCCTACGTCTGCACCTAACACTCTAACATGTACCCCGAGTCTAAACACCCCTAACCTTACACTTATTAACCCCTAATCTGCCGCCCCCCGCTATCGCTGACCCCTGCATTTTGTTTTTAACCCCTAATCTGCCGCTCCGTAAACCGCGGCAACCTACGTTATCCCTATGTACCCCTAATCTGCTGCCCCTAACACCGCCGACCCCTATATTATATTTATTAACCCCTAATCTGCCCCCCACAACGTCGCCGACACCTGCCTACACTTATTAACCCTTAATCTGCCGAGCGGACCTGAGCGCTACTATAATAAAGTTATTAACCCCTAATCCGCCTCACTAACCCTATCATAAATAGTATTAACCCCTAATCTGCCCTCCCTAACATCGCCGACACCTACCTTCAATTATTAACCCCTAATCTGCCGAGCGGAGCTCACCGCTATTCTAATAAATGTATTAACCCCTAAAGCTAAGTCTAACCCTAACACTAACACCCCCCTAACTTAAATATAATTTACATCTAACGAAATAAATTAACTCTTATTAAATAAATTATTCCTATTTAAAGCTAAATACTTACCTGTAAAATAAATCCTAATATAGCTACAATATAAATTATAATTATATTATAGCTATTTTAGGATTAATATTTATTTTACAGGCAACTTGGTAATTATTTTAACCAGGTACAATAGCTATTAAATAGTTACCTAGTTAAAATAATAACAAATTTACCTGTAAAATAAATCCTAACCTAAGATATAATTAAACCTAACACTACCCTATCAATAAAATAATTAAATAAACTACCTACAATTACCTACAATTAACCTAACACTACACTATCAATAAATTAATTAAACACAATTCCTACAAATAAATACAATTAAATAAACTAGCTAAAGTACAAAAAATAAAAAAGAACTAAGTTACAAAAAATAAAAAAATATTTACAAACATAAGAAAAATATTACAACAATTTTAAACTAATTACACCTACTCTAAGCCCCCTAATAAAATAACAAAGACCCCCAAAATAAAAAATTCCCTACCCTATTCTAAATTAAAAAAGTTACAAGCTCTTTTACCTTACCAGCCCTGAACAGGGCCCTTTGCGCGGCATGCCCCAAGAATTTCAGCTCTTTTGCCTGTAAAAGAATAAATACAATACCCCCCCCCAACATTACAACCCACCACCCACATACCCCTAATCTAACCCAAACCCCCCTTAAATAAACCTAACACTAAGCCCCTGAAGATCTTCCTACCTTGTCTTCACCATCCAGGTTCACCGATCCGTCCTGAAGAGCTCCTCCGATGTCCTGATCCAAGCCCAAGCGGGGGGCTGAAGAGGTCCATGATCCGGTCAAAGTCTTCATCCAAGCGGGGCAGAAGAGGATCTTCCATCCGATTGAAGTCATCATCCAGGCGGCATCTTCTATGGTCTTCCATCCGGAGCGAAGCGGCAGGATCCTGAAGACCTCCAGCGTGGAACATCCATCCGGACAGACGACTGAACGACGAATGACTGTTCCTTTAAGGGACGTCATCCAAGATGGCGTCCCTCGAATTCCGATTGGCTGATAGGATTCTATCAGCCAATCGGAATTAAGGTAGGAATTTTCTGATTGGCTGATGGAATCAGCCAATCAGAATCTAGTTCAATCCGATTGGCTGATCCAATCAGCCAATCAGATTGAGCTCGCATTCTATTGGCTGATCGGAACAGCCAATAGAATGCGAGCTCAATCTGATTGGCTGATTGGATCAGCCAATCGGATTGAACTTGATTCTGATTGGCTGATTCCATCAGCCAATCAGAAAATTCCTACCTTAATTCCGATTGGCTGATAGAATCCTATCAGCCAATCGGAATTCGAGGGACGCCATCTTGGATGACGTCCCTTAAAGGAACAGTCATTCGTCGTTCAGTCGTCGGTCCGGATGGATGTTCCACGCTGGAGGTCTTCAGGATCCTGCCGCTTCGCTCCGGATGGAAGACCATAGAAGATGCCGCCTGGATGATGACTTCAATCGGATGGAAGATCCTCTTCTGCCCCGCTTGGATGAAGACTTTGACCGGATCATGGACCTCTTCAGCCCCCCGCTTGGGCTTGGATCAGGACATCGGAGGAGCTCTTCAGGACGGATCGGTGAACCTGGATGGTGAAGACAAGGTAGGAAGATCTTCAGGGGCTTAGTGTTAGGTTTATTTAAGGGGGGTTTGGGTTAGATTAGGGGTATGTGGGTGGTGGGTTGTAATGTTGGGGGGGGGTATTGTATTTAGTCTTTTACAGGCAAAAGAGCTGAAATTCTTGGGGCATGCCCCGCAAAGGGCCCTGTTCAGGGCTGGTAAGGTAAAAGAGCTTGTAACTTTTTTAATTTAGAATAGGGTAGGGAATTTTTTATTTTGGGGGTCTTTGTTATTTTATTAGGGGGCTTAGAGTAGGTGTAATTAGTTTAAAATTGTTGTAATATTTTTCTTATGTTTGTAAATATTTTTTTATTTTTTGTAACTTAGTTCTTTTTTATTTTTTGTACTTTAGCTAGTTTATTTAATTGTATTTATTTGTAGGAATTGTGTTTAATTAATTTATTGATAGTGTAGTGTTAGGTTAATTGTAGGTAATTGTAGGTAGTTTATTTAATTATTTTATTGATAGGGTAGTGTTAGGTTTAATTATATCTTAGGTTAGGATTTATTTTACAGGTAAATTAGTTATTATTTTAACTAGGTAACTATTAAATAGTTCTTAACTATTTAATAGCTATTGTACCTGGTTAAAATAATTACAAAGTTGCCTGTAAAATAAATATTAATCCTAAAATAGCTATAATATAATTATAATTTATATTGTAGCTATATTAGGATTTATGTTACAGGTAAGTATTTAGCTTTAAATAGGAATAAGTTATTTAATAAGAGTTAATTAATTTCGTTAGATGTAAATTATATTTAAGTTAGGGGGGTGTTAGTGTTAGGGTTAGACTTAGCTTTAGGGGTTAATACATTTATTAGAATAGCGGTGAGCTGCGGTCGTCAGATTAGGGGTTAATAATTGAAGTTAGGTGTCGGCGATGTTAGGGAGGGCAGATTAGGGGGTTAATACTATTTATTATAGGGTTAGTGAGGCGGGTTAGGGGTTAATAACTTTATTATAGTAGCGCTCAGGTCCGCTCGGCAGATTAGGGGTTAATAAGTGTAGGCAGGTGTCGGCGACGTTGAGGGGGGCAGATTAGGGGTTAATAAATATAATATAGGGGTCGGCGGTGTTAGGGGCAGCAGATTAGGGGTACATAGGGATAACGTAGGTGGCGGCGCTTTGCGGTCGGAAGATTAGGGGTTAATTATTTTAAGTAGCTGGCGACGACGTTGTGGGGGGCAGGTTAGGGGTTAATAAATGTAATACAGGGGTCGGCGGGGTTAGGGGCAGCAGATTAGGGGTACATAAGTATAACGTAGGTGGCGGTCGGCAGATTAGGGGTTAAAAATTTTAATCGAGTGGCGGCGATGTGGGGGGAGCTCGGTTTAGGGGTACATAGGTAGTTGATGGGTGTTAGTGTACTTTAGGGTACAGTAGTTAAGAGCTTTATGAACCGGCGTTAGCCAGAAAGCTCTTAACTCCTGCTATTTTCAGGCGGCTGGAGTTTTGTCGTTAGAGCTCTAACGCTCACTTCAGAAACGACTCTAAATACCGGAGTTAGAAAGATCCCATTGAAAAGATAGGATACGCAAATGGCGTAGGGGGATCTGCGGTATGGAAAAGTCGCGGCTGAAAAGTGAGCGTTAGACCCTTTCCTGACTGACTCCAAATACCAGCGGGCGGCCAAAACCAGCGTTAGGAGCCTCTAACGCTGGTTTTGACGGCTACCGCCGAACTCCAAATCTAGGCCTATGTCAGCTGTTTCTTTATTGGCCTATGGTAATGACCCTACACTCAAAAGTTCAGGATAAAAATTACCACCATGTTTCTAACAGTAATTTTGTTTTGTACAGCTGATCACTAGCTTTTTAGCTCTAACTAACTTATTAACTATAAATAAATCCTTCGCTGCTGGGACCCTCTGGACTCTATATCTGATGTATAATGGGTTAAGAAACTGTGATTCGTTCACAGACTATTTGCTCTAGATGGTAAAGTGATACCTCACATGAAAACTGATTAAATGGGTGTCTGGGTTTAGTTTTTCGATCAAGATAAAGACGTAGAGTGTTCAAATATTTGTTTTCATCAACAACATTATAATTGTTTAGTCAGGTGAATTAAAATAAGAGCTCCTTCTTAAGGGTTTACTGCTTATTCCTAGAATCATATTCTATACATGTGTAAAAGGAGGGGGTATTTACTCTATTATGCTCTCCCAATAGTCACCCATGTGTGCACTGGCATGGTGACATTTTTTTAAATGAATTACAGCAGGCTGTTATTATAGTATCAGAGCTCTTATTTTAACTATACTATATAAAGCACTGGATGGGCTGTTTACTGGAAGCAGTCATTTCTCCGGCTGGTAAGCACAGTGGAGTGGTTGCTTGTCAGGCAAAAAGCTTACTTCTAGTGCAGTTAACGCTCGAGCGGGAGCATTAATCCCTTGAGTGCTAACGACATTTCTAAGCCGTAACAAATTGTCCCAGTCAGGTGCTGACAACGGCTCAAAGCCGTCGCTAGCACTCACCCACCTTGAGGGCTTTCTGGGGGCTCCCACCTACTCCCTCCCCGGCGATCTGGCCTGAATAGTGAGAGGCATCGTCGGGGCTTCATTCTTTTTGTGGTGATGTCACGCGCAATGACGTGATGACGTCACTGCGCAACTTTATTTAAAATGGACAATGGACAAACATAGGGAGATTGGGGCATGCTGCTTAGAAGTCTGTATCTCAGGCAGCTACAGACCCCCAAGACCCACCGTTGGAAAGGTAATCGCCTAACCTATAAGGAAAAGGATCTGGAAAAAAGGAAAACAGTTGAAAATAAATATATTTTAAAAAAGGAAGAAAAAAAAGTTCAAGACCAGCTTAGCACCCAGGTGGGAAATGGCTTAGCAGCCAAAGGGTTAAATAGCTTTCCACTTGTAATCTGGCCCATAGTTTATAAGTACATAAATGTCAAAAATGAAAAAATGAAAATGTGAAATGTATAAATATATACATATCTCTATATGTATATTTAAAATAAAAAACATAATTTATATAAGAACTTACCTGATAAATTCATTTCTTTCATATTGGCAAGAGTCCATGAGCTAGGGACGTATGTGATATACAATCGTACCAGGAGGGGCAAAGTTTCCCAAACCTCAAAATGCCTATAAATACACCCCTTACCACACCCACAATTCAGTTTAACGAATAGCCAAGTAGTGGAGTGATAAAGAAAGGAGTAAGAAGCATCAACAAAGGAATTTGGAAATAATTGTGCTTTATACAAAAAATCATAACCACCATAAAAAGGGTGGGCCTCATGGACTCTTGCCAATATGAAAGAAATTAATTTATCAGGTAAGTTCTTACATAAATTATGTTTTCTTTCATGTAATTGGCAAGAGTCCATGAGCTAGTGACGTATGGGATAGCAATACCCAAGATGTGGAACTCCACGCAAGAGTCACTAGAGAGGGAGGGATAAAATTAAAAACAGCCATTTTTCACTGAAAAAAATAATCCACAACCCAAAATATAAGTTAATTCTCATGAAATTAAGAGAAAAAACTTAAAACATAAGCAGAAGAATCAAACTGAAACAGCTGCCTGAAGAAATTTTCTACCAAAAACTGCTTCTGAAGAAGCGAATACATCAAAACGGTTGAATTTAGTAAATGTACGCAAAGAAGACCAGGTTGCTGCTTTGCAAATCTGATCAACTGAAGCTTCTTAAAAGCCCAAAAAGTGGAGACTGATCTAGTAGAATGAGCTGTATTTCTCTGAGGCGGGGCTTGACCCAAATCTAAATAAGCTTGATTAATCAAAAGCTTTAACCACGATGCCAAGGAAATGGCAGAAGCCTTCTGACCTTTCCTAGAACCAGAAAAGATAACAAATAGGCCCCAAGTTATCAAGGTCTGTCGGACCTGATCCGACAGTGCGGATCAGGTCCGACAGACTTCGCTGAATACGGCGAGCAATACGCTCACCGTATTCAGCATTGCACCAGCAGCTCACAAGAGCTGCTGGTGCAACGCCGCCCCCTGCAGACTCGCGGCCAATAGGCCACCAGCAGGGGGTGTCAATCAACCCGATTGTACTCGATCGGGTTGATTTCCGGCGATGTTTGTCCGCCTGCTCAGAGCAGGCGGACAGGTTATGGAGCAGTGGTCTTTGTGACCGCTGCCTCATAACTGCAGAAACAGGGGCCATCAAGCTCCATTCGGAGCTTGTTAAATAGAGGCCACAGACTAGAAGTCTTCCTGAAATCTTTAGTAGCTTCAACATAATATTTCAAAGCTCTTACCACATCCAAAGAATGTAAGGATTTCTCCAAAGAATTCTTAGGATAAGGACACAAGGAAGGGACAACAATTTCTCTATTAATGTTGTTAGAATTCACAACCTTAGGTAAGAATTTAAATGAAGTCCGCAAAACTGCCTTATCCTGATGAAAAATTAGAAATCGAGATTCACAAGAAAGAGCAGATAATTCAGAAACTCTTCTAGCAGAAGAGATGGCCAAAATGAATAACACTTTCCAAGAAAGTAGTTTAATGTCCAAAGAATGCATAGGCTCAAATGGAGGAGCCTGTAAAGCCTTCAAAACCAAATTAAGACTCCAAGGAGGAGAGATTGATTTAATGACAGGCTTGATACGAACCAAAGCCTGTACAAAACAGTGAATATCAAGAAGCTTAGCAATCTTTCTGTGAAATAAGACAGAAAGAGCAGAGATTTGTCCCTTCAAGGAACTTGCAGACAAACCTTTATCCAAACCATCCTGAAGGAACTGTAAAATTCTAGGAATTCTGAAAGAATGCCAAGCGAATTTATGAGAAGAACACCATGAAATATAAGTCTTCCAAACTCGATAATAAATCTTTCTAGAAACAGATTTACGAGCCTGTAACATAGTATTAATCACTGAGTCAGAGAAACCTCTATGACTAAGCACTAGGTGTTCAATTTCCATACCTTCAAATTTAATGATTTGAGATCCTGATGGAAAAACGAACCTTGAGACAAAAGTTCCGGCCTTAATGGAAGAGGCCAAGGTTGATAACTGGACATCCGAACAAGATCTGCATACCAAAACCTGTGAGGCCATGCTGGAGCTACCAGCAATACAAACGACTGTTCCATGATGATTTTGGAGATCACTCTTGAAAGTGGAACTAGAGGCGGGAAAATATAAGCAGGTTGGTAACACCAAGGAAGTGTCAACACATCCACTGCTTCCACCTGAAGATCCCTGGACCTGGACAGGTACCTGGGAAGTTTCTTGTTTAGATGAGAAGCCATCAGATCTATTTTTGGAAGACCCCACATCTGAACAATCTGAGAAAACACATCTGGATGGAGGGACCACTCCCCCGGATGTAAAGTCTGACGGCTGAGATAATCCGCTTCCCAATTGTCTACACCTGGGATATGTTCCGCAGAAATCAGACAAGAGCTGGATTCCGCCCAAGAAAGTATTCGAGATACTTCTTTCATAGCTAGGGGACTGTGAGTCCCACCCTGATAATTGACATATGCCACAGCTGTGATATTGTCTGTCTGAAAGCAAATGAATGGTTCTCTCTTCAACAGAGGCTGAGCCTGAAGAGCCCTGAAAATTGCACGGATCAGACCATGACTGTCAAAACTTTTGAGTTTCTGACTAAAGAATTTAAGCTGGATAAGCTGGATAAAGCGCAATTTTTTGCTTATCTGCAAGTTCGACACTTTATTGATGTCAATAAATTAATAGAGGAGAGTCCAAATAATTTGAGAGATATAGATGCAATAATTAATATTTATCGGTCCGGGAAACACTCATTTAAAAAAAAGTTTGATACTGATTACAGAGTATTCCCGAGAAATTTCATTCAGAGAATCTCACATTAAATTATTGAATAGAGAGTATCTTACTCCCTGTTCTATGTCAAAATTGAAGAATGCACAAGTTATTAAATGCACAAGATGTAGTGCCTTGGAGGCTGATCTGATACATGCTTTTTATTTATGCCCTAAAATATATAATTTTTGGTGTAAAGTAGAATATTAGCTGAATAAATTTATACCAAATAAAATTAAACTGAAATTAGAGCAGGTTATATTTCTCGTGCAGGAGATAGAGATACATAATAAACAGCTAATTAACATGGCAATCTTGGTTGCGAGGCAATTAATTTTGAGAAATTGGAAAGCAAATAAAGCACCAAGTATAGCCACATTTGTAAAATATATGTCACTTCAACTAGCACTTGATATTAAAGACCCTTTGATCTTTTTAGAGAATAAAATGAAATTGTTGATGATAAAATGGGAGAAGTTTTTACTATCCCAGTCGTGTGATATACAAAGACAAATTATAGCTCCATTGCAGGATTCGCAGGTGTTCCAACAGCTAACCTTGTTAAACAAATATCAACATTTGGCAAGATGAGTGACTTCAAAGAGCATCTTGGATAACTGTGGATGGGTGGGGTGGAAGGGAGGAGGTGGATATAATATGTTTTTTTTTATATATATGAAATTATTATTTATTTATTTTTCTCACTTTCTTTCTTTTTCTTTTTTTTCTTCTTTGTTTTTATGTTTCTTTTCTTCGTTAGATAGGTCTTTAAAAGGAAAAAGACCAATAGTAAAAGGTTTCAATTGAGGGAGGTTTCTGGTAGTCTAAATACTGTGTCCAAGGAAGCTAAAAAGTAATTACTATCTGATTTCTACATAAAGGTGTCTCTCTATTTTGCAGTGTTTGAGAAATACACCAGCATATCTGGTGAGGTAGATTGTAACTTAAAGGAGAGAGTGGCTGTTTGTATTTTTACTTCTTGTTGGGTTTCCCGTTTCTTTTTTTTATCTGAGTATAAATCCTGTGAGGTGAAAGTTAAGCCTAATGTTAGACTGTCCTTATTCTTATGTATCATCCTTTCTTTTTCTTAATACAGTAAACACCCTGTGAGGTGAAATGTAAGCCTAGATGATAGGCTGTTTTTGAGTTTTGATACACCCTGCAAGGTGAAATGTAAGCCTAATTGAAAGGCATGTATTTTTTACTTTGGAATATAAATAAAGTTTTAAAAGGTACCTTGGAAGTTTCTTGTTTAGATGAGAAGCCATCAGATCTATTTCTGGAAGACCCCACATCTGAACAATCTGAGAAAACACATCTGGATGGATGGACCACTCCCCCGGATGTAAAGTCTGACGGCTGAGATAATCCACTTCCCAATTGTCTACACCTGGGATATGTACCGCAGAAATTAGACAAGAGCTGAATTCCGCCCAAGAAAGTATTCAAGATACTTCTTTCATAGCTAGGGGACTGTGAGTCCCACCCTGATGATTGACATATGCCACAGCTGTGATATTGTCTGTCTGAAAGCAAATTAATTGTTCTCTCTTCAACAGAGGCCAAGCCTGAAGAGCCCTGAAAATTACATGGAGTTCCAAAATATTGATTGGTAATCTCGCCTCTTGAGATTTCCAAACCCCTTGTGCTGTCAGAGATCCCCAAACAGCCCCCCAACCTGAAAGACTTGCATCTGTTGTGATCACAGTCCAGGTTGGACAAACCAAAGAGGCCTCTAGAACTATACGATGGTGATCTAACCACCAAGTCAGAGATAGTCGAACATTGGGATTTAAGGATATTAATTGTGATATCCTTGTATAATCCCCGCACCATTGATTCAGCATACAAAGCTGGAGAGGTCTCATATGGAAACGAGCAAAGGGGATCGCGTCCGATGCTGCAGTCATGAGACCTAAAACTTCCATGCACATAGCTACTGAAGGGAATGATTGAGACTGAAGGTTCCAACAAGCTGAAAACAATTTTAATTGTCTCTTGTCTGTTAGAGACAGAGTCATGGACACTGAATCTATTTGGAAACCTAAAAAGGTGACCCTTGTCTGAGGAATCAAGGAACTTTTTGGTAAATTGATCCTCCAACCATGTCTTTGAAGAAACAACACTAGTTGATTCATTTGAGATTCTGCAGAATGTAAAGACTGAGCTAGTATCAAGATATCGTCCAAATAAGGAAACACCACAATACCCCGTTCTCTGATTACAGAGAGTAGGGCACCGAGAACCTTTGAAAAGATTCTTGGAGCTGTCGCTAGGCCAAAAGGAAGAGTGACAAATTGGTAATGCTTGTCTAGAAAAGAGAATCTCAGAAACTGATAATGATCTGGATGAATCGGTATATGAAGATATGCATCCTGTAAGTTTATTGTGGACATATAATGCCCTTGCTGAACAAAAGGCAGAATAGTCCTTATAGTCACCATTTTGAAAGTTGGTACTCAACACACTTCAGGAAAGCCTGAGCCTTTACTGGGTTTGCTGGAATTCGTGAGTGAAAAAACCTTCTCACAGGCGGTCTTACTCTGAATCCTATTCTGTACCCCTGAGAGACAATGCTCTGTATCCATTGATTTTGAACCGAATTGGTCCAAACATCTTTGAAAAATCTTAATCTGCCCCCAATCAGCTGAGCTGGAATGAGGGCTGTACATTCATGCGGACTTGGGGGCTGGCTTTGATCTCTTAAATGGCTTGGATTTATTCCAATTTGAGGAAGGCTTCCAATTGGAAACAGATTCCTTGGAGGAAGGATTAGGTTTCTGTTCCTTATTTTGTCGAAAGGAACGAAAACGGTTAGAAGCTTTAGATTTACCCTTAGGTCTTTTATCCTGAGGCAAAAAAACTCCCTCCCCCCCCAGTGACAGCTGAAATGATTGAATCCAACTGAGAACCAAATAACTTATTACCTTGGAAAGAAAGAGATAGCAATCTGGACTTAGAAGTCATGTCAGCATTACAAGATTTAAGCCACAAAGCTCTTCTAGCTAAAATAGCTAAAGTCATACGCCTAGATTTAGAGTTCTATGTTAGCCATTAAAACCAGCGTTAAGGGGTCCTAACGCTGCTTTTTACCGCCCGCTGGTATTTAGAGTCAGCCAGGAAAGGGTCTAACGCTCACTTTCCAGCCGCAACTTTTCCATACCGCAGATCCCCTTACACCAATTGCGTATCCTATCTTTTCAATGGGATCTTCTTAACGCCGGTATTTAGAGTCTTGGCTGAAGTGAGCGTTACACCTCTACCGACAAAACTCCAGCCGCAGAAAAAAGTCAGGAGTTAAGAGCTTTATGGGCTAACGCCGGTTCATAAAGCTCTTAACTACTGTGCTCTAAAGTACACTAACACCCATAAACTTCCTATGTACCCCTAAACCGAGGTCCCCCCACATCGCCGCCACTATAATAAAATATTTTAACCCCTAATCTGCCGACTGCACACCGCCGCCACCTACATTATCCCTATGTACCCCTAATCTGCTGCCCCTAACATTGCCGACCCCTATATTATATTTATTACCCCCTAATCTGCCCCCCCCCAAAATGTCGCCGCTACCTTACCTACACTTATTAACCCCTAATCTTCCGACCGGACCTCGCCGCCACTATAATAAATGTATTAACCCCTAAACCGCCTCACTCCCGCCTTGCAAACCCTATAATAAATAGTATTAACCCCTAATCTGCCCTCCCTAACATCGGCGACACCTAACTTCAAGTATTAACCCCTAATCTGCCGACCGGACCTTGCCGCTACTCTAATAAATGTATTAACCCCTAAAGCTAAGTCTAACCCTAACCCTAACACCCCCCTAAGTTAAATATAATTTTTATCTAACGAAATAAATTAAATATTATTAACTAAAGTATTCCTATTTAAAACTAAATACTTACCTGTAAAATAAACCCTAATATAGCTACAATATAACGAATAATTATATTGTAGCTATTTTAGGATTTATACTTATTTTACAGGCAACTTTGTATTTATTTTAACTAGGTACAATAGCTATTAAATAGTTATTTACTATTTAATAGCTACCTAGTTAAAATAATTACAAAATTACCTTTAAAATAAATCCTAAGTTTCAATTAAACCTAACACTACACTATCAATAAATAAATTAAATCAATTAACTACAGGTACCTACAATTAAATCAACTAAACTAAATTACAAAAAAACCCCACTAAATTACAAAAAATAAAAAAAGATTACAAGAATTTTAAGTTAATTTCACCTACTCTAAGCCCCCTAAAAAAATAACAAAGCCCCCCAAAATAAAAAAATGCCCTACCCTATTCTAAAATAAAAAGTTAACAGCTCTATTACCTTACCAGCCCTTAAAAGGGCTTTTTGCAGGGCATGCCCCAAAGAAATCAGCTCTTTTGCCTGTAAAAAAACATACAATACCCCCCCCAAAATTACAACCCACCACCCACATACCCCTACTCTAACCCACCCAAACCCCCCTTAAAAAACCTAACACTAAGCCCCTGAAGATCTTCCTACCTTGTCTTCACCCAGCAGGGTATCACCGATCCGTCCAGAAGAGGGTCCGAAGTCTTCATCCTATCGGGCCAGAAGAGGTCCTCCAGAGGGTCCGAAGTCTTCATCCTATCCGGCCAGAAGAGGTCCTCCAGAGGGTCCGAAGTCTTCATCCTATCCGGCCAGAAGAGGTCCTCCAGAGGGTCAGAAGTCTTCATCCAGGCGGCATCTTCTTTCTTCTTCCATCTGGAGCGGAGCGGGTCCATCGTGAAAAAGCCGACGCGGAGCCGTCCTTCCTCACCGATGGACTAACGATGAATGAAGGTTCCTTTAAATGACGTCATCCAAGATGGCGTCCCTCGAATTCCAATTGGCTGATAGGATTCTATCAGCCAATCGGAATTAAGGTAGGAAAAATCTGATTAGCTGATTGAATCAGCCAATCAAGTTCGATCGGATTGGCTGATCCAATCAGCTAATCAGATTGAGCTTGCATTCTATTGGCTGATCGGAACAGCCATTAGAATGTGAGCTCAATCTGATTGGCTGATCCAATCAGCTAATCGGATTGAACTTGAATCTGATTGGATGATTCAATCAGCCAATCAGATTTTTCCTACCTTAATTACGATTGGCTGATAGAATCCTATCAGCCAATCGGAATTCGAGGGACGCCATCTTGGATGACGCCATTTAAAGGAACCTTCATTCGTCGTTAGTCCATTGGTGAGGAAGGATGGCTCCGCGTCGGCTGCTTCAAGATGGACCCTCTGGAGGACCTCTTCTGGCTGGATAGGATGAAGACTTCGGACCCTCTTCTGGACGGATCGGTGATACCCGGCTGGGTGAAGACAAGGTAGGAAGTGTTAGTTTTTAAGGGGGGTTTGGGTGGGTTAGAGTAGGGGTATGTGGGGGGTGGGTTGTAATGTTGGGGGGGTATTGTATGTTTTTTTTACAGGCAAAATAGCTGATTTCTTTGGGGCATGCCCCGCAAAAAGCCCTTTTAAGGGCTGGTAAGGTAATAGAGCTGTTAACTTTTTATTTTAGAATAGGGTAGGGCATTTTTTTATTTTGGGGGGCTTTGTTATTTTTTTAGGGGGCTTAGAGTAGGTGTAATTAGCTTAAAATTCTTGTAATATTTTTATTTTTTGTAATTTAGTGTTTGTTTTTTTGTAATTTAGTTTAGTTGATTTAATTGTAAGTATTTGTAGTTAATTGATTTAATTTATTTATTGATAGTGTAGTGTTAGGTTTAATTGTAAGATAATTTTTATCTGCAATTACAGGGTACGGCCATGGGTTCCAATGTCGCCCCAACCTATGCAAATATTTATACACATTTGAAGAGTATTTTGTTTATAACCATAATTTTTTTCATCTATATGGCGCCACCTGGTGGCGCTATATGGATGATATTTTTGGCATTTGGTTGGGTGACATTGGAACCCTGGAACAGTTTGTTAAAGATCTCAATAGTGCTACACAGCATATAAAGTTTAAACTGACCGTAAGTGAGGAAAGGATTGATTTCCTTGATACCTCAGTGTATAAACAAGATGGGCTGTTAGCTGTTGATCTTTTTAAAAAACAGACAGACTATAACAATCTATTGCACTATAAGAGTGCGCATTCCCCGGCACAGTTAAAAAGTTTACCCAAAAGCCAATTTATGCGAGTGAGACGAATTGTCTCAGATGAAAATCTGGTAAAAGAGAGATTATTGGAAGTGGGTGAACATTTTAAACAGAGGGGATACCCAAGCAACCTAATTGAACAGGGGATTGAAGATGTATTGCAGATCCCTAGGACAGAATTACTTAAGGACAGGATGAGAAATAAGAAAGATAAAAGAATGATCTTTGTTAATGATTATTCGCCTTGGAGTAACCAAATACAAAAAGTACTAAAAAAACATTGGCACATTTTACAAATTTCTAATCCCAATGTTGAAGAATTCTCTAGTCCCCCTATGGCTGCCTTCAAAAGGGGTAAGAACCTTAAAGATACATTGGTCAAAGCTGATGTGGGCCCAAGGAGTAGGATTACCCAGGGGCACATTGGGCATAAAAACTTGGGATGTTTCCCATGCCTTAATTGTCAAAATTGCAATAGTATCATTAGGGGCCCCTTTTTTACACACCCCTCGTCGGGTAAGAAGTATAAACTTAGAGATTACTATACTTGTAACTCTAAGTTTGTGGTGTATCTGATTAAATGCCCATGTGGTCTGGGGTATGTTGGCGAGACCACCAAGAAGGTACGGGAGCGCATTAACCAACACAAAAGTAATATTAGAACAGGTAAATTGGATGCCACTATCTCACCACTTCATTACTGCTGGGCATCAGATCAATCAGTTGAGATTCCAGATATTGGAACATATAGAGCTTCCTAGGAGGGGTGGTAATAGGGTTAATCTGTTAAAGTATAGAGAATTGTACTGGATTCATGAACTGGGGACTATGACACCCAATGGAATGAATAGGGAAATGGATTGGAGTGTGTGTCAGTAAGTATGGATGATTAGGTTCTTGATAGCAGTTTTACTGACAAGTTTTTTCATAAAATGCCTTGGGTTTAAAACTTCAGGGATACGGATCGTTGTATTTACTCTGTTCTTTGGGTATCTTTTGCTGAAAGGTTTTTTTTTTCATATTTTTGAATTTTAATTCATTTAGTCAATATTTTCCCTAATTTAATACTGATTATGTGGAGGGTTTTGGTAACTTGAATTTTTATAAAGGAGAGAATTATTTTTGGGTTGACCTTGTTGTTTTTATATCCTTTGTTGAAGGACGTGTTTGAGAATTGTTTATCAACTCCAAGAATTATTCCCTTTTTAAGATGATCATTTAATATGATCTAATTGGAAGGGAAATAATGAAGATTGGCCTTTTGTCAAAAGATATTTGAATTAGCAATGTCTAAAGAGAGTTAAGAAAAAGCAAAAATCTCTTTTTTATGTTTTTTATGAAAGAGATACATTGCAATACAATGAATAAAGATAATAAGTTTATATTTATTCTTTTTCTATACTGAGTATATTAACCTGATGTATAATTAACAATGATGGAAAAAGTTTTTGTTCTCTTTATGTCCTTTGTTGAAAAAAGTATGATAATGCAACAAGAGATGTTAATGATGGCCACTAGATGGCATTAAGTAACACAAAAGTAAAATGTATTTTGTATTAAGTGAACACAGGTGAAAATAGGTGTGGTGGGTGGGTGGTGCTACAGCCTTTATAAGGTTTGTTTTTAGAGTTGAATGTTAGACATGAATAAGGACATGGGTCCGAAACGTTGTCTGTTTTAAAGTGGCTAAATAAAAACACGATGTTTTAATACAATTGGTGGTGCAGCTATACTATTATTTTTGGACTGTTTTCTTGGGACCTTGGTGCAGGTCCAATAGTTGGCACACCTGCAAACAAGTTTTGCTACACCCTTGGTGCTTGGGCAATTTCTGACTTTTCTACTGTTAATTGAAACAAAAAAGTGTAACAAAACACATAAAAAATACATTAAAAAGTACAGTTACACTCATAATAACACTATATAATATAAATTATTAAAAAAAAATATTGCACAAAAAATTTATAAGGGCTCAAAGATATGAGGACTCAGGTGTTAGAAAAAAAAATCAGGCAATGGGCTTTAACATTGAGATACATACATATACATGTCTAAATATATATATATGTATATATATATATGTGTACATATGTATTTATATGTGTACATATGTATTTATATGTATATTTATGTATTTGCAGACATATTTACACATATAAACACATAACACATAAATACATATGTTTATATATATAGACATATAAATAAGTGCATTAGAGCCCTTTGCAGTTAAAGGACATTAAACACTTTGAGATGGTAATATAAAATGAACTGTATATACTGTATATATAAAAAAACTCTGCAATATACTTTCATTATTTATTTTGTACCCTTTTCCTGTAAATCCATTCTGAAATTGTGAGTTTCTTTCATGTAATTGGCAAGAGTCCATGAGCTAGTGACGTATGGGATATACAATCCTACCAGGAGGGGCAAAGTTTCCCAAACCTCAAAATGCCATGAATACGCCCCCCACCACACCCACAATTCAGTTTTACAAACTTTGCCTCCTATGGAGGTGGTGAAGTAAGTTTGTGCTAGATTTCTACGTTGATATGCGCTTCTCAGCTTTTTGAAGCCCGGTTCCTCTCAGAGTGCAGTGAATGACAGAGGGATGTGAAGGGATCTATTTCATAGGTTCTCTGTTATCGGTCGTAGAGATTCATCTTCTACCTCCCTTTTCAGATCGACGATATACTCTTATATACCATTACCTCTGCTAATTCTCATTTCAGTACTGGTTTGGCTATCTGCTTTATGTAGATGAGTGACTTTTGGTAAGTATGTTTCTTTTATTTAAGACACTCTCAGCTTTGGTTTGGCACTTTATATTTAAGTTCTAAATATATGTTTATTCTTATATTTGCCATGCTTCAGGTTCATCAGTATATTTCCTTTTTTCAGACTGTCAGTTTCATATCTGGGAAATGCATATATATATTAAAAAAAAAATTCTTACCTGAAGTTTTCAAATTGACTTTCTTTTCTAAATTGCTGGCTGTTAGGCTTGCGAGAGAGCAAAATGCTATAATTTATTACGTCATTCTTGTCGCGAAATTTTTTTGGCGCAAGAATTACGTTTGTTGACATAATTTTGTCATTTCCGGCGTCTTAGTTGGCGCCGAGTTTTTTCACGAGGTTGCGTCATCTATGATGCTCGTGTTTGTTGCAGACGTTTTTGGCGCCAATAAAAATGACTGCAGCATCAGACGCGATCCCCTTTGCTCGTTTTCACATGAGACCTCTTCAGCTTTGAATGCTGAACCAATGGTGCAGGGATTATACAAAGATATTACAATTAATATCCTTAAATCCCAATGTTCGACTATCTCTGACATGGTGGTTAGATCACCATTGTATAGTTCAAGGGACCTTTTTTGTTCATCCAACCTGGACTGTGATCACAACAGATGCGAGTCTTTCAGGTTGGGGAGCTGTCTGGGGTTCTCTGACAGCGCAGTGGGTTTGGAAATCTCAAGAGACAAGATTACCAATCAATATTTTGGAACTCCATGCGATTCTCAGAGCTCTTCAGTTTTGGCCTCTACTGAAGAGAGAGACATTTATTTGTTTTCAGACAGACAATGTCACAACCGTGGCGTATGTCAATCATCAGGGTGGGACTCACAGTCCTCAAGCTATGAAAGAAGTATCTCGGATACTTGCTTGGGCGGAATCTAGCTCCTGTCTAATTTCTGTGGTCCATATCCCAGGTATAGACAATTGGGAAGTAGATTTTCTCAGTCGCAAGACTTTACATACATCTTCACCCAGATGTGTTTTTTCAGATTGTTCAGATGTAGGGGCTTCCAGAAATAGATCTGATGGCTTCTCATCTAAATAGGAAACTTCCCAGGTATCTGTCCAGGTCCAGGGATCCTCAGGCGGAAGCAGTGGATGCGTTGACACTTCCTTGGAGTTATCAACCTGCCTATATTTTTTCGCCTCTAGTTCTTCTTCCAAGAGTGATTTCCAAAATCATAATGGAGTGTTCGTTTGCACTGCTGGTGGCTCCACAGGTTTTGGTATGTGGATCTTATTCGGATGTCCAGTTGCCAACTTTGGCCACTTCCGTTAAGGCCAGACCTTCTATCTCAAGGTCCGTTTTTCCATCAGGATCTCAAATCATTAAATTTGAAGGTATGGAAATTGAACGCTTAGTGCTTAGTCATAGAGGTTTCTCTGACTCCGTGATTAATACTATGTTGCAGGCTCGTAAATCTGTGTCTAGAAAGATTTATTATCGAGTTTGGAAGACTTACATTTCATGGTGCTCTTCTCATAAATTCTCTTGGCATTCTTTTAGAATTCCTAGAATTTTACAGTTTCTTCAGGATGGTTTAGATAAGGGTTTGTCTGCAAGTTCCTTAAAAGGACAAATCTCTGCTCTTTCTGTTCTGTTCCACAGAAAATTTTCTAAACTTCCTGATATTCATTGTTTTGTACAGGCTTTGGTTCGTATCAAGCCTGTTATTAAATCAATTTCTCCTCCTTGGAGTCTTAATTTGGTTTTGAAGGCTTTACAGGCTCCTCCGTTTGAGCCTATGCATTCTCTGGACATTAAATGACTTTCTTGGAAAGTGTTGTTCCTTTTGGCCATCTCTTCTGCTAGAAGAGTTTCTGAATTATCTGCTCTTTCTTGTGAGTCTCCTTTTCTGATTTTTCATCAGGATAAGGTGGTTTTGCGGACTTCATTTAAATTTTTCCTAAAGTTGTGAACTCCAACAACATTAGTAGAGAAATTGTTGTCCCTTCTTTGTGTCCTAATCCTAAGAATTCTCTGGAGAGATCTATACATTCATTGGATGTGGTAAGAGCTTTGAAATATTATGTTGAAGCTACTAAAGATTTCAGGAAGACTTCTAGTCTATTTGTTATCTTTTCTGGTTCTAGGAAAGGTCAGAAGGCTTCTGCCATTTCTTTGGCATCTTGGTTAAAGCTTTTGATTCATCATGCTTATTTGGAGTCGGGTAAATCCCCGCCTCAGAGGATTACGGCTCATTCTACTAGGTCAGTTTTCACTTCCTGGGCTTTTAAGAATGAAGCCTCTGTTGATCAGATTTGCAAAGCAGCAACTTGGTCTTCTATGCATACTTTTACTAAATTCTACCATTTTGATGTTTTTTCTTCTTCAGAAGTAGTTTTTGGTAGAAAAGTATTTCAGGCAGCTGTTTCAGTTCGATTCTTCTGCTTATAATTTCAGTTTTTTTCATTATAAAGATTAAAACTTTTGATTTGGGTTGTGGATTAATTTTTCAGCGGAATTGGCTGTCTTTATTTTTTTTTTTTTTTTTAATATTTTTTATTGAGGTAAAATTTGGCATATAAACAAGATATGTAAAACATTTCACAAGTGCCATCACAATAACACAGTATAAGATTCATCATACAGTTGAAAGACCATAAGAGTCATCAGTAATATCCACTAACAAAACAACAAGGTAACTAATGTAAAAAAAAGTTTTTCAGAGGCACAATACAAACATGCCCATAATGGTTTAAGCCTCCTCTCTTGTTTAGAAGGGCCACTCTTGGACCCCTGGCTAAGTGAGAGATTTACCAACATGGGAGGCTAACTGTTAAATAGGAGATCACTCATGGATCTTGATTTGTTTACCTCATATTTTTTAAAGATTATTATTCTATATTAACACACTGTTAGGGATTATATCAAAAGAAAAACATGCAAATAAAACCAGGGTTAATCCCTTCTATCTGTCATTAAAGACAATATATCCATGGGAAGATGAGTGCTGTAGTAATGTTTTGAGAGATATATTCATAAAGAAGGTAGTGAAGATGCGGTACAAGTGAAAGAGAGACCGTGTAGTTAGCTCTCCCAAACAAGGAAATACATTATGTGGGGGGGGGGGGGGGGAGGTGGTAACCTGAGTATGGTGAGTATAGTAATTTAGGCTACGTTCTTATACTATAGAGTAAACATGCCTCAGGATGGCTCAGCATCCTAGCTATATGAAGAGAAGCATATATGGATTAACAACAAATACTTAACAAAGAACCAGTGCATAGTGGGACAATGTCATATCCAAAATTTCAGGGGAAAAAGGTCTAACTGTATGGGTCTGACACATCTTATAAAGCTTAGCTCTGGGGCTATGATGAGGAAGACTGTATATAACGCAGGACCAGCCTGCGTGAATACTACGGTAAGTACATAGTTACCCATAGTGATATGTGACTTTACTAATGAGCAATAATCTAGGACTATCATGGAAGGGCATATGTGCGCATCTATTACAAGGAATAGATATGTCATTAAGACACAGTCAATTTTAATCTCTAATTGGGATGTAGGAGCCAGTATGGGATTTTTATAGTAGAAATGTTCCTAACTATGAAAGACTGCGCTTAGTTTGCTACCTGTGCCCTGTGACTCAGATTATAATGGAAACTAACGGTAGAGCTACTGGTGGGTTAGTTATGCCATATCTGTGTACAGGTTAATAAGAACAGAATATGCGTAATTTTGAAATGAAATATAGGGCTAGCCCCTTCTGAACGGGGTAGTGTAGTCTCAAACAGTAAAAGAATGTTATTTCAAGGGGCAGCGCTCAGGACTTTTAGACAAACAACAGTTCTCTGGGCGGGCTATAACTCCTTTAGTTATGTTTGTAACGATAGTTTAATAGTTGAGAGTCCCAAGTTTACATAGATAAATAAAGTATAGGAGAGCATAACGTAAGTCTGTACGCTCTGTGATATAGGTAACTTAATAACTAAGGCAGGCATACACATTGTGGTATAGCAGTTAAAATTGGAGGTACACTGGTTATCTGAGTGTGCCCATGAACCTAACAGATAATACAGTCAACTAGGTTCACTAATAGATTCCCTTTACAATCTGTGTATTATCAAATGCGCAATAATAAACTGCTGGTTATAATTCTGGTCACAAGTAAAACCAGAAAACTACTATTTAGTCAAGCTGTAAATAAAAGATTAATAGGACATCAAAATGGAGTGGAGTGGCTAAGATTATGTTAAATGGAGACTGGCATGGCCAAAATCGGTTCAACATAGCTCAATTAATGAGAACAAAACATGTACAGTGGCTGTCTGAAATAAGAACTAATAGCCCAACTCGAGCTCAGAAGCTTATTATATATGTATGTGCTCCCAAACAACCCAATACTTTTATGGAACATTTAACTAGGTTAATGTATAACTCTATAAATAGAATGGCAAAGATAGCACCTCTAAAATGGGAATGACTGACTGCCCCTCATTGTTAAAGCTCATAGAAATTGCAGGGACAATATTGTGCTTGCCGAAAGTCAGAGTTCTAGGTAAATAGCGGTCCCTATAGTGAGCTCATCACAAAAGAGTAGAGTGGAGCAGAAAAGTCTGCTAGATCACATAACTTTGCAGTAGAACACTTAAACTTAAGATTCCATAGCTGGGGCTCAAAGTGCTCAAAATATCAGAGTATATAAATGCTACACCTAAACCCCATATATATATGCATATTATGATAACCTGTAGACATAGAGGTATTTAAATAATGGAACACTGATATTCTACTTTTGTTACAGTAGGTGTAAATAAGCAGCGGAGAGCTTGAAATTATAAAGCCATATAGATATGTGGGCAGGGATTTGTGTGGGGCTCAGACCTTAAGGTTGTCAACATTGAACTCTAATAAAATAGCATGAGGCTACCAGTAACAGCTTTAAAACAAACATATGGAACCCACAGTGATACGCAAAAGTCCAACAGTACATTTAGAGATCCTGGAAATGTTCAGCACCCATTATAAAAACAAAGTTGGTCTCACAATATAGTTAGAATGGTTAAGTTCCAGAAAAGTAATAACCAATCCGTCCCTAAGTGGGTCAAATAATCAGTCTTATAAGGCTAAGAGAGACGGCTAAACAAGGAAGAATTTAACCCACTCCTGTCTTCAGGGTATTTTTCTTAAACCCACCATGAAGTTGAAGACTTTGAACTATGGCAATCCAGCTAAGTCGGACAAAGCAGTCCGGTAGTGAGAAAAGTTCTAAGGCGATGCGGTAAAGTGTGTTTTGGGCTGCCTTCTCATCGAGCCGACCTACCTTTCTCAGACCAAACAACCCGCTACGTGTCTCTATAATAGACACTCGATGCCGCACCAGGAGGTCGCAATCCACTGCATCTAATGCATTGTAGGCAGTACTTAGAGGTATTAAGCGATCAGCTCTAGGTAGGTCGCCTCCCGCTTCTGCTGTGTTGAAGTCGGCTACTGTCATCACACACTCTGCTCCCAAAGTGCTCTGTGGGTAGTGTCGAGTAGGTGAGGAGCGCCGGGGCCCCAAAGCGCTCCCCCCCTCCAGAGCAATGTTAGCTGTGGGAACATGATCAGGACAGGCCACGGACACTGCTTCCGTCTGCCGAGGCGCTATCATGTTGAAGCATTTGAACAGATCATAATAGCTGTCTAAAAAGCAGTGTATCTCTTCCATGATGCGCTCTGCGGTATCCATGATAAGGTGTGGTGGCAGATGTCAAATCCAAAAATTATTCAAGCACCGCTGAGTCTTGTTCTCCCCTGTGAATGTTGCGTAGGCCAAAAGATGGCGGCTCTCCAATCCAGCTATCAGTATTTTTCACCCGATGCTGGCAAAGTTTCGTCAATGCAGTAGTAGGTAGTGTTGGATTAGGTGTATGGATCATCCACATTAACTGGTATTCATCAGTGGTCCAATAAAAAACTTGTACAGTAGTTAAATTCTCATTGTATAATTGATATGGCCAGAGCTATTGAAATGTGCGACCTAACAGTTTCACAGTTGGCTCCGCCCCCCCGGCTGTCTTTATTTTTATCCCTCCCTCTCTAGTGACTCTTGCGTGGAGTTCCACATCTTGGGTATTTGCTATCCCATACGTCACTAGCTCATGGACTCTTGCCAATTACATGAAAGAAAACATAATTTATGTAAGAATTTACCTGATAAATTCATTTCTTTCATATTGGCAAGAGTCCATGAGTCCATGATTTTTTTGTATAAAGCACAATTATTCCAATTACTTGTTGATGCTTTTTACTCCTTTCTTATCACCCAGTTCTTGGCTATTCGTTAAACTGAATTGTGGGTGTGGTGGGGGGTGTATTTATAGGCATTTTGAGGTTTGGCAAACTTTGCCCCTCCTGGTAGGATTGTATATCCCATACGTCACTAGCTCATGGACTCTTGCCAATATGTAAGAAATTAATTTATCAGGTAAATTCTTACATAAATTATGTTTTTTCAGTTTCTGGTAGAAATGAAAGAACAAAACACTATTATATTCCACACAACTGTCCCTAATTGGCCTCAGCAGAAAAGGTAACCTAAGTTACAACATGGCAGACACTTAGGGCACAATGACATATACGGCGCAGGTTTCGGCGCAAGCGTGGGAACCTGCGCCACCCGTAATTTCACCTTGCACATCGGAGTATTACATATACGGCGCCGGCATTTCCTAAGTGCCGTAAGTCAGATAAACTAGCGATGTCCAGAAATGAGCGTAAATACAAATTTCTGGAGTCACCAGTGACGTACGGCACTTTAGAAACTGCCGGTGCCTAAGAAAAGTTAAAAAAATAACAAATCTCCCGTAAAACACTCTAATACTTCTCCTAAAAATAAGCCCGACACGTAAAACCCCTATATCCGCATGTACAGTTCAGGCTTAACCATATACTGTTACTTGTTATGTTGGAGAGTTTGGTTTATTTCAGCCAATAAGGCTAATAACCATATATATGGAAGTTATTTTCAATATAATTTCTACGTTGATATGCGCTTCTCAGCTTTTTGAAGCCCGGTCCCTCTCAGAGTGCAGTGAATGACAGAGGGATGTGAAGGGATCTATTTCATAGGTTCTCTGTTATCGGTCGTAGAGATTCATCTTCTACCTCCCTTTTCAGATCGACGATATACTCTTATATACCATTACCTCTGCTAATTCTCATTTCAGTACTGGTTTGGCTATCTGCTTTATGTAGATGAGTGACTTTTGGTAAGTATGTTTCTTTTATTTAAGACACTCTCAGCTTTGGTTTGGCACTTTATATTTAAGTTCTAAATATATGTTTATTCTTATATTTGCCATGCTTCAGGTTCATCAGTATATTTCCTTTTTTCAGACTGTCAGTTTCATATCTGGGAAATGCATATATATATTAAAAAAAAAATTCTTACCTGAAGTTTTCAAATTTACTTTCTTTTCTAAATTGCTGGCTGTTAGGCTTGCGAGAGAGCAAAATGCTATAATTTATTACGTCATTCTTGTGGCGAAATTTTTTTGGCGCAAGAATTACATTTGTTGACATAATTTTGTCATTTCCGGCGTCTTAGTTGGCGCCGAGTTTTTTCACGAGGTTGCGTCATCTATGACGCTCGTGTTTGTTGCAGACGTTTTTGGCGCCAATAAAAATGACTGCAGCATCAGACGCGATCCCCTTTGCTCGTTTTCACATGAGACCTCTTCAGCTTTGAATGCTGAACCAATGGTGCAGGGATTATACAAAGATATTACAATTAATATCCTTAAATCCCAATGTTCGACTATCTCTGACATGGTGGTTAGATCACCATTGTATAGTTCAAGGGACCTTTTTTGTTCATCCAACCTGGACTGTGATCACAACAGATGCGAGTCTTTCAGGTTGGGGAGCTGTCTGGGGTTCTCTGACAGCGCAGTGGGTTTGGAAATCTCAAGAGACAAGATTACCAATCAATATTTTGGAACTCCATGCGATTCTCAGAGCTCTTCAGTTTTGGCCTCTACTGAAGAGAGAGACATTTATTTGTTTTCAGACAGACAATGTCACAACCGTGGCGTATGTCAATCATCAGGGTGGGACTCACAGTCCTCAAGCTATGAAAGAAGTATCTCGGATACTTGCTTGGGCGGAATCTAGCTCCTGTCTAATTTCTGTGGTCCATATCCCAGGTATAGACAATTGGGAAGTAGATTTTCTCAGTCGCAAGACTTTACATACATCTTCACCCAGATGTGTTTTTTCAGATTGTTCAGATGTAGGGGCTTCCAGAAATAGATCTGATGGCTTCTCATCTAAATAGGAAACTTCCCAGGTATCTGTCCAGGTCCAGGGATCCTCAGGCGGAAGCAGTGGATGCGTTGACACTTCCTTGGAGTTATCAACCTGCCTATATTTTTTCGCCTCTAGTTCTTCTTCCAAGAGTGATTTCCAAAATCATAATGGAGTGTTAGTTTGCACTGCTGGTGGCTCCACAGGTTTTGGTATGTGGATCTTATTCGGATGTCCAGTTGCCAACTTTGGCCACTTCCGTTAAGGCCAGACCTTCTATCTCAAGGTCCGTTTTTCCATCAGGATCTCAAATCATTAAATTTGAAGGTATGGAAATTGAACGCTTAGTGCTTAGTCATAGAGGTTTCTCTGACTCCGTGATTAATACTATGTTGCAGGCTCGTAAATCTGTGTCTAGAAAGATTTATTATCGAGTTTGGAAGACTTACATTTCATGGTGCTCTTCTCATAAATTCTCTTGGCATTCTTTTAGAATTCCTAGAATTTTACAGTTTCTTCAGGATGGTTTAGATAAGGGTTTGTCTGCAAGTTCCTTAAAAGGACAAATCTCTGCTCTTTCTGTTCTGTTCCACAGAAAATTTTCTAAACTTCCTGATATTCATTGTTTTGTACAGGCTTTGGTTCGTATCAAGCCTGTTATTAAATCAATTTCTCCTCCTTGGAGTCTTAATTTGGTTTTGAAGGCTTTACAGGCTCCTCCGTTTGAGCCTATGCATTCTCTGGACATTAAATGACTTTCTTGGAAAGTGTTGTTCCTTTTGGCCATCTCTTCTGCTAGAAGAGTTTCTGAATTATCTGCTCTTTCTTGTGAGTCTCCTTTTCTGATTTTTCATCAGGATAAGGTGGTTTTGCGGACTTCATTTAAATTTTTCCTAAAGTTGTGAACTCCAACAACATTAGTAGAGAAATTGTTGTCCCTTCTTTGTGTCCTAATCCTAAGAATTCTCTGGAGAGATCTATACATTCATTGGATGTGGTAAGAGCTTTGAAATATTATGTTGAAGCTACTAAAGATTTCAGGAAGACTTCTAGTCTATTTGTTATCTTTTCTGGTTCTAGGAAAGGTCAGAAGGCTTCTGCCATTTCTTTGGCATCTTGGTTAAAGCTTTTGATTCATCATGCTTATTTGGAGTCGGGTAAATCCCCGCCTCAGAGGATTACGGCTCATTCCACTAGGTCAGTTTTCACTTCCTGGGCTTTTAAGAATGAAGCCTCTGTTGATCAGATTTGCAAAGCAGCAACTTGGTCTTCTATGCATACTTTTACTAAATTCTACCATTTTGATGTTTTTTCTTCTTCAGAAGTAGTTTTTGGTAGAAAAGTATTTCAGGCAGCTGTTTCAGTTCGATTCTTCTGCTTATAATTTCAGTTTTTTTCATTATAAAGATTAAAACTTTTGATTTGGGTTGTGGATTAATTTTTCAGCGGAATTGGCTGTCTTTATTTTTATCCCTCCCTCTCTAGTGACTCTTGCGTGGAGTTCCACATCTTGGGTATTTGCTATCCCATACGTCACTAGCTCATGGACTCTTGCCAATTACATGAAAGAAAACATAATTTATGTAAGAATTTACCTGATAAATTCATTTCTTTCATATTGGCAAGAGTCCATGAGTCCATGATTTTTTTGTATAAAGCACAATTATTCCAATTACTTGTTGATGCTTTTTACTCCTTTCTTATCACCCAGTTCTTGGCTATTCGTTAAACTGAATTGTGGGTGTGGTGGGGGGTGTATTTATAGGCATTTTGAGGTTTGGCAAACTTTGCCCCTCCTGGTAGGATTGTATATCCCATACGTCACTAGCTCATGGACTCTTGCCAATATGTAAGAAATTAATTTATCAGGTAAATTCTTACATAAATTATGTTTTTTCAGTTTCTGGTAGAAATGAAAGAACAAAACACTATTATATTCCACACAACTGTCCCTAATTGGCCTCAGCAGAAAAGGTAACCTAAGTTACAACATGGCAGACACTTAGGGCACAATGACATATACGGCGCAGGTTTCGGCGCAAGCGTGGGAACCTGCGCCACCCGTAATTTCACCTTGCACATCGGAGTATTACATATACGGCGCCGGCATTTCCTAAGTGCCGTAAGTCAGATAAACTAGCGATGTCCAGAAATGAGCGTAAATACAAACTTCTGGAGTCACCAGTGACGTACGGCACTTTAGAAACTGCCGGTGCCTAAGAAAAGTTAAAAAAATAACAAATCTCCCGTAAAACACTCTAACACTTCTCCTAAAAATAAGCCCGACACGTAAAACCCCTATATCCGCATGTACAGTTCAGGCTTAACCATATACTGTTACTTGTTATGTTGGAGAGTTTGGTTTATTTCAGCCAATAAGGCTAATAACCATATATATGGAAGTTATTTTCAATATAGTTTCTAAGGTCCTATTTCAGTCAACACCCTCTTGCAGCCGCCCCTCACAGACTGTAACTTTTCAGGCATAAATTTTGGAAGTTCCTGCTATAACCTATTTTAAGTTGAAAACTAGTATGCAGTTATGATACTAATTGTTAATGTCATACTTTCTTTGTTGTTCCTTTAACCTGATGTTTTTTTTCTAGGTATCATTGAGACTGTAGTCAATTACTTGTGGTATCTCGTTATGTCAATTTCACCTGTTTTTTTTAGGCCTGAAGATAGTTATTATACATATAAGAGTTGTTGGTATAGGTTTAAACTTAATGCATTCTGAGATTCTATTGGGACCTGACTTCTTTATTTGCTGAGCCCCTGACGTTTCACAGAACTCCATCTAACCTCTTACTGAAAGCTGTATTGATGCAAAATTTACCAAATTCAACATGTGTAACTATCCGGTTTCCGTCAACTGATATACTAACTGTAAACATAATCCCCATAGCTTATGCACCATATCTTATGCACCATATTTATATAGCGGCCGTTAGCCCATTATAGTACCTCTACAGCAAGTTTTAGCATTATTTTCATTACTTCAATTATGCTTGACCTAGCCACACCAAAATAGGAACGAATGATATTATACAGCAAAAATTCCTGAGGCCTTGTTGTTTACCCTGAGCTTCAGTTTACCCTGGCTTCTAGTTCAGTATATCTCCTCTGAGTTAACCAGTTAGTAACAAAATCCCAGCAGGAACCAGCACTATAACCAAGAAAACTGACACATCCGTGGGCCACTGCCAAGCCCACAATCAAATGATAAGAACAGCACAGAGGTGTCAGATTAAAAATCCCTTTATTTTAGAACATGGGGATCAAACAATGAACACAACGTTTCGGGGCGGTCCCCTTAATCATGTGATGTCATAACACAGCCTTCCAATTTCCTTTATAGCATCAACAATTAATGTGTTTAATTACTCAATTTGTTAATTAACTCAATTAATAAAGACTGTCAAGTTTAAACAAAGTCATAAAAACCACTTGTCATATAGAAAAAATAATAATCCAAACTCTATATATATATACAGATAAGTTAAAAAGACTCACACAGTAACTGATTACATAATTGTGTATCCTGTCTAGTTATCTTATTATACCAGCAAGAACTACCCAGAAAATGACACATTATAACAATCTTAGTGTTTCAAACCAGCAACCAACTATACAGTAACCATAGTACACAATATTCAAATGGCAACTTATTGTGTTTTACATAAATATTTATTTAAAGCGGCACTAGTAAGAGGCCAAAGAGTCTTAAAGAAAATTCAATAAAAAACTGACCAATCGATCTCTTTATTGAGACCTTTTGGTTCCAAAGTGTCTAATTTAAATATCCAAAAGACCTCGCGTTGTTTTAATAACAAATCTCTATTGCCCCCACATCTTGGAATCTCAATTTTCTCAATTACCTGAAATCGCAATTGATTAATTTGATGTCCAAATTCCAAGAAATGTGCTGCTACAGGTGCTTTGATGTTCCCGCATCTTATGTTGCTCTTATGTTCGGTAATTCTATCTTTGATACGCCTTGACGTTTCACCGACATAACCACGCCCACACGGGCATTTAATCAAGTAGACAACATAAGATGCGAGACATGTATAGTGCCTATTATGTTTAAATTTATGTCCTGTCAGGGGATGAGTGAAATAAGGGCCCTTGATTATTGAGCTACAATTGATGCATCCAAGACATGGAAAGCATCCAACATTCTTATCACTAATATAGGTTTGTTTATGAACTTTCTTAGCACCTATATCAGCTCTTATTAGTGTGTCCCTTAGATTTTTGTTCCTTTTAAATGCTGGCATAGGTGGAGTTTTGAATTCCTCAATATCTTCCATACATTGACTCAATAAATGCCAGTGTTTGCGTATTATCCTTGTTATTTGGTTACTCTCCTGACAGTACTGAGAGACAAAAGTCAATCGTTTTTCCTTTTGTTTGATATTTCTTTTCATAGTAAGCTTTTCCTTAGGTATAGCTAATACCTCTGAAGTGACTTTGTCAATCAAACTGTCAGGATACCCACGTGCCAAAAATCTAGTCCCCATTTCCTTTAATCTAAGGGGAACCATATTGTCATCAGAGACAATTTTCCTTACTCTTAGTAATTGACTACGTGGTAATGATGCTATCAGTGGTTGCTGGTGAGCACTGTCAAATTTCAAAAGACTATTCCTGTCTGTTTCCTTCTGATAAATGACATCACATGATTAAGGGGACCGCCCCGAAACGTTGTGTTCATTGTTTGATCCCCATGTTCTAAAATAAAGGGATTTTTAATCTGACACCTCTGTGCTGTTCTTATCATTTGATTGTGGGCTTGGCAGTGGCCCACGGATGTGTCAGTTTTCTTGGTTATAGTGCTGGTTCCTGTTGGGATTTTGTGATTAACTCACTGCTGTCTACCGTGCACTAACCATAGACCTAATGGATGAAACAGATGAAATTGGTGGATCACAGACTTTCGCCTATACAGAGGCTGAAGCGTCTAGGATTACTACACTTGTCAGAGGCTCACGTAACTTTTTACACTCTGCACCGGCTGAATTATCTGGTCTGAATTATGAGAGACTCACAAAGAAATTGGTTGCTTATGATCTACATACAACCACGCTTGCTGAATACTATCGGGTAAAAAGAATCCAGAGGGGTTTACGTATGCATACCCGCCCCACCCTCCTAAGAGACAATAAAGAATACTGCCGTAAGTTTGAATACATCTTGAACAAATGTTCCCTTGATATTCTGGTTCTAACAGTGGAATACTTACAACAAGAGATTAACGAACTAAAGGTTTCCATCACCAAATTAGAGACTGAGCTTGGCAGTTCGTTGAAAGCCGAGGTATGGGAAAAGATGCTAGCTGAAAACAAGACACACATAGCGGAACTCCGTAAGTCAATTGAGGAACAGAAAAGAACTAAATTCATCCGCGATGAACAAGACTATAGTTCCGGGCGTGTGTATCGCTGGGTCTACGATCCATTCGGCAAGGAACGCCGGACCACTTCCGGTCACGTGAGACGCCAAAGACACGTGGGTGACGCCAGCAGCAGCTCTGAATCTTCGGCTTTTTCCCAGGAGGGAACGGATTCCGGTACCGACGGAGGGGGAGAAAACATCATCCCAGGAGGCGACAAGGGGAAAAAGACAAGAGTGGTCCCCTTACCGCGACGGACCGGCCGGAAGAAGAAGGGAACCTAGTGGTGAATATCTCTGACCAGGTATTAACAGAGACAGAACATAAGGTATTACAAAAAGGACTGTCATTCTGCCCGACTAAATCTTGTGACTTTTTTACACTCTATCAAGATCTACATAAGTTTTTTAGGACGGTGAGACTAAAACACTGGCATAATAAATTCGGCAAGACAAAAGTAAGTGAGGTTTCTACTGTCGGTCCTAGCAATGGTTTAAACATCAAGAGTCTTGGACTGTATAACAAGAGTTCCTTTTTTCCAAGCAATACACACTATGGGATTGAGACTTTTGAGAACTTGGTTCTCAATGATATTGCGAAATTAAGGAATAAGTTACAGAAACCATGTATATCCAGAAAATTGGGTCCTGTTAATTTCACCACTGTTGAACATCAAGCCCTTAAAGGATTGAGCAATAGACAGGAGATTGTCCTGAAGGCAGCGGACAAGGGCGGTGCCACAGTGGTGTTAAATTTACAGGACTACAAGAGTGAGATTTATTCACAATTAAATGATGATAAAGTGTATAAGAGAATTGAATTTAACCCTGTGTTGAGGATTGCAAAAGAGATTAAAAGTGTTGTTGATAATGCATTGAAATATGGTGTTATTAATAAAGATACGGCGAAATTTTTGGTAGTGCAGGACCCTATAACACCTGTGTTCTATGCACTACCAAAAATACACAAATCCCTTAACAAGCCACCGGGTCGGCCCATTGTGGCAGGAACTGGGTCTATTTTTTCTAAGATTGCAGTTTTTTTGGATAAAATTCTACGCCCACATGTAGAACAGTCAAGCACTTTCATTAAAGATACTGGTGACTTTTTGGATAAGTTGGGTAATTTGCAGATGTATACTGATAAATTTATTTTATACTCCTTAGATGTCACCAGTCTGTATACCTCTATCACCCACGAGAGTGGCTTAGGGGCTACTAGAACAGTATTATACACCAGTGGCTTGTTTACTGAAGGGCAGATCCATTTCCTTATGCAGTTATTAGGGATTGTGTTGTACAACAACTATTTTTTATTTGAGGATTCTTTTTTCTTGCAACTACAGGGGACAGCAATGTGCTCCAACGTCGCACCCAATTATGCAAATCTATTTATGATAATAGTCTTTTGAAATTTGACAGTGCTCACCAGCAACCACTGATAGCATCATTACCACGTAGTCAATTACTAAGAGTAAGGAAAATTGTCTCTGATGACAATATGGTTCCCCTTAGATTAAAGGAAATGGGGACTAGATTTTTGGCACGTGGGTATCCTGACAGTTTGATTGACAAAGTCACTTCAGAGGTATTAGCTATACCTAAGGAAAAGCTTACTATGAAAAGAAATATCAAACAAAAGGAAAAACGATTGACTTTTGTCTCTCAGTACTGTCAGGAGAGTAACCAAATAACAAGGATAATACGCAAACACTGGCATTTATTGAGTCAATGTATGGAAGATATTGAGGAATTCAAAACTCCACCTATGCCAGCATTTAAAAGGAACAAAAATCTAAGGGACACACTAATAAGAGCTGATATAGGTGCTAAGAAAGTTCATAAACAAACCTATATTAGTGATAAGAATGTTGGATGCTTTCCATGTCTTGGATGCATCAATTGTAGCTCAATAATCAAGGGCCCTTATTTCACTCATCCCCTGACAGGACATAAATTTAAACATAATAGGCACTATACATGTCTCGCATCTTATGTTGTCTACTTGATTAAATGCCCGTATGGGCGTGGTTATGTCGGTGAAACGTCAAGGCGTATCAAAGATAGAATTACCGAACATAAGAGCAACATAAGATGCGGGAACATCAAAGCACCTGTAGCAGCACATTTCTTGGAATTTGGACATCAAATTAATCAATTGCGATTTCAGGTAATTGAGAAAATTGAGATTCCAAGACGTGGGGGCAATAGAGATTTGTTATTAAAACAACGCGAGGTCTTTTGGATATTTAAATTAGACACTTTGGAACCAAAAGGTCTCAATAAAGAGATCGATTGGTCAGTTTTTTATTGAATTTTCTTTAAGACTCTTTGGCCTCTTACTAGTGCCGCTTTAAATAAATATTTATGTAAAACACAATAAGTTGCCATTTGAATATTGTGTACTATGGTTACTGTATAGTTGGTTGCTGGTTTGAAACACTAAGATTGTTATAATGTGTCATTTTCTGGGTAGTTCTTGCTGGTATAATAAGATAACTAGACAGGATACACAATTATGTAATCAGTTACTGTGTGAGTCTTTTTAACTTATCTGTATATATATATAGAGTTTGGATTATTATTTTTTCTATATGACAAGTGGTTTTTATGACTTTGTTTAAACTTGACAGTCTTTATTAATTGAGTTAATTAACAAATTGAGTAATTAAACACATTAATTGTTGATGCTATAAAGGAAATTGGAAGGCTGTGTTATGACATCACATGATTAAGGGGACCGCCCCGAAACGTTGTGTTCATTGTTTGATCCCCATGTTCTAAAATAAAGGGATTTTTAATCTGACACCTCTGTGCTGTTCTTAACCAGTTAGTAAGACTACAAACGTTGTTTAACCACTATAGATTTTGTTTGGGCTAAGAACAGAATTCTCTTAGCATTACTTGTTGACATTATACCTAACCTGCAGAAATAACCTTATTCACATTAGAACCAATCCTATAAATTGGTGAAGTCAGGTCTCCCCTGGTCCCTTATGGTTGGAGACGTTAATGTATGCAATACGATAGCCTTATGCTTTAGTGTAGCTATTATATGGTTGTACTATCTCTAAGGTATTTCATCTACGATATATAATGGTTCACCTATGTATACAAAATATTTGCTATTTTCTTTCCTTTCCCCTCCCTCTCATTATGTTGTACTTTCCCTTTTTAACTTTTTAGCAACAACATGCCCAGCTTGCTCAAAGACCTCTATTATCCTTATACCAGTTCCTTTTTTTTCCCTTTTTCCCCTTTAAAGATCCCTGACATCACACCAAATTTTGATTCAAAACTCTACTTCATAAGCAAACATTTTAATCTTTCCTTTTTTATTTGTATCAGTCTACTAATAGCCTCCTTGCACTGATACTTCGCTCCTTCTTTGATAATACACATACCCATAGCACTTATAATGTCCACCCGCATATATGGTCAATAAACATTGCTACTCAAAATGTGAAAGGATTTCTCTCTGCTGAAAAGCGCTCAATTGCTTTTTATGACTTTCATAAAAAGAATTTAGACATAGTAATGGTTAAGGAAACCCATTTTAAAAAAGCCCATGAACCGAAACTCCCATCTAAATATTTTGACAAACACTATTTTAGCTCGGGCCCAACCAGACATAACGGAGTTTGTACTTTATTTAAACGCAACACACCATTTGATTTACTACAACAGTTTAGCGACCCAGATGGTAGGATTTTGATTTTGGTAGGCCTTTATTATGGAAAACCCATTACATTAGCAAACATATATGCCCCTATCAAACCCACTGCCTGTTTCTTCCGCAAAATTACAAATAAGCTACTAGACATAGCTAAAGGCCCCATTGTGCTGGGAGGTGACTTTAATTTCCCATCAGATCCTTCACTAGACACCTCTACGGGTCACTCATATCTCAGAAGTTCACAGATCAGAAATAATAATGCACTACTTCATTCACTTAATCTATTTGATACATGGAGAATAGTTCACACATCCACTAAAGACTACATCTTTTTTCCCATCCGCAAAAATCATATGCAAGGCTTGATTATATATTTTGTAACCAGGCCTTTCTAACGAATCTTGTTGATTCAAAGATATCACACACTCCGTGGTCAGACCACAGTTTAGTCAAGTCCACTTTTAAATGGTCAAATAAACCCAGGCACAGACTGAATTGGCGACTTAACGAACACATACTTACAGACACTGAGATTGTTGACCATTTAATTAAATATACAGATGAATATTTCCAGTTTAACATCTCTTCCGAAACTAATGTGGCGAATAATTGGGAATCCTATAAGTGCTTCATTAGGGGCATCATTATACAATTAACCGCAGAACTTAAAAAACAAAGAACCGCACAATTTGATTCTCTGACCGGCGTTCTCCTAGCTAAGGAAAACTCGCACAAACTAGATCCGTTGTCTCCACAAAGGCTGACTGAAGTAAAGGAAGCTAGAGATAATCTTAATACATTTTTAATTGAAAATGCACATATGCGTGCTTTGACAACTAAAGCTAAATTCTTTGCGGAATCAAACAAAGCGGGGAGAATGCTGGCCAGATTCCTAAAAAAACAAAGACTTAACTCACATATACACTCTATTAAACATAACTCAGGTACAACATATACCAAAAACGAAGATATATCCAATAGCTTTGTTACGTACTACACCTCACTGTATAATATTAAAAATGCAAATGACCAAGAACGAAGAGATAAGATGAAATTATACTTTGACTCCATTCAAGTCCCTTCTGTTCCGGAAGATGACCTGAATATGTTAGATGCCCCCATCTCTCTACAAGAAGTGGCAAACACGATTAAGTCTCTCCCAAGTAACAAATCCCCTGGACCGGATGGTCTTTCTACCAAATTTTATCAGTTATTAGTAGGTAATATCAACCCCCACATGCACAAATTATTTCAGTCTATAGACCAAGGCTTCACATTCCCCCATTCTCTCCTAGATGCTATGTTTACAGTAATACCTAAACCAGATAAACCTATGGATATAGTAGGCAACTACAGGCCAATCTCTTTATTGAACGTAGATATTAAGATATACGCTAAGATTCTGGCAAATCGTCTTAATCTTATCTTACCTAAGGTTATCCACCCGGACCAGGTGTAATTCACCAAAGGTCAAGAGGCAAAAGACAACACCACAAGACTACTTCATGCACTATATACATCCCACGATCTTAAAAGCCCTCTTGTGCTCCTCTCTACAGATGCGGAGAAGGCCTTCGACAGGGTCGACTGGCATTTCATGTGGTCAGCCCTGTCGAAATTTGGTTTTTCAAACAAATTTATTTCCAGAGTAAAAGCTTTGTATAATAGCCCTCGAGCTACGATTAAAATTAACGATACGATTTCTCAGGCTTTCCCAATATCTAATGGCACACGTCAAGGGTGCCCGCTATCTCCTCTTCTATTTGCCATTACAGTAGAAATATTAGCTATCCAGATAAGAAACAATCCTAATATCAAAGGCATTTCATTCGGCAAAATTCAACAAACATGCCTTCTATTTGCGGACGATATTATTTTTACATTACAAGCACCGCTAACTTCCCTACCACCCTTAATACAAGCTTTAGAGATGTATAAACAGTTTTCCAATTATTCAATTAATATGGGAAAATCCAATATTATCCCCATTCATGTAAATACAGCAGAACTAGATTTTCTTAAGCAGAAAGCCCCCTTCCCTATCACAAATATTCTTAGATACCTGGGGTTACATATACCAAAAAACCCTCAAGACTTATTTCAGGATAATTATATGTCACTTCAAACCACTGTTTTTTCTTTGCTAGACGCATAGCACAAACAAGGTCACCTTTCTTGGATGGGTCGGGTAAATACGATAAAAATGATGATAGTCCCTAAATATTTATATTTATTTCAGGCCCTTCCTATATCAATACCGGGTCACTATATACGTACTCAACAAAGGATGTTAGAATCTTTCATCTGGACATATAAAAGACCTAGAGTGTCTCGTAAAACCCTTTACCTGAGAAAAGAAGAGGGAGGCCTAAACGTCCCAAATCTAACGCTATATCATAAGGCAACACATCTTACACGCATTGTTGCGTGGAACCTCAACTCCCCAGTTAAAATATGGATCCAAATTGAGACTGCATTACTCAAACAAAATGGTATGCAAGATATCTGTTGGCTCCCTAGAACCCATAGACCCCCGCTGATTACTTCTAACGAATGTATTAAAACCACATTAGCTATTTGGGATTCTCTTATCCAACATCCGAATACTCTCTCCTCTCCAATTTCGCCAATGACCCCATTACTTAGTAATACCCTCTTTTTTGATCAATACCAATTTAAATACGAAGCTGAGGAAACAACCTATAAAAATATGCCTATATTCTTACTCACAGATTCGTCTCAGGTAAGAGATAGAATTGCTCTGAGAGATTTAATAGGCTCCCCTTTCCATAGTTGGTTCTCTTATCTTCAAATTTGACAAGCAATTCTTGATGGTCCTTATAGATATGACTGTTTACGTACACTCAAACCTTTTGAAAAACTATGTCTCTCGAAAGACACTCACAAATCTCACCTTTCTATTACGCACAAACTCCTAAGAACTTTGCCTATAACTAGATTACCTTGCTATACCTCCAAATGGGAGATAGAGCTTCAGGTCCAACTCCCAAATGATGATTGGTTAAGATGCTTTCGCATGACACACACATCCTCGATTTCACTTGCTCTAGCTGAACTTAATTATAAAATTATTTCACGTTGGTATTTTACACCTCAAAAGCTAAACACAATTTTCCCGGGAGCTAACTCTAGTTGTTGGAGGCGCTGCGGAGAGATTGGTACATTTTCTCATATATTGTGGTCCTGTAATAAAATGTCGGCTTTTTGGGCCCAAGTGGAACAATGCGTCAACTTCACGCTAGGCACACAGCTTACCCTCACGGCTTCAATGATCCTATTAAACCATATCCCTAACTTACAATGTATATAATGCAAAAAGTTACTACAACTGATGCTTACTTGTGCCAAACGCATTATACCCAGGTTAAGGAAAAAAACATACCCACCCACATTCAGCCAATGGGAGGCCGAGGTAACACATATACTGTCACTAGAGAAAAGACATTATTGTTTTTTGGGGGAAAAATACTTTATACTAGATATTATCTTTTTATGGGAGCAAAGAATATCATAAACTTATAAAATTTGATCCTTCATTAACATTATTATCTATGCGTTGTTGGTTTACTATCAATATCCATCTATAAATGGATGGGATGTATCTCATACTTATCCGAGGTGTTGGGTGCAAGGAGGTTCTGATACAACACCCCTTCCTTTTCTTTTTTATTTAGTCCCTTTATATGTGTTTCCCTAACCCTTTCACGGTCCTCTCTTCTTCCCTCTCTATCATCCATGTTGAACCGATTCATTTAACTACATAGTGCATTCCCATGATTATATACTTCTACTGGTCTACGTTGTGTACTTGCATGTTTATGTTTCGGTTGTACACGGCTTGTCTGCAATAACCATTTTAAGGGATAAGTAATAAAATGTGAATAATATTGGTTGTTCCCTATTCCACTTATCCCCCCTTCCCCTCTTTCCCCCTTCCTAAAACATCCTTCCTAGACCATTCTCCTTCAACTACTCTTAATTTTTCTTGATTATTTAAATATATTTGTATTATAAAAATATGGGTTCTTCTACTTGCATGTTGATGAACGTAAACTGTATTTATTCTATGTATGCAGTATTATTTGTTGTATTTTGGTGAAATGTATTAACCCAATAAAAAATATTTGAAAAAAAAAAAAAAAACCCTATATCCGCAATCCCCCCTCTTATTACTAATATTAAATGTATTAACCCCTAGACCGACAACCCCCCACAACACAATATGCCTATTTAAACTATTAACCCCTATATCCGCCATCAAACCCACACTGCAAGTAATAACTAAATTATTAACCCCTAAACCGCCATAGCTCACAACGCAATAAACCTATTCAAGTATTAACCCCTAAACGTCATAGCCCACATAGCCTATTAAATGTATTAACCCCTAATCTGCCGCCGACAATGTCGCCGCCACTATAATAAAGATGGCGTCCCTTCAATTCCGATTGGCTGATAGAATTCTATCAGCCAATCGGAATTAAGGTAGGAAAAATCCTATTGGCTGATGCAATCAGCCAATAGGATTGAAGTTCAATCCGATTGGCTGATCCAATCAGCCAATAGGATTGAGCTTGCAATCTATTGGCTGTTCCAATAAGCCAATAGAATGCGAGCTCAATCCTATTGGCTGATTGCATCAGCCAATATGATTTTTCCTACCTTAATTCCGATTGGCTGATAGAATTCTATCAGCCAATTGGAATTGAAGGGACGCCATCTTGGATGACGTAATTTAAAGGAACATTCATTCTTCAGTCGCCGTCGGATGGAAGAGGATGCTCCACGTCGGATGTCTTCAAGATGGAACCGCTCCGGATGGAAGAAGATAGAAGATGCCGCCTGGATAAAGACTTCTGCTGGTCTGGAAGTCCTCTTCTGGCCGGATCGGATGAAGACGTCTGCCCCTCTGGAGGTCCACTTGTGCCCGGCTGGGTGAAGACGGCTCAAGGTAGGGAGATCTTCAAGGGGTTAGTGTTAGGTTTTTTAAGGGGGGATTGGGTGGGTTTTAGAGTAGGGTTGGGTGTGTGGGTGGTGGGTTTTAATATTGGGGGGTTGTATATCTTTTTTTACAGGTAAAAGAGCTGATTACTTTGGGGCAATGCCCCGCAAAAAGTCCTTTTAAGATTATTTTGGGGGGCTTTTTTATTTTATTATGGGGCTTAGATTAGGTGTAATTAGTTTAAACGTCTTGTAATTTTTATTTTATTTTCTGTAATTTAGTTTTTGTTTTTTTGTACCTTAGTTTATTTTAATGAATTGTATTTAATTTTAGGTAATTGTACTTAATTAATTTAATTTATTTAATGATAGTGTAGTGTTAGGTGTTAGTGTAACTTAGGTTAGGATTTATTTTACAGGTAAATTTGTATTTATTTTAACTAGGAAGTTATTAAATAGTTAATAACTATTTAATAACTATTGTACCTAGTTAAAATAAATGCAAAGTTGCCTGTAAAATAAAAATAAATCCTAAAATAGCTATAATGTAATTATTAATTATATTGTAGCTATCTTAGGGTTTATTTTACAGGTAAGTATTTAGTTTTAAATAGGAATAATTGAGTTAATAATAGTAAATTTATTTAGATTTATTTAAATAATATTTAAGTTAGGGGGGTGTTAGGGTTAGGGTTAGACTTAGGTTTAGGGGTTAATAACTTTATTATAGTGGCGGCGACGTTGGCGGCGGCAGATTAGGGGTTAATACATTTAATAGGCTATGTGGGCTATGGCGGTTTAGGGGTTAATACTTGAATAGGTTTATTGCGTTGTTGGCTATGGCGGTTTAGGGGTTAATAATTTAGTTATTACTTGCTGTGTGGGTTTGATGGCGGTTTAGGGGTTAATAGACTTTATTAGTTATTGCGGTGGGGGATTGAAGTTGACAGGTAGATAGACATTGCGCATGCGTTAGGTGTTAGTTTATTTTTAAAGGCATTTTCGGGAGTTACGGTTCTGCCACACTCAGCGCAAGGCCTTCTACGGCTGCCTTTTATGGCAAGGTAAAAATGGAGTAAGATTTCTCAATTTTCGCCACGTAAGGCCTTGCGCTGGATATTGGATACCGATTTACGACGCGGTCCCATGTTAGCTTATGGGAGTGAAAATTGCGAGCAACGGGTGAAATATACGCACGTAACTTGTATGCTACGCCGTATATGTAATACCAAAATCTCGTAAAATTTGGCGTCGCCGGCTTTTGCTGGCGACGCTGAATATATAATGGAGGCCTAAATCTTTACACTTATTTTGTCAATATTTGAACTTTTGAAACTTTAAAAAATACATCTACATGTTATTCTCAGACTTATCTTTTCTTTCAATGCATCAATCTATCTAGGATTTATTTACACCTAGATTTGGAGTTTGGCGTTAGCCGTGAAAACCAGCGTTAGAGGCTCCTAACGCTGGTTTAGGCTACCGCCGGTATTTGGAGTCACTCAAAATAGGGTCTAACGCTCACTTTTCAGCCGCGACTTTTCCATACCGCAGATCCCCTTACGTAAATTGCGTATCCTATCTTTTCAATGGGATCTTTCTAACTCCGGTATTTAGAGTCGTTTCTGAAGTGAGCGTTAGACATCTAACGACAAAACTCCAGCCGCAGGAAAAAAGTCAGTAGTTAAGAGCTTTCTGGGCTAACGCTGGTTCATAAAGCTCTTAACTACTGTACTCTAAAGTACACTAACACCCATAAACTACCTATGTACCCCTAAACCGAGGTCCCCCCACATCGCCGACACTCGAATACATTTTTTTACCCCTAATCTGCCGACCGCCAACTACGTTATTGTTATGTACCCCTAATCTGCTGCCCCTAACACCGCCGACCCCTATATTATATTTATTAACCCCTAATCTGCCCCCCACAACGTCGCCTCCACCTACCTACACTTATTAACCCCTAATCTGCCGACCGCAAAGCGCAGCCACCTACGTTATCCTTATGTACCCCTAATCTGCTGCCCCTAACACCGCCGACCCCTATATTATATTTATTAACCCCTAATCTGCCCCCCTCAACGTCGCCTCCACCTGCCTACACTTATTAACCCCTAATCTGCCGACCGGACCTGAGCGCTACTATAATAAAGTTATTAACCCCTAATCCGCCTCACTAACCCTATAATAAATAGTATTAACCCCTAATCTGCCCTCCCTAACATCGCTGACACCTAACTTCAATTATTAACCCCTAATCTGCCGACCGGAGCTCACCGCTATTCTAATAAATGTATTAACCCCTAAAGCTAAGTCTAACCCTAACACTAACACCCCCTAAATTAAATATAATTTAAATCTAACGAAATTAATTAACTCTTATTAAATAAATTATTCCTATTTAAAGCTAAATACTTACCTGTAAAATAAATCCTAATATAGCTACAATATAAATTATAATTATATTATAGCTATTTTAGGATTAATATTTATTTTACAGGTAACTTTGTATTTATTTTAACCAGGTACAATAGCTATTAAATAGTTAAGAACTATTTAATAGCTAAAATAGTTAAAATAACTACAAATTTACCTGTAAAAGAAATCCTAACCTAAGTTACAATTAAACCTAACACTAGACTATCAATAAATTAATTAAATAAACTACCTACAATTACCTACAATTAACCTAACACTACACTATCAATAAATTAATTAAATACAATTGCTACAAATAAATACAATTAAATAAACTAACTAAATTACAAAAAATAAAAAAGAACTAAGTTACAAAAAATAAAAAAATATTTACAAACATAATAAAAATATTACAACAATTTTAAACTAATTACACCTACTCTAAGCCCCCTAATAAAATAACAAAGCCCCCCAAAATAAAAAAATGCCCTACCCTATTCTATTCGGATCATGGACCTCTTCAGCCCCCCGCTTGGGCTTGGATCAGGACATCGGAGGAGCTCTTCTGGACGGATCGGTGTGATACCCGGTGAGGTGAAGACAAGGTAGGATGATCTTCAGGGGCTTAGTGTTAGGTTTATTTAAGGGGGGTTTGGGTTAGATTAGGGGTATGTGGGTGGTGGGTTGTAATGTTGGGGGGCTTGGGTATTGTATGTTTTTTTTTACAGGCAAAAGAGCTGTATTTCTTGGGGCATGCCCCGCAAAGGGCCCTGTTCAGGGCTGGTAAGGTAAAAGAGCTTTGAACTTTAGTAATTTAGAATAGGGTAGGGCATTTTTTTATTTTGTAACTTAGTTCTTTTTTATTTTTTGTACTTTAGCTAGTTTATTTAATTGTATTTATTTGTAGCAATTGTATTTAATTAATTTATTGATAGTGTAGTGTTAGGTTAATTGTAGGTAATTGTAGGTAGTTTATTTAATTAATTTATTGATAGTCTAGTGTTAGGTTTAATTGTAACTTAGGTTAGGATTTCTTTTACAGGTAAATTTGTAATTATTTTAACTATTTTAGCTATTAAATAGTTCTTAACTATTTAATAGCTATTGTACCTGGTTAAAATAAATACAAAGTTACCTGTAAAATAAATATTAATCCTAAAATAGCTATAATATAATTATAATTTATATTGTAGCTATATTAGGGTTTATTTTACAGGTAAGTATTTAGCTTTAAATAGGAATAATTTATTTAATAAGAGTTAATTAATTTCGTTAGATTTAAATTATATTTAACTTAGGGGGGTGTTAGTGTTAGGGTTAGACTTAGCTTTAGGGGTTAATACATTTATTAAAGTAGCGGTGAGCTCCAGTCGGCAGATTAGGGGTTAATAATTGAAGTTAGGTGTCAGCGATGTTAGGGAGGGCAGATTAGGGGTTAATACTATTTATTATAGGGTTAGTGAGGCGGATTAGGGGTTAATAACTTTATTATAGTAGCGCTCAGGTCCGCTCGGCAGATTAGGGGTTAATAAGGATAACGTAGGTGGCGGCGCTTTGCGGTCGGCAGATTAGGGGTTAATAAGTATAGGCAGATGGAGGCAACATTGAGGGGGGCAGATTATGGGTTAAAAAATATAATATATGGGTCGGCGGTGTTAAGGGCAGCAGATTAGGGGTACATAGGGATAATGTAAGTAGCGGCGGTTTACGGAGCGGCAGATTAGGGGTTAAAAATAAAATGCAGGTGTCAGCGATAGCAGGGGCGGCAGATTAGGGGTTAATAAGTGGAAGGTTAGGGGTGTTTAGACTCGGGGTACATGTTAGGGTGTTAGGTGCAGACGTAGGTGTTTCCCCATAGCAAACAATGGGGCTGCGTTAAGAGCTGAACGCGGCTTTTTTGCAGGTGTTAGGTTTTTTTCAGCTCAAACAGCCCCATTGTTTCCTATGGGGGAATCGTGCACGAGCACGTTTTTGAGGCTGGCCGCTTGCGTAAGCAACTCTGGTATTGAGAGTTACCGACAAAACTCCAAATCTAGCCGTTAGTGTTTAATGCCCCTTTAAGTGTTTAATGTACCTTTGCCAAAAAAAAAACCTAACTACCTTAAAAAAATAAAAACTTACTTGTGAAATAAAAAAAATAAAAAAAACACTGTTAACTTTTTTTAAAAAATCATTACCACAAAAAAAAGACATGAAGATTAGTATTTTTTTTTTATCTGGGCTGCAAAAGAGCTGAATTCCCAGCCAAATGCCCTTTTCAGTGCACTTTGTAGATTGTACCTTATTTTAGATAGTTTGTTTTTTTTATTTTGGGGGTGGGGGATTAATTTTAGTGGGTTGTAGGGTTTTTCATTGAAAAAAAGCTGAATGGCTTTAGGGCAACGCCCTATAAAAGGCCCTTTTTAAAGGGACATTAAACACTAAATAAATGCTATATAGAATAATGCATTCAAAGAAAAGATTAGTCTGAGAATAACATGTAGATGTATTTTTTAAAGTTTAATTAGCTGTTTAAATATTGACAAAATAAGTGTAAAGTTTTACGGCTAGATTTAGAGTTCGGCGGTAAAAGGGCTGTTAACGCTCCGCGGGTTTTTTTCTGGCCGCACCATAAATTTAACTCTGGTATCGAGAGTTCAAACAAATGCTGCGTTAGGCTCCAAAAAAGGAGCGTAGAGCATATTTAGCGCAAATGCAACTCTCGATACCAGAGTTGCTTACGGACGCGGCCGGCCTCAAAAACGTGCTCGTGCACGATTCTCCCATAGGAAACAATGGGGCTGTTTGAGCTGAAAAAAAACCTAACACCTGCAAAAAAGCAGCGTTCAGCTCCTAACGCAGCCCCATTGTTTCCTATGGGGAAACACTTCCTACGTCTGCACCTAACACTCTAACATGTACCCCGAGTCTAAACACCCCTAGCCTTACACTTATTAACCCCTAATCTGCCGCCCCCGCTATCGCTGACCCCTGCATTACACTTTTAACCCCTAATCTGCCGCTCCGTAAACCGCCGCCACCTACGTTATCCCTATGTACCCCTAATCTGCTGCCCTAACATCGCCGACCCCTATGTTATATTTATTAACCCCTAATCTGCCCCCCACAACGTCGCCGACACCTACCTACACTTATTAACCCCTAATCTGCCGAGCGGACCTGAGCGCTACTATAATAAAGTTATTAACCCCTAATCCGCCTCACTAACCCTATCATAAATAGTATTAACCCCTAATCTGCCCTCCCTAACATCGCCGACACCTACCTTCAATTATTAACCCCTAATCTGCCGACCGGAGCTCACCGCTATTCTAATAAATGTATTAACCCCTAAAGCTAATTCTAACCCTAACACTAACACCCCCCTAAGTTAAATATAATTTTTATCTAACGAAATAAATTAACTCTTATTAAATAAATTATTCCTATTTAAAGCTAAATACTTACCTGTAAAATAAATCCTAATATAGCTACAATATAAATTACATTTATATTATAGCTATTTTAGGATTAATATTTATTTTACAGGTAACTTTGTATTTATTTTAACCAGGTACAATAGCTATTAAATAGTTAAGAACTATTTAATAGTTACCTAGTTAAAATAATTACAAATTTACCTGTAAAATAAATCCTAACCTAAGATATAATTAAACCTAACACTACCCTATCAATAAAATAATTAAATAAACTACCTACAATTACCTACAATTAACCTAACACTACACTATCAATAAATTAATTAAACACAATTGCTACAAATAAATACAATTAAATAAACTATCTAAAGTACAAAAAATAAAAAAGAACTAAGTTACAGAAAATAAAAAAATATTTACAAACATAAGAAAAATATTACAACAATTTTAAACTAATTACACCTACTCTAAGCCCCCTAATAAAATAACAAAGACCCCCAAAATAAAAAATTCCCTACCCTATTCTAAAATACAAAAATTACAAGCTCTTTTACCTTACCAGCCCTGAACAGGGCCCTTTGCGGGGCATGCCCCAAGAAGTTCAGCTCTTTTGCCTGTAAAAAAAAACATACAATACCCCCCCCCCAACATTACAACCCACCACCCACATACCCCTAATCTAACCCAAACCCCCTTAAATAAACCTAACACTAATCCCCTGAAGATCTTCCTACCTTGTCTTCACCATCCAGGTATCACCGATCCGTCCTGGCTCCAAGATCTTCATCCAACCCAAGCGGGGGTTGGCGATCCATAATCCGGTGCTCCAAAGTCTTCCTCCTATCCGGCAAGAAGAGGACATCCGGACCGGCAAACATCTTCTCCAAGCGGCATCTTCTATGTTCTTCCATCCGATGACGACCGGCTCCATCTTGAAGACCTCCAGCGCGGATCCATCCTCTTCTTCCGACGACTAGACGACGAATGACGGTTCCTTTAAGGGACGTCATCCAAGATGGCGTCCCTCGAATTCCGATTGGCTGATAGGATTCTATCAGCCAATCGGAATTAAGGTAGGAATTTTCTGATTGGCTGATGGAATCAGCCAATCAGAATCAAGTTCAATCCGATTGGCTGATCCAATCAGCCAGTCAGATTGAGCTCGCATTCTATTGGCTGATCGGAACAGCCAATAGAATGCGAGCTCAATCTGATTGGCTGATTGGATCAGCCAATCGGATTGAACTTGATTCTGATTGGCTGATTCCATCAGCCAATCAGAAAATTCCTACCTTAATTCCGATTGGCTGATAGAATCCTATCAGCCAATCGGAATTCGAGGGACGCCATCTTGGATGACGTCCCTTAAAGGAACCGTCATTCGTCGTCTAGTCGTCGGAAGAAGAGGATGGATCCGCGCTGGAGGTCTTCAAGATGGAGCCGGTCGTCATCGGATGGAAGAACATAGAAGATGCCGCTTGGAGAAGATGTTTGCCGGTCCGGATGTCCTCTTCTTGCCGGATAGGAGGAAGACTTTGGAGCACCGGATTATGGATCGCCAACCCCCGCTTGGGTTGGATGAAGATCTTGGAGCCAGGACGGATCGGTGATACCTGGATGGTGAAGACAAGGTAGGAAGATCTTCAGGGGATTAGTGTTAGGTTTATTTAAGGGGGTTTGGGTTAGATTAGGGGTATGTGGGTGGTGGGTTGTAATGTTGGGGGGGGGTATTGTATGTTTTTTTTTACAGGCAAAAGAGCTGAACTTCTTGGGGCATGCCCCGCAAAGGGCCCTGTTCAGGGCTGGTAAGGTAAAAGAGCTTGTAATTTTTGTATTTTAGAATAGGGTAGGGAATTTTTTATTTTGGGGGTCTTTGTTATTTTATTAGGGGGCTTAGAGTAGGTGTAATTAGTTTAAAATTGTTGTAATATTTTTCTTATGTTTGTAAATATTTTTTTATTTTCTGTATCTTAGTTCTTTTTTATTTTTTGTACTTTAGATAGTTTATTTAATTGTATTTATTTGTAGCAATTGTGTTTAATTAATTTATTGATAGTGTAGTGTTAGGTTAATTGTAGGTAATTGTAGGTAGTTTATTTAATTATTTTATTGATAGGGTAGTGTTAGGTTTAATTATATCTTAGGTTAGGATTTATTTTACAGGTAAATTTGTAATTATTTTAACTAGGTAACTATTAAATAGTTCTTAACTATTTAATAGCTATTGTACCTGGTTAAAATAAATACAAAGTTACCTGTAAAATAAATATTAATCCTAAAATAGCTATAATATAAATGTAATTTATATTGTAGCTATATTAGGATTTATTTTACAGGTAAGTATTTAGCTTTAAATAGGAATCATTTATTTAATAAGAGTTAATTTATTTCGTTAGATAAAAATTATATTTAACTTAGGGGGGTGTTAGTGTTAGGGTTAGACTTAGCTTTAGGGGTTAATACATTTATTAGAATAGCGGTGAGCTCCGGTCGGCAGATTAGGGGTTAATAATTGAAGGTAGGTGTCGGCGATGTTAGGGAGGGCAGATTAGGGGTTAATACTATTTATGATAGGGTTAGTGAGGCGGATTAGGGGTTAATAACTTTATTATAGTAGCGCTCAGGTCCGCTCGGCAGATTAGGGGTTAATAAGTGTAGGTAGGTGTCGGCGACGTTGTGGGGGGCAGATTAGGGGTTAATAAATATAACATAGGGGTCGGCGATGTTAGGGGCAGAAGATTAGGGGTACATAGGGATAACGTAGGTGGCGGCGCTTTGCGGTCGGAAGATTAGGGGTTAATTATTTTAAGTAGCTTGCGGCGACGTTGTGGGGGGCAAGTTAGGGGTTAATAAATATAATATAGGGGTCGGCGGGGTTAGGGGCAGCAGATTAGGGGTACATAAGTATAACGTAGGTGGCGGTCGGCAGATTAGGGGTTAAAAATTTTAATCGAGTGGCGGCGATGTGGGGGGACCTCGGTTTAGGGGTACATAGGTAGTTTATGGGTGTTAGTGTACTTTAGGGTACAGTAGTTAAGAGCTTTATAAACCGGCGTTAGCCAGAAAGCTCTTAACTCCTGCTTTTTTCAGGCGGCTGGAATCTTGTCGTTAGAGCTCTAACGCTCACTGCAGAAACGACTCTAAATACCGGAGTTAGAAAGATCCCATTGAAAAGATAGGCTACGCAAATGGCGTAGGGGGATCTGCGGTATGGAAAAGTCGCGGCTGTAAAGTGAGCGTTAGACCCTTTAATCACTGACTCCAAATACCAGCGGGCGGCCAAAACCAGCGTTAGGAGCCTCTAACGCTGGTTTTGACGGCTACCGCCGAACTCTAAATCTAGGCCTTAGTGTCTATAAAGCAATGGGAGCTGCCATGTTGTAACTTAGGTTACCTTCTCTACTGTGACCAATTAGAGACCGTTATAAATTGGTCAGTAGAGTGTGCAGCCAATGGCTGTGTAGAATATAACTGTGTTCTGCACTTCCATTTCTAACAGGAATAGAATAGAAAAGGGGGCAAAATAAATAATGAAAGTATATTGCCAGAAAAAATTGAAAATCAAATTGGCTAATAGGATGAGAGCTAGTGAAATCCTATTGGCTGTTCAAATCAGCCAATAGGATGAGAGCTACTGAAATTATATTGGCTATTCAAATAATTTCACTAGCTCTCATCCTATTGGCTGATTTGAATTTCATAAATCAAATCAGTCAATAGGAATGCAAGGGAATCAATTTTGAAAAGGCTCCCTTGCATTGAAGATTCAGTATACGGCGGCGACCATATGAAGAGGATGCTCTGCGTCAGATGTCTTAAGGATGAATCCACTCCGCACTGCTGGGATGAAGATAGAAGACGCCGCTGGGATGAAGATAGAAGGCGTCGCCTGGATGGATGAAGACCTCGCCGCCTTGGTGAAGACCTCTTGCCGCCTGGATGTCCGGACTTCAGGAACTGTAAGTGGATCTTCGGGGTTAGTGTTAGGAATTTTTAAACTTTTTTCTGTGTTTTTTTTTTTTAGTTTAGGATTTGGGCTTTTCTTAAAAGAGCTGAATGCCCTTCTCAGGGCAAGCAAAAGAGCTGCCCATACAAATGCCCTTTTAAGGGCAATGGGCTTAGGTTTTTGTTAGAGTTAGGTTTATTATTTTGGGGGGTTGGTTGGGTGGTGGGTTTTACTGTTGGGGGGTCTTTGTGTTTTTTTTTTACAAGTTAAAGAACTGATTTCTTTAGGGCAACGCCCCACAAAAGGCCCTTTTAAGGGCTATTGTTAGTTTATTGTAGGCTAGGGTTTTTTTTTTATTTTGGGTGTTTATTTCTATTTTTATAGGGCTATTAGATTAGGTGTAATTTTTTTTTTTTTTGATAATTTCGTAATTTAGTGTTTTTTATTTTTTGTAATTAGAAACTTTGTCATTTTATAGTAGTGTTAGGATTTTTTTAATGTGTATTTTAGTTTTCTTTAATTTGTATCCCATCAGCAAAGAGTGGTAAGCGCTCCGGGAGTCCGTCTCTCTCCTTTGTGTGTCTTCTGACATCTTCACGTTGCGCCACGCGTCACTTATGCGTCAGGTCCTGCAATCAAGAAATTACTCCAGGGACTTGAAGCTAGCACGCCCAGTCCGGTGCTGCAAGGAAAAGGGTAGGGAAGCTTCACCCATGCCTCCCAAACAAAGTAGATCCAGCAACATAGAATTCCCAGCACTCAGAGGTATGAAGGAACACGCACCAACCCAATGTGTGTAAAAGCAAATAGTGTTCTTTTATTCCATAAACAGTTAAAAAAAAAAAACAGCAGAAATTGAATCTGATCAAACAGAAGTGGAAGTTGAAGCAAACAGGTCAAACATGTTTCCTCTGTAACAAAGTAACTTCCTCAATGATCTATTTGATAAGGAGATACCATAGATGCTTATATAGGGCAATAAACACACACACCCTTTTTGTATAGTGTTAGGATTAACCCTTTAAAAACTTAAATATACACCAATATTATAAAGTATTATAAAGTATTGAAAATAAACTTGCTACAGACGAAACATGTTTGACCTGTTTGCTTCCACTTCCACTTCTGTTTGATCAGATTCAATTTCTGCTGTTGCTTTTATGAACTGATTATGGAATAAAAGAACACTATTTGCTTTTACACACATGGGCCCATATTTATCAAGCTCCGTACGGAGCTTGAAGGGCCGTGTTTCTGGCGAGTCTTCAGACTCGCCAGAAACACAAGTTATGAAGCAGCGGTCTAAAGACCGCTGCTTGCGGACAGACATCGTCAGAAATCAACCCGATCGAGTATGATCGGGTTGATTGACACCCCCTGCTGGCGGCCCATTGGCCGCGAGTCTGCAGCGGGCGGCGTTGCACCAGCAGCTCTTGTGAGCTGCTGGTGCAATGTTAAATGCGGAGAGGGTATTGCTCTCTGCATTTAGTGAGGTCTTGCGGACCTGATCCGCACTGTCGGATCAGGTCCGCAAGACCTTTGATAAATAGAGGCCATTGAGTTGGTGTGTGTTCCTTCATACCTCTGAGTGCTGGGAATTCTACGTTGCTGGATCTTCTTTAATTGGTAGTTAGTTTAATTTTAGTTTAATAGTTATATTAGTTTAATTGTTAGTTTAAACTTAGTTTTTTTAATTTGACAAGTAAGTTTTAATTTAATTTAAGATAGGGAAATTGTAATAATCAATCAATAAATTGAATTAATATAAAGTTAGAGGGGCGTTAGGTTTAGGAGTTACTAGTTAAAATTAGTTTATTGTGTGGGGCTTTCGGTTTAGGGGTTAATAGTTTAGTTTAATATATTTCGTTGTCAGGGGCTTGCGGTTTAGGGGTTAATAGGGGTTAATAGGTTTATTATAGGTTTATTATAGTGGTGTCAGGGAGCGGCGGAATATGGTTAATGCATTTTCATAATGGCAGCGATGTCGGAAGCGGCAGATTAGGGGTTAATAACATTATGTAGGTGTCTGCAATGTCGGGGGAGGCAGATAAGGGGTGTTTAGACGTGGTTATTATGTTAGGGTGTTAGGTTTAAACGTAACTTTTTTTCACCATAGACATCAATGGGGCTGCGTTACGGAGCTTTTCATTACAGGTTAGTTTTTATTTTTTTAAGGTAGCTAGGTAGGGATAGTTTATTTTGGGTTAAGTTAGGGAGTGTTAGGTTAGGGGTTTAGATATTAGTGTTTTGTGGTGGTGGGTTGGCAGTTTACGGGTTAATAGTGTAGATGTTAAGTTTGTGATGTGGGGGTGTGGTGGTTTAGGGGTTAATAGTGTAGATGTTTAGTTTGCAATGTGGGGGGGGGTTTAGGGGTTAATAGTGTAGATGTTTAGTTTGCAATGTGGGGGGGATTAGGGGTTAATAGTGTAGATGTTTAGTTTGCGATGTGGGGTGGGGCAGTTTAGGGGTTAATAGTGTAGTTTAGACTTTGTGATGTGGGTGCGTTGCGGATTAGAGGTTAATAGTGTAGTTTAGACTTTGCGATGTGGGTGTGTTGCGGATTAGGGGTTAATAGTGTAGTTTAGACTTTGTGATGTGGAGGTGTGGCAGGTTAGGGGTTAATAGTGTAAAGAGCTAGTTTGTGATGTGGGGTGTGGTAATGTAGGGGTTTGTAGTCTGTTTCAGTGCAACTGTTTCATCTGGACAAACTCTATATGTGACCTTTCAGATTGTGTAAAAAGTTTGAGCGGTAAATGAATTTGCGGTAATTTAAACAGCATGCCCCTTGTAATATGGATTTGAGCGTAAAGAACACCGCAATCTTGCAATCGTGTTTGCGCTTCTAGCACTAATGATAGTGCTCCACTTGTAATCTAGGCTTAAATAATCTTAGATAAAGCCCCAGGGCTAGACAGTATATGTGACGGACTCTGGCTACCCCGACTGGGTAGCTTCGCCAAAAGGGCCGTTCCCGTACCTGGAACTTGTAGCTATAGAGCGGATAAAGTGATTTTAACAAAAGCCCAGCCTAATAACCAGAAAACACCAGTATTAAAGTGAAACCCGAACAGGCTTTATTGTGAAAAACACACAGCTTATATACACATTTGCATCTTGATAAGAGCCTTATCTGATCCCATGCTTTCCGCCCCTCCAGACAGGGTGGCGCATTCATAGGAGCCATAGTCACATAGAGAGCCCACAATAGCTAGGTCATGGTTTCGGGGTGATCCCAGGGAACCAGTGGCCATTCCAGGGTGTTGTTAGAGAGCTCCTGGTTCCCAGATGCCACAGTCCAAAAAGCGTCATGATCCGTTTATGGGGTCCGGAGTGGCAGCCTGGCAAAGGTATTCAGGAACAGCCTAAGGTGGGGGTGTCCAAAACCTCCGGTTCCCGAGTGAGCTCCCCCTCAGCACTCACCCCAACCCCTGTCCACCAAAGGCATAACAAATCCCCAAAAGAGCAGAGCTCTGGGGCAAAGGGCCTCTGAAGCTACATAGGTTAAAGTTCAGCGGGGACATCTAGCAAGCCCAGCTGGCGAGTGGTTTCATAAGCCCTGCAAGTTATGAAGGGGCCAAGCGGGCAGAGATCAGCTCTTTCTGTGACAATGTGCAATCAGGGTAATAATAAAAGGGAAGCTGGTGGGGACACAATTATTCACAATATGGGAGGAGGTAGCCTTGGCAGCCTGGTATCTGTGAGAGTATTACCCACTAGTACTCATGAAGCTTTGTCTAGTAATAGCTAAAACATTGCTTTAAGTTTTCCAAGATTCTCTCTGTTTTGGGATTGCATCAAAGGATTGGCATAAAGCAGATGTGGTGCCTATATATAAGGGATCAAAATCTCAGTTGAAAAATTGTAGACCTTTAATCTTAACATTTGTGGTGGGCAAATTATTTAAAAACAACACTAAAAGAAAAGGGCAAGAAGAGCGCAAGACAAACACATCTAAGTGCAGATTAAAAACAGCATTTATTAACAGGAATCCCTGTCCAAGAAAATTACTCACAGGATTACAAATACCAATGAGCATATAACAGAATAGATGCACGGCAAACCAGCCCCAGCGTTTCCAGGGCTGTAGACTCCTCCTCCCATGATTGGTCCAAAAAGTGTGTGTCTACTTGTGCGGATGGTAAACCAGCTCTGGTATTCGCAGGGCAGTGTCCTCCTCCTCTCACCAATACCTGATTGGTTCAACAGGTAGGTGTGTGTCCTTATGCGGCTAACAATGCTGTATTCACAAAGCAGTCCTAGATAACTAGTGACCGACTCCCAGTACAGTGTCTGAGTAAGCACACATAAAATATATATTCTAAAAAATAATAAACAGAATAAAAATCCCTCGGCTCACGTTGTGAAACAGCGTTAATGCTGTCACAAGACTTGCAGTCTCACGGGGAAAGTAGTAAAAACAACAACACTCGACGTACGTTTCGTTCCAGCTAGGAACTTTTTCAAGAGTGATTAAACTTTCTTATTTCCTGCCTTTTATAGGTGGAGATAGGTTAATCCCTACTGTTAACCCTTTACATGCTTACATACTAAACGCTCTAAATCATTACAAATTCCTATCTCAACTATTCCATGTTATGGAACCAATACAACATGATAATACATTTAACATGATATTAGGACAATGCTGCAAAAAGATAAATAAATATATCTATATAAACAGCCTAATCCCTATTCTATAAATTGAATTTACATGGTTGGATACGTAATAATAAACCATATAAAACGCAATAAAGATAATAAAAATCCTGCAACTTAACTTAAAAAAAATATATATCCTAAACAGTTTGATAATACTCCCTGCGAGCCATTATAGGTTTAGTAAACATAATAAGCTCTTTTTCCAAAACCCCACTTCTATTATATGAGTGGCACACTTTGTGTGAAAAGGGTTTTGTTGAATACAAATCCTCTGAAAAAATGTGCAAATTATACTATCCTGTACAGATTGATACTTGATTCTTATACTCATATAATACTACTGAGAACTCATTTTATGTACATTTGGCTAAAAGATGACAATATTTATGTGAAAACAAAGGGGACCAATTGCCTTATCCTAAGTGGCTCTAATAATCCTATAGGTATCAAAATCTAGTTAAAATATGGTCCTATATCTATACCTACCTATCTTAGTCATATATTTCCTATTATGTGTTAATGAGGTGAAGAACAACGTGAATCATAAAAGAAAGGACTGAATGTCCAAGTCCACATTGAGTCCCTTTGGCTGTAGACAATCTAATTGCTTTATCCATATGTTTCACGTTGCCTCAAATTAAGCAGTCTATTAGTGTCCCAAACATTTGGGACTACCCATTCTATAATTGTAATTTCTAAATCTTTAGAATCCCTATTATGGGCCATTGCAAAATGTTGTGAAACACTGTGTGTCAAGTCCTTTGTTGATGTTAGTTAGGTGTTCCCTAAATAGATACTTTATCTTCCTTTTTGTTCTTCCAACATAAATTAGGTTACATTGGCATTTCAATTTATAAACCACGTAGGTGCTCATGCAAGTGCACCTACTTTTAGTGGTATATTTCCTAAAACTATCAAAATTGACCAAAGAATTATGTTCTGCGCCAATGTGTGTGCACATCACACAATCCTTTGTCTTACATTTGTGTCTGGCACCCCCCCCACCATTCTGAAAGTCCAATTTGAGATTTTTTTTCTTCTTTGTTTAGTAGGAGCCAAGATATTTTTCAAGTCCCTATTGAAAGATTATTAAGGGATAATATTCAGAAATATTTATGAACAATATCATAAGTATGAGTCAAGATCGTTTTATAAAGAGTAGATCTTGTCAAAGTAATTTAATTCCATTCTTTTAGAAATTATGAAAACTATAGATCAGATTGATTTGGATGAAAATGTTTTCTCTTGGGTTGAAAATTTCCTTAATGATAGATTTTAGGTGATTGTTGTTAATTGTTAAGTCACAAACTAGGCAAAAGTTGTAAGTGGAGTACCCCAGGGTTCTGTCCTGGTTCAACTTCTCTTTGATCTGTTTATGAATTAATTATGAAAGGGGCAATTGAAGTCAAGTATGTACTTGCAGATGAAACAAAATTAAGTAAGGTAATACCGGATGTTAGAGGGATTTGGATAAATTGGGGGAATGGGCAGGCAAGTAGCACATAAAATTTAGTTTAAATAAATACAAAATTTTGCATTTTGGCAGCAAAATTAAACATGCAATTTATACTCTGTGTTATATTATGAGTGGAGCAGTGTCAGATAGCACTTATATTACAAGCTGTTTTTTTTTTTTTTCACTTGCATGCTAAACCGATTGCTCACAAGTAGCCGGAGTTATAATATCACAACCACATTAACATACTCCCCCACAGACTTAAATGGAGCGAGAGAAGTGGAAAAAACACCCCATTGTAAACTACCCCTCTACACTATGGACCCCTAAACCGCCACACCCCGCAGATCACAAGATACCCGTTACACTATTAACCCATAAACAACTACAACCCAATCACAAAATACCCTTCTACTCTATTAACCAATAAGCTGCCACAACCCCCATCACAAAATAACCCTCTACACTATTAAACCCTAAACCACCACACCCCCACATTGCAAAATACCCCTTTACACTATTAACCACTAAACTGCCACAACCCCATCGCAAAATACCCCTCTACACCATTAACCCCTAAAACACCACAAGCCTCATCACTAAATACCCCCTAACATCTAAACACCCTAACCAACTAACCCCCTTAACCTAACACACCCCAACAACAAAAAACTATAATTAAAAAAAATAAAACACCCAAAAAAATCTTATTACTAAACCCTGAAGTTTGTACTCACCAAAGTTGAATCCGGCTCCTACGTCTATCTTTGTCCTGGCAGTGGTCCATCTTCATCCCAGCGGCTATCCATCTTTATCCCGGTGGCAGTCCATCTTAATCCCGGTGGCAGTCTTCTATCTTCATCCCAGCAGTGGTCTTCTATATTCATCCATCTTGTTTTCATCTTATCTTTAGATCCTCCATCCCCAACATCCTCTTCATGCGGTCACTCGCCATACACTGAATTTTTAATGTGAGTTACCCTCTTTATTAGAGGTACCCTTGCATTCCTATTGGCTGAATTTAGTTTTCAAATTCAAATCAGCCAACAGAAAAAGCTTTTATTCTATTGGCTGATTTGAAGTTGAAAGGTTGCAAAAAAAGTTTGAGTGTTAAATGCGATTGCGTTTGATCGCATTTACTTTCAACTTATAGTATTAACGGACATTGCTGCTCAACACTGCCCATAGAAAATATGGAAAGCGTAAATTAAACAAATTTGCAGTAATTTAAACAGCGTGCCACTTGTAATATGTATTAAAACATAAAAAATGGTGTCTCAGAGGGTTTATGATTACATTTTACAAATAAATACAGGGCCTGTACAAGCAATTACAATTTGGCCTGACCATCAATAGATTTGTACAATGTACAAGAGATCGTCCAATGAGGCTTGCAGAACCGCAGGAGTTTTTACATGAAGAAAAATGCTGTAGGGGGTGTGTTCAGGGAGCTGTCATGGCCAGCAGTAAAATTAACAGCAGAGAAGCTAAATGCTGATAATCCACTAAATTTCAGTTATGTTGTTGGACATCCATCAGTAAAAACTATAACATTAGGTTTTGTGCATCCAACTCAATTGAACTATATACTTTTGGAATTTCTTCTTTGCTTGTTAATCTGGACTGCTGAGACCTGCAGTGGCCGCAAGCAGATAGGCATCAAAACCCTCCCCCCACCCCACCTGGGAAATAGGGTTAAGAAAAGAGCGATTTCTGCTCTCTTTATTTCATCTGTAAATTTGACTCAATCTGTATATAATAACAGACACAGCATGACTTTAAGTGTGCAATAATTTCAGAATGCTGTGTGAGCACTAATAGTGTTTTTATTTCATTCTGGGGTCTATGAGTGATGGGGACAGTAGTCACAACCTGGTTCCTGCACTTTCCAAAGAACTTATGATGTCTGAGAAGGGAGACACCTACAATAATGCTGTAAACGTTGACAAGAGGGAGGATATTTATATAATCTTCCACCTCATACTGCGCAGACAGAGCAGAGAGAACCTGGATCTTTGTCAGTTAAGCTAAACTCAGATACACTGAGGAGCCTGCGCATGATAAAGGGGTTCCCATCCCTAACTTAAGCTAATATGGACGAGGAGACATTTTTGAGAGGGACACTCCTTCAGTGGTTCAAGCTGTCTACCTTTGACAGGGAGTACTGCCTGTGAGCTATATATCCCAGTGGAAGCATTTGGAAAGCATATGCGCTACTAGGGCTAATGACATAGCCCTTTGCTGGTCCTTGCCTGCAGTTAGAAACATCAGAGTAACAATATGGGACTTGATATCTTCCTATCTCTGGTCGGACTTGCTCTTAAAGGGACATAATACTCATATGCTAATATTTGAAAGTGATGCAGCATAACAGTAAAAAGCTGACATAATAATATCACCTGAACATCTCTATGTAAAAAGGGAAGATATTTGACCTCTAAAGTTCTTCACACTTAACTTCAGCTGCTGTCCAACTGCAAATTGAAAAAAAACAGCCAATCAGCATAAACAGTGCTGAGGTCATGCATTGCTTTGCTGTGATCTTATGAGATTTCACTGAAATCTTGCAAGATTTCATAGTAAACTTCCTTAAACTGAATAGGAAGATAACATGACTGTGCCTGCAAATGCTAGATGCCCACTCCATTGCAAGTCCTGGGACTAGCATTCGGATTGGCTCTTTACATTGGGGTGTGAATACTTAGTAAATCATGAGGTAAATATCTTCCTTTTTACATAGAGATGTTCAGGCGATATTTTATAGTCAACTTTTTACAGCTATGCTGCATCACTTTCAAGGGCTTCAACATTTGGGTATCAGGGTAAGACTTACAGGTCTGCTTAGGGTTGCCACCCGTCCCTTAAAATACGGATTCGTCCCGTATTTGAGACTAAAATAGTGCATCCCGTTTTGAATCAATACGGGACGGGGTTTGTTCCGTATTTTTAGTGACACTACCTCAATCCTGAAAACTCACTCACTCGTGTCATTATGGTCACTTGTATCAGTGATATTATTAATACAATGTTATGTTCCTGAGATTGAGACAAGTCTTCCTTTCACTTATCTCTGGTTCATTGGACTAACACCACTTGAACTTCGTAATTACAGAAAATTGACTGACTTAACCACAACAAACATGGCGGACACACATTCTCTCCCAGGTCACTCTGGTTACTGCATATCAAAATGTTGACTCTCTGTCCTTGGGTCCTCTGAAACTCTATGGTAAACTAACAAGACTGAGGGGCTGTGACAGAGGCCACTGTGTGACTGATTGCGTTAGTTATACTGGTGCACTTGAGGTAAGTGATAAACCTGGGTGTTTGGTTATTGTAATGAGCGCTCACACTGACTTCACCAAGACATTAGCATGTGTCACTAACCATCAGCTTCACGCTGTATATCAGCCTGTGACCTGCATGTCTAGGTCAGCTGCTGACACCATGAGCGAGTGCCCAGGTACATACTGGAATATATGTACAGAGTTACACATTTTTATTGCATGAAGCGCTATATTCTGTGTAGTGTAAATGCCCTTTTTAATCATCTCTTGATTCGTTATTTATTTATTAGAAGGACTTATCGATGTAAAATTTAGGATTTATTGCCTGTTCTTTTTGTCTTCAGTGGAGTTTTGAATCATACCGTTTCTTTCCCGCTGCAATGTGCGCTACCTTTTGTCCTTATGTACAATAGTCTGTATTTGTTGTCGTCTAGAAGGTGTCACTATGTCACGGTTGTGTCACTATCAGTAGTTATGTCAGAAAATGCATTTTATTACTTTTGTGTTGTGTTGCCATTTCTAGTAATATGGATTTGTTGGTACAATTATTGCTCTGGTTTACTAATATTGATGAAATAGTATTTTAGTATGTTCAAGTACATCACTATTACTATAGACTGATTTTAACTTGCAATGTGTTATTACTCTAGGATAATAGTAATGCAAGTGACATAGGCGTGTTGTTACTTTAGAACAGTGCTAATCATAGATATGTACTAATTCGTTAATAAAGTGGCTGCAAAGTGAAAAAAATGTATTATTACTCCCATGCAGAGTAGTAAATGCTGTATTATTACTCTGGTATAATAGTAATAATGTCACCTGTTACTTAAATAGAAGTGACCCAGGTAGCAGAGTGCTGAGCTATTATAGTAAAAATGTCACCTGTTACTCAAGTAGAAGAAGTGACACTGTTAGCAGAGTGCTGAGCTATAATAGTAATAATTTCACCTGTTACTCAAGTAGAAGAAGTGACACTGTTAGCAGAGTGCTGAGATATAATAGTAATAATGTCACCTGTTACTCAAATAGAACAAGTGACACAGGGCAGACAGCTGAGCTATAATAGTAATAATGTCACCTTTTACTCAAGTAGAAGTGACACTGTTAGCAGAGTGCTGAGCTATAATAGTAATAATGTCACCTGTTACTCAAGTAGAACAAGGGACACTGTTAGCAGAGTGCTGAGCTATAATAGTAATAATGTCACCTGTTACTCATGTAGAACAAGGGACACTGTTAGCAGAGTGCTGAGCTATAATAGTAATAATGTCACCTGTTACTCAAGTAGAACAAGGGACACTGTTAGCAGAGTGTTGAGCTATAATAGTAATAATGTCACCTGTTACTCATGTAAAACAAGGGACACTGTTAGTAGAGTGTTGAGCTATAATAGTAATAATGTCACCTGTTACTCATGTAAAACAAGGGACACTGTTAGTAGAGTGCTGAGCTATAATAGTAATAATGTCACCTGTTACTCATGTAGAACAAGGGACACTGTTAGCAGAGTGCTGAGCTATAAAAGTAATAATGTCACCTGTTACTCATGTAAAACAAGGGACACTGTTAGTAGAGTGCTGAGCTATAATAGTAATAATGTCACCTGTTACTCAAATAGAACAAGTGACACAGGTAGGATTTTAAAGATGCTTCCTTTGTAAAATAATTACCATTTATTGATCGTAAACTTTGCGCCGTTCTTCCGCCCGCATCTCACAATTTTTTTTGTCTTATTTGACAAATTTGGCTTCATCCAATCATTGCATGCCCTCTTTGGCGTCCAGCGCGTGGGGCATGCAACAAGTGGATGAATTCAGATTTACCACCACTGGTACGTCATCGGGCCTGTGGTCATCGTGGCCCCGGCAGGCGTCCCTTATTTTTCTGTATTGAAGGTGGCAACCCTAGGTCTGCTGGATCTGAGAGGGGGAACTTCTGGAGTCTAGTTTGCCCCTTAGAGTTACTGTACACATGGAATGCTGCTGGATTTCAGCCTCTACTGGGTATTGCTGGAGAACACAGGTATTGGTTAAAAAGCAATGTATTTGGACACCGACCCAGCTATGATCGCATTTTTGACGTTCCCTTGAGACTGATATATTGCTTACTTGTGGCTACCGTGATATGTACTTTGGGGCTTTGATAATGTTCTCTTACCTTATCTCCAGTTTATATAAAGTTGTTTTGCATATAACTCATGTTTCATTAGCACAACTATTGCAAAACTGCAGGAGAAATTTACAAGGTGCTTATAGGGATTTCTATTCTTCTTGCAGCTTTGGCGGGTGGGATATTAATAAGTATTTTTTTTATATATATTCTAGGCAGACTACTTGTAGCTTGTTCTTTTCCATTCTGTTTGTTTAGACTATTTTTGGCTATACTGCTAGGTGCTCCTGTTTTGGATGATTTCATTTCTCTTATTCTCTAGATTGCATAGTTGCAGACCTAGGGGTTTTTTATGCTCCACTTTTGCTTTATCCCCCATCGTTGTCCCCTTTTTTTCTGTAGAAAGGGTGATGTAAAAATCGATTGCAATTTTACTTAACACCTCCTTTTGCTCCCAATATTGCTTTACTGAGCTCTTGCCTTTCTGTCACCAGCCGGGGCCGGGAGGCAAGATAAGCTTCAGTTATAAATATTTTTTAGGGAATGGAGGTTATCCTTAATGTTTCAGTCTAATTTTTTATTGATATATTCCATTTTCTTTAATTTTTTTGGAGGTGTGGACACTTAATGATAACATTTAGAAAGTTTGAGGTGATATAATAGTTCTCTGACATGGCACACTTTAACCCCTTAAGGACAATGAATTTCAGAGAAAAACTTGCCCAAATGATTGGCGAATTTTAGAGTTTTTTCTATCAATCCATTTTAAAAGAAATAGAGACTTGTTTTTTTTTATTTACCTATCAAAACATTTTTTTTTTTAGTAGACAACCCAAGGTATTGATCTAGGCCAATTTTGGTATATTTCATGCCACCGTTTCGATGCCAAATGTGATCAAGTTAAACAAATTGTTAACTTTTTCAAAAACTTTGGGGATTCTCACTGAAATTATTTACATATTGTGTATGCAGTAATAACACAAACTATGGTAAAAGCTTCTCTGGGATCCCATTTATTCAGAAATAGCAGACATGCATGGCTTTGCCATTGCTTTTTGGTTATTAGAATGGCGCTAATTGCAGCTATACACCACACTTCTGAAATTACAGACAGTGAAGGAGTTAATCAGGTGGCTTGTAAGGTTAAGTTTCGCTGTAGTGTTAAGATTACTCTCCCAGTTGACACCTTCCACCACCTGATCTCTACCTGATCCCTCCCAAAAAGCTGTCTTCCCTCCCTCAGTCCCACTGCTCACCATAATCTCATTTACAGTCTGCCAATATGAAGCATTAGGACATTTTTTAAATTAATTTAAAAAAAAAATTGCAGTGTAGGATCCTCTTACCCTCCCACCTCCCTGATCCCTCACAAACAGCTCTCTAACCCTCCCCCTTCTAACAAGTGCCCACCATCTTAGGTACTGTCAGTTGTTTATCAAAGCAGGATATCCATTGGTATAAAAGTATTGTCAGTATAGTAGCACGCTGATCCAAGGAGAAATTTGATTGCCATTTTAGGGTCAAGAAGGATTTGTTTTCCCTTTTAAGGCAAAGTTGCAAGTCACTTGATTTTTTTTCCTTCTTTTGTGTAAACAGCTGTAACAGACATTTGTAAAAATAAATTGAGTTGATGGAACTATATTACTGCATAACTATGTAACTAAATGTGTCTTTAAGAGTCAGTTCTTCTTCAAACAATATTTACATGCTCCCTATTATATATTTATATGTATCCTCTGCACAAGTAGGGATAAACTGTTCAAATGATCTGAAATTCTGCGCATTAGCTCCATATTATGTATTTATTTGTTTTGCCAGACCCTCAGCACAGGTGGGTGGCATGCACTGTACCAATGATCTTAAACTCTGCATTATGACTTCCATATTACTCACGTTCCCTATAAACAACTTGCAAGGGAGAACTTCTTATAACAGTAATGCAAGCAAAATTCCAGATCAGCACTTTCTTGTACTTGCAGATATGTTTATTAATCATGTTTAGGGGCGAACCCCTTCCTCAGGCATAAAAACATTATAACAAGCTTACCCCCTCTTATAGCCCCTCTCCATAGTGCTCTACCAGCCATCCAACAGTGTCTCAAGTGCGCAACTACGTATGTGCAACGAGAGTTAGCGCAACAAGAGTTATGGACCCTCTGGCTGAACCCAAACAAAAATGCAAAACAGCTATAATCAGAGCCAGGCCAGGACAGACATAATCTACTTTATCGACATCTATTGAAACTTAGAACATTGCAGAGATTCACATATCTAACAGAACTGTTCTTGTACTTGGCATTAGTCTCTCACACTCTTAACCTGTAATGTTTACCAATAACCTTTATATATATATATATATATACAGTATCTCACAAAAGTTAGTACACCCCTCACATTTTTGTAAATATTTTATTATATCTTTTCATGTGACAAAACTGAAGAAATTACACTTTGCTACAATGTAAAGTAGTGAGTGTACAGCCCAGTATAAAGTTGCTGTCCCCTCAAAATAACTCAACACACAGCCATTAATGTCTAAACCATTGGCAACAAAAGTGAGTACACCCCTAAGTGGAAATAACCAAATTGGGCCCAAAGTGTCAATATTTTGTGTGGCCATCATTATTTGCCAGCACTGCCTCCAGAGGACTCCAGTCAAGCTCCGGTGAACTTCATGCCCAAGAGGGTTACTCTTGGGCATGAAGTTCACCAGAGCTTCACAGGTTGCCACTGGAGTCCTCTTCCACTCCTCCATGACGACATCACGGAGCTGGTGGAAGTTAGATACTTGCGGTCCCCCACCTTCCGTTTGAGGATGCCCCACAGATGCTCAATAGGGTTTAGGTCTGGAGACATGCTTGGCCAGTCCATCACCTTTACCCTAAGCTTCTTTAGCAAGGCAGTGGTCGTCTGGAGGTGTATTTGGTGTCGTTATCATGTTGGAATACTGCCCTGTGGCCCAGTCTCTGAAGGGAGGGGATCATGCTCTGCTTCAGTATGTCATGTACATGTTTTCATTCATGGTTCCCTCAATGAACTGTAGCTCCCCAGTGATCAGCACTCATGTAGGCCCAGACCATGACACTCCCACCACCATACTTGACTGTAGGCAAGACACACTTGTCTTTGTACTTCTCATCTGGTTGCTGCCACACACGCTTGACACCATCTGAACCAAATAAGTTTATCTTGGTCTCATCAGTCCACAGAACATGGTTCCAGTAATCCATGTCCTTAGTCTGCTTGTCTTCAGCAAATTGTTTGCGGGCTTTCTTGTGCATCATCTTTAGAAGAGGCTTCCTTCTGGGACGATAGCCATGCAGACCAATTTGATGCAGCGTGCATCGTATGGTCTGAGCAATGACAGGCTGACCCCCCACCCCTTCAACCTCTGCAGCAAAGCTGGCAGCACTCATACGTCTATTTCCCAAAGACAACCTCTGGATATGATGCTGAGCACATGCACTCAACTTCTTTAGTCGACCATGGCAAGGCCTGTTCTGAGGGGAACCTGTCCTGTGAAACCGCTGTATGGTCTTGCCCACCGTGCTGCAGCTCAGTTTTAGGGTCGTTGCAATCTTCTTATAGCCTAGGCCATCTTTATGTAGAGCAACAATTCTTTTTTCAGATCCTCAGAGAGTTCTTTGCCATGAGGTGCCATGCTGAATTTCCAGTGACCAGTATGAGAGAGTGTGGGAGCGATAACACCAAATTTAACACACCTGCTCCCCATTCACACCTGAGACCTTGTAACACTAACCAGTCACATGACACCGGGGAGAGAAAAATAGTGAAATCTCATGGGCCCAATTTGGACATTTCCACTTAGGGGTGCACTCACTTTTGTTGCCAACATTTTAGACATTTAATGGCTGTGTTTTTAGTTATTTTGAGGGGACAACAAATGTACACTGTTATACAGGCTGTACACTCACTACTTTACATTGTAGCAAAGTGTCATTTCTTCAGTGTTGTCACATTAAAAAATATAATAAAATATTTACAAAAATGTATGGCATGTACTCACTTTTGTGAGAAACTGTATATAAATAAATATATATATATATATATATATATATATATACACATACACGCACATACATATGTACATACATACATGGTGACATATGTATATATAAACCAAAACTTTTTTCTATGTTTTTTATGGTGCAGAAGAAAGGGCCAAGCAGTGAGGAATGACGTATGGACATCTGAACCCTTTGACAAATACAGAAATGTTCCAGCACGTGCACAAGCGGAACCAGAGGAAGGGTCAATTCTAAGAGCTCCCCTGATTTCCAGACCTACAGTCCCTAGGGATTATGCAAGAAACTAAGTGTTGTACTTTTACTTAAAATATTATGTTACCAGCACTATGATGATGTCAGGTGCCACAACACTTTGTTTCCAAGGTATATGTTGCTGTAAAAACAATACTGGTTTATTTTGTATATAAAAAACATGTAGAATTACATTATATGAAGGAAACAATAAAACATTCTTTATACGACTCAGAAGCTATAAATGCATTCTTCAATACTTAGCTAATGACCTATTCTTCCTTTCTTATAACAGTGGTTTCTACAAATCCCTTACATCTAGATGACAAGTTTTGCGCTATAGAGGGTGTGAAACGAATGCAACAAAAGTTGCGTTATTTCACCCTCCATAGCGCTGCCATTACAAGTTTTTAAAAAGTAGCCTTGTGCGTGAGATTTGGTTGCGATGAGCTCCATACCGCACAAAATCCAAGGGCTGAGAATACGTGCTCGTGCACGCTTTCCCCATAGACATCAATGGGGAGAGCGTGTTAGAAAAAAAACTAACACCTGAAGTGCGGAATGGCGATCGCCGTAACGCAACCCCATTGATGTCTATGGGGAAAAAAAGTTACGTTTAAACCTAACACCCTAACATAAACCACACGTCTAAACACCCCTAATCTGCCGCCCCAACATCGCCGACACCTACATAATGTTATTAACCCCTAATTTGCCGCTCCCAAAATCGCCGCCACCTAAAGTTATTAACCCCAATTTCGCCCCTCCCCGACATCGTCGCCACTATAATAAAGTTATTAACCTCTATTCCTGATCTGAATAGTCAATAAAATTTCAGTAGCTTTCATCCTACTGGCTGATTTGAACAGCCAATACGATTTCAGTAGCTCTCATCCTATTGGCTGATTTTGAATTTCAAAAATCAAATCAGCCAATAGGAATGCAAGGGACAGCATTTTGAAACGGCTCCCTTGCATGGAAGATTCAGTGTACGGTGGCGACCGTATGAAGAGGATCCTCCGCGCCAGATGTCTTCAAGAATGGACCCGCTCCGCACCGCCAGGATGAAGATAGAAGATGCCATCTGGATGAAGATAGAAGGCACCGCCTGGATGGATGAAGACATTGCCGCCTGGATGAAGACCTCACCGCCTGGATGTCCAGACTTCAAAAACTTTTTAGATTAGGGTTTGAGCTATCTTAGTAGAGCTTAATGCCCTTTTCAGGGCAATGAAAAAGAGCTGAATGCCCTTTTCAGGGCAATGGGTAGCTTAGGTTTTTGTTAGAGTTAGGTTTTTTATTTCTTTCTTAAGATATGGTGAGTCAACGGCTTGAGTAATTACTGTTGTGAATATCACTCCTGGCCAGCAGGAGGAGGCAAAGAGCACCACAGTTAAGCTGCTAAGTATCACTCCCTTACCCACAACCCCCAGTCATTCTCTTTGCCTTCGGTGCATGGAGGAGGTGACGTTTAGGTGTCTGAAGAATTTTTTTTATTTCATCTACAAGCAAGTTTTGGAGTATAGCCGTATTCTATGTTATTCCTTGCAGTCGGGTAGTGGTGGCTTTAAAGCAGTTTAGGAACTTGTAAAGAGGTACTTACGGTGTTTTCCTAACAATTGCTGACCTAGTTTAGAAAGCCAGAGCTGGCTTCTCTGTTCTTTCTTTTTCAAAGGTCTCTGTGAGTAACTGTGACGTCTCATACCTTGTAACTGTCTACATGCCGGACAGCTGTAGTATGGAGAAAAGAAGATAGGTGCCAAGAACATAAAACAGTATCGTGGTCTGGAACAGAGACCAGAAACTCTGGTACAGAGGATTGCAAAGGATACAAGTGGGACTACTTCTACAAGCCGAGCACTCTGCGCAGAGTTAAGAAGCCAAGAGCAAGGATATCGGACGGATCTACTTCACCTAACCTCAGACGTAGCGTGTGATGTCACCAACTAGCCGCAAGCTGTAGAGACACTAGTGCTACCGCAGTAAGGTACGACCGCAGAACAGGTAAGCACTTCAGAGTGTATCAGCCCGGCAGTGTGGTTAGACTAACACGGTCTGAAAAGTAGACTTTTATTTTCAAGAAATCTAACGTACAACACGATTTTGAAAGAACTGGGCATATATAGAAAGATAAAAGCCTCACCAAAACTCTACGATATTTCTCTTGTTAAGTGTATCCAGTCCACGGATCATCCATTACTTATGGGATATATTCTCCTTCCCAACAGGAAGCTGCAAGAGTCCACCCACAGCAAAGCTGCTATATAGCTCCTCCCCTAACTGCCATTACCAGTCATTCTCTTGCAAGTCTCAACATAGATAGGAGGTCGTGAGAGTCTGTGGTTTTTTATACTTAGTTTATTTCTTCAATCAAAAGTTTGTTATTTTTAAATGGCACCGGAGTGTGCTGTTTATCTCAGGCAGTATTTGGAAGAAGAATCTGCCTGCGTTTTTTCTATGATCTTAGCAGACGTAACTAAGATCCAGTTGCTGTTCTCACACATTCTGAGGAGTAAGGTACTTCAGAGGGGGAATGGCGTGCAGGTTTTCCTGCAAATAAGGTATGTGCAGTAAAATATTTTTCTAAGGAATGGAATTGACTAAGAAAATACTGCTGATACCGAAGTAATGTAAGTACAGCCTTTAAATGCAGTGAAAGCGACTGGTACCAGGCTGATTGATAGAGATATATGCTAAGGTATGTGCAGTAATATATTTTTCTAAGGAATGGAATTGACTAAGAAAATACTGCTGATACCGAAGTAATGTAAGTAAAGCCTTAAATGCAGTGATAGCGACTGGATCAGGCTTATTAATAGACATACATACTCTTATAAGAATGTGTTTTAAAACGTTTGCTGGCATGTTTAATCGTTTTTTTAACATATGTTTGGTGATAAAACTTATTGGGGCCTAATTTTTCCACATGGCTGGCTTAAATTTTGCATAGAAACAGTTATAGGGAAGGTAATCCACAGCTCAGCTGTGGCAGTTTTGTTGTGTCTGTTTAAAAAAATGTCGTTTTTTTTTTTTTTTTTTAATCTGTTTTTTGCATTAAGGGGTTAATCATCCATTTGCAAGTGGGTGCAATGCTCTGTTAACTTATTACATGTACTGTAAAAATTTCGTTTGATTTACTGCCTTTTTTCACTGTTTTTCAAATTTTGACAAAATTTGTTTCTCTTAAAGGCACAGTAACGTTTGTTATATTTGCTTGTTAACTTGATTTAAAGTGTTTTCCAAGCTTACTAGTCTCTTTATTAGTTCTAACATGTCTAACATAGAGGAGGCTCTGTGTTTATTATGTTTAAAGCCATGGTGGAACCCCATTTTAGAATGTGTACCAGATGTACTGATTTCATGTTAAACAATAAAGATCATTTTTTTTTGTATTTAAAAACATTATCACCAGAGGATTCTGTCGAGGGGGAAGTTATGCCGACTAACTCTCCCCACGTGTCAGACCCTTTGACTCCCGCTTTAGGGACTCACGCTCAAATGGCGCCAAGTACATCAAGGGCACCCATAGCGTTTATTTTACCAGAGGATTCTGTCGAGGGGGAAGTTATGCCGACTAACTCTCCCCACGTGTCAGACCCTTTGACTCCCGCTCCAGGGACTCACGCTCAAATGGCGCCAAGTATATCAATGGCGCCCATAGCGTTTATTTTACAAGACATGGCAAAGGTTGTGTATAATACACTGGCAGCAGTATTAGTCAGACTACCTGAAATTAAAGGAAAGCAAAACAGCTCTGGGGGTAGATACAGAGCATACAGACGCTTTAAGAACCATGTCTGATACTACCTCACAATATGCTTAGTCTGTGGGTGATATTTGTGACTCAGGGAAGATGATTTAACCTGATTCTGATATTTCTACATTTAAAATTTATGCTGGGGGGGCGGAGCCAACTGCCGAATGGAGTAGACGCTTTCATATAGAGCTCCTAGACCAAGCGTTATATTAAATGATCAAAAAGTTGTTTTTTCACGGAGAAAATAACCAACTTCTGCTTTACCTCAACCTGTCTTCTGTGTGAACCTACTCCAGCTCATTAAACAGACATTTAAGGGACATAGAATCGACGCAGTGCTCCTACATGAAGCAGCTCTGAAGCTCTCAAAATTAAGACACCATCTTAAGCCTCTCTCTGCAACGCAGCAAAGTGGAATATTTTACCATAAGGCTGCAAAACGAGTAACAGGCGGACAGACTAATGGGAGAAAATCTGGACCTGCAACCGGACTACTCCTTTCCTTACCTTTAACATACCAGCCTGTTTAACACAAAAAAAATAAATTGTATTGTGTATTCGAAGCTGCTGATACCCCGAGCCTCCCCCCCTTTCTGTTTCCCTTGCTGGTATCTGGGCCTCAGCTTTCCTAACGGAGCATATTCAACATTGCCTCAACAGAGACATGGAACACAGGGAAGAAAGGGAGATCGCGATTCTCCAACACTTGGATGATCATTATGCAGCCCTCCGGCAAAGCTTGTTGGCAGTAATGGAGCTAGCTAGACATCTGCCACAAGCCTCACAGACAACCCTGCAACACGGAGGGTTGGAGATCCCCCTCCGGATCGCTAGAATGCGGGCTCCAAGAAAGGATGAAGCATCTATTGACCAGAATACCTCAGAGTTTGTAGGTGAGCCGCCCCACATTGAGTTCCTAGACACCGGGACATTATTTGATGGTGGGTCAGACGACACATTATACACAGTCGCAACGGTGGCAGAGCCGCATGCTCCCCTTACTCAGGTGATCTTCCGCTGTGGTGGAGAGAAAATTTCCATAGGGGACTTAACTTCATATACCGAACTTTGCAGGTTCCATTGCCATCCCACGGGGATCTTTTCTGCCCTCCTGCTTGAACTCGGAAGGGTTCTGGGACAAACTTTGAGCCGCATTTATAAACTTGATTGATTCGGCTTAGCTGCTTCAAAATCTGGAGTTGGCTAGGTGATCTCATAGTTTTATATTTGTCTTTAAGTGTTTTACTGGACATTAATTACCTCCTAGTTTAAATGATCCTTCTCCCTTCCCATGCTATGCTATCAGTCTCTTACAGGCAACAATATCGTTAAGTTATACTATGTGTTTATATTTTATCTAACAGGCTGTAATTTTGACAGTTTGTGCTATGACTGTTCTCTCCACATGTTCCTTGACGGGGGATATTTGTGTATTTAAGTACTTCAGTTGTTCTTATGTTTTAAAGATTTGATCCAGAAAGCTCTTTCAACACCACTAACACTATACTTTTACATTAACAGCTAATATGTCGAAGGAGGAGTTCCTAGAACACTAGTTGAAATAATAGAGAGAGTTAAAGTCGCTATCTCCATCTAGAAATGAACCCTTAAAGTTGTGACTTGACTCCTTAAACATCCCATGAAACCCTTGGTCTCTCTGAGGGATAAGAATAACCTGGACCCTAGACATATACAACACTCCCATGCATGGGCGCTGCTTGCGGCCGAGGCAGTGCTATATGTTCGGAGGCTGAGAGAGATAGGCTAGTTCAGGTGCACCATACAAATATATAGCTGCAGAGCTTAGATCAGTGACTTTATTATTCATGAATGGGTGTTTTTCAAGTTTTAATTTCCCATTCATACCCTCTCACTATACGCACATATACCTATATTCCCATGAGTATATATATTTTTTTATTTTTTTGTTTTGGTCACCAACCAGTAATCCATCACCCCAGGGGACCACTTCATTCGGAGACAGTTAATGCACATTTCCTACCAAAGATTATTAACCTATATAGGGGTTTAGCTCATACATAGCTCTAGACAACATATTTCAGTTTTCTAACTTATCCCCAATTCTCTACCTTTTTTTTTTTACTATTCCCTTATTTTTATACCTTTATAACCCTAGATACCAGAAACCCTCACTCGAGCGGCTCTGGCCCGCTGTACTTTTCCCTTCCTCCCATCTTACTCATGTAACTAACATCTAACATCTATATCTACACTTCACTGGTCCAGTTGTGACCCGCATAGTAGTTACTCTAATACTGTACAAATTAAAGAAAAAATGAGGTTTTAAACCTTCAGGCTTCATTATTTAGTTACCTGTCATTCTCTGTAGTAATCCAGAATCTATCCTGTTTCTTTTACTATATTTCTAAGAAGGACTTAGATTCTTTTAGAGACAGCTCTACCTTTTAACAGATATTCAGCCTATGTTGATCTGGAAATGCTACCTTCTATAGCCACCTAAGAATAACATCTGTTTAGCACTCGTACGCCTGTAACACTTTGTTGTTTATTTTTGTATATGTTGTACACCTCAATAAAAATCTATTGGAAAAAAAAAAAAAAAAAAAAAAAAAAAAAATTTATGCTTGAGAACCTCCACTTGTTGCTCAGGGAGGCTTTAGCTGCTCTGAATGAATGTGTACAATCGCAGTGCCAGAGAAATTGTGTAGACTGGATAAATAATATGCAGTGCCGGTGTGTACTTATGTTTTTCCAATACCTAAAGAGGTTTACTAAAATTTTTCATAAGGAATGGGATAGACCAGGTGTGCCGTTCTCTTCCCCTCCTATTTTTTAGAAGAATGTTTTCTAATAGTTGCCACCACACGGGACTTATGGCAGACAGTTCCTAAGGTGGAGAGAAGAGTTTCTACTCTAGCTAAGCGTACCACTACCTCTGGCGAGGACTGTTGTGCTTTTTTAGATCCAATGGATAAAAAATGTTTATTCAACAAGGTTTTATCCTGCAGCCCCTTGCACGCATTGCTCCTGTCACTGCTGCTGCGGCGTTCTGGTTTGAGTCTCTTGATGAGGCTTTACAGGCTCCATTGGATGAATATATTTGACAAGCTTAGAGCACTTAAGCTAGCCAATTCCTTTGTTTTCTGATGCCTTTGTTCCTTTGACTAGACTAACGGCTAAGAATTCTGTTTTTTACTACACTGGCGCGCAGAGCGCTATGGCTTATATCATGGTCAGCTGTCGTGACTTTAATAAATAAGCTACTTAACTTCCCTTCAAGGGGCAGACCCTATTCAGGCCTAGTTTGAAGGAGATTATTACTTATATCACTGGAGGAAAAGATCATGCCCTTCCTCAGGACAGGTCCAAATCAAGGGACAAAAAAGGCCTAATTTTCGTGCCTTTCGAAAATTCAAGGCAGGTGTGGCATCAACTTCCTCTAAGGCAAAATAAGAGGGAACTTTTGCTCAGTCCAAGGCGGTCTGGAGACAACCGGACCTGGAACAAAGATAAGCAGGTCAAGGAGCCTGCTGCTGCCTCTAAAACAGCATGAGGAACGGACCCCTATCTGGTAACGGATCCTATAGGGGGCAGACTTCATTCTTCGCCCAGGCGTGGGCAAGAGATGCCCAGGATCCCTGGGCATTGGAAATTATACCCCAGAGATATCTTCTGGATTTCAAAGCTTTCCCCCCCAAAAAAGGGGAGTTTTTGCCTTTCACATTTATCTGCAAACCAGATAAAGAAAGAGACATTCTTGCATTGTGTACGTGACCCATTCAGTTCCAATAGAGGAACAGGGACACAGTTTTCCTCAAATCGGTTTGTGGTTCCCAAGGAAAGGAAACCTTCAGACCTATTTTGGATCTAAAAGATCTTAAACAAATTCTTTAGAATTCTATCATTTAAGATGGAAACTATTCGTACCATCTTAACTATGATCCAGGAGAGTCAATAGAGGACTACAATGGATTTGAAGGATGCTTATCCTCACATTACGATGCATAAAGATCACCATCGGTTTTTCAGGTTTGCCTTTCTAGACAGGCATTACCAGTTTGTAGCTCTTTCCTTTGGGTTAACTACAGCCCCTAGAATCTTTATGGAGGTTCTGGGGTCACTTTGGCGGTCCTTAGGCCGCGGGGCATAGAAGTGGCCCCTTATTTAGACGACATCCTGATACAGGCGTCAAACATCCAAGTTGCCAAGTCTCATACGGACGTAGTACTGGCATTTCGCATGGGTGGAAAGTGAACAAGGAAAGAGTTCTCTATCCCCAATATCAAGGGTTTCCCTCCTAGGGATTCTGATAGATTTTGTAGAAATTAAAATTTACCTGACGGAGTCCAGGTTGTCAAAGTTTCTAAATTTCTGCCATGTTCTTCATTCCATCCGCGCCCTTTGGTGGCTCAGTACATGAATGTAATCGGCTTAATGGTAGCGGCAAGGGACATAGTACCGTTTGCACGCCTACATTTCAGACCACTGCAACTATGCATGCTCAGCCAGAGGAATGGGGATTACACAGATTTGTTCTCCTGTTAAATCCGGACCAAGAAACCAGAGATTCTCTTCTCTGGTGACTATCTCGGGTCCATCTGTCCAAGGGTATGACCTTCCGCAGGTCAGATGGGACAATTGTTACAACAGATGCCAGCCTTTTAGGTTGGGATACAGTCTGGAACTCCCTGAAGGCTCAGGGATAGTGGACTCAGGAGGAGACCCTCCTTCTAATGAATATTCTGGAACTGGGAGCGATATTCCATGCTTTTCAGACTTGGCCTCAGTTAGCAACTCTGAGGTACATCATATTTCAGTCGGACAATATCACGACTGTGGCTTACATCAACCATCAAGGGGGAACAGAAGTTCCCTAGCAATGTTAGAAGTCTTAAAATAATTCACTGGACAGAGACTCACTCTTGTCTAAAAGCTATCCCTATCCCAGGTGTTGAGAACTGGGAGGCAGATTTTCTAAGTCGTCAGACTTTTCATCCGGGGGAGTGGGAATTCCCTCCGGAGGGGTTTGCACAAGATCAAGCAGGAGAGTGCTTTGGTGCTTTTGACAGCGCCTGCGTGGCCACGCAGGACCTGGTATGCAGATCTGGTGGACATGTCATCCTTTCCACCACGGTCTCTGCTTCTGAGACAGGACCCTCTACCTCAGGGTCTTTTCAACCATCTAAATATAACTAATCTGAGATGGACTGCCTGGAGCCAGAACGCTTGATGTTATCAAAGCATGGCTTCTCCGAGTCAGTAATTGATACCTTAATACAGGCATAAAAGCCTGTCTCTAGGAAAATTTAACATAAGATATGGTGTAAATATCTTATTTTTATGAATCCAAGGGTTACTCATGGAGTAAAGTCTGGATTCCCAGGATATTATCTTTTCTCCAAGATGATTTTGAGAAAAGGGTTGTCAGCTAGTTCTTTAAAAGGACAGATTTCTACTCTGTCTATTCTTTTGCTCAAGCGTCTGGCAGGTATTCTAGACGTTCAGGCATTTGGTCAGGCTTTGGTTAGAACCAAGCCTGTGGTTAAAAATGTTGCTCCGCCATGGAGCTTAAAGCTGGTTCTTAAGGTTCTTCAAGGAGTTCCATTTGAACCTTTTCATTCCATAGATATCAAACTTCTATCTTGGAAAGTTCCTTTTTGGTAGCTATTTCCTCGGCTCATAGAGTCTCCGAGTTATCTGCGTTGCAATGTGATTCTCCTTATCTGGTTCTCCGTACGGATAAGGTAGTCCTGTGTACCAACCTGGGTTTTTACCTAAGGTGGTATCTAACAAGAATATCACTCAAGAGATTGTTGTTCCATTCTTGTATCCTAATCTTTCTTCAAAGAAGGAACGTCTATTACACAATTTGGACGTGGTTCGTGTTTTAAAGTTTTACTTACAAGCTACTACAGATTTTCATCAAACATTCACCTTGTTTGTTGTCTATTCTGGACAGAGGAGAGGTCAAAGGACTTCAGCAACCTCTCTGTCTTTTTGGTTAAAAAGCATAATTCATTTAGCTTATGAGACTGCTGGACAGCAGCCTCCTGAAGGGATTACAGCTCATTCTACTAGAGCTGTGGTTTTCACTTAGGCCTTTTTTAAATGTGGCTTCTGTTGAACAGATTACAAGACGGAGTCTTGGTCTGCGTTTCATACTTTTTCAAATTTAACAAATTTGATACCTTGCTTCTTCGGAGGCTATTTTTGGGAGAAAGGGTTTTTTACAGGCAGTGGTAACTTCCGTTTAAGTACCTGCCTTGTCCCTCCCATCATCCGTGTACTTTAGCTTTGGTATTGGTATCCCATAAGTAATGGATGATCCGTGGACTGGATACACTTAACAAGAGAAAACATAATTTATGCTTACCTGATAAATTTATTTCTCTTGTAGTGTATCCAGTCCACGGCCCGCCCTGTCACTTTAAGGCAGGTAATTTTTCCATTAAACTACAGTCACCACTGCACCCTATGGTTTTCCTTTCTCTGCATGTTTTCGGTCGAATGACTGGTAATGGCAGTTAGGGGAGGAGCTATATAGCAGCTTTGCTGTGGGTGGACTCTTGCAGCTTCCTGTTGGGAAGGAGAATATATCCCATAAGTAATGGATGATCCGTGGACTGGATACACTACAAGAGAAATAAATTTATCAGGTAAGCATAAATTATGTTTTTTCAACAACAGAAACGAAATTTTACTTTCTTAAACTTCTCTCATTTTGAACTTTTATAAGAAACCAACATATAGGTTCAAGAGGGATTCTTATTCAAAATCATTCAATAATTTTTATCGATTTTTTAACCATACGTTTTTTACTCAGTGACCGGTCACCACAGGGTTTTATGTATATGTTTTCAAAGTATATGTGCAATAAATTGTATTAATATATTTACCTAAGATTGGTGTTTATTTTTCACTCTGTATTATTTTATGGTATACATTTCCATTTAGAAAGTGCAATATAGTGCAAATCTATACAGTTATACCGCATGCAATCCAGCCTATAAATACATAGTGCAGGATACTTTTTTGTTACATACGTATCACTAGTTAAGATCCAGCTGAAACTTGGATCAAATAGTACGTAGGACTTTTTAGGTCCCATTATCCATACAAGTTTTTGCTAACAGCAATGCCAATGTGAATTCTTGTTTTTTGATTTTTTCTATAGCATCTTATAATTAAGCTATATAGCATTTACACCAAATAAGCTTAGTCAACATTGATCACTATAGTTAAAATTAATATATCCAATTTAGAAGAAACATACTAAACGAATCTATTTTTTGCTCAAATAAACAATTCACCTTTATCCCCGTGCTGTTTATGTGCATTCACACAATTTTTCTACTACTAATATCTTCTTACACTGTACTTTTTTGGGAACAGGGTAGTGTTTATGCAGGGGTAAGATTTGCGCACCAATAACCTTTCCAAAATTAAATCACCCCTATAAAATCAGATCACCCCGCTGTTCCAGATACTCACAAAATCGGCGGCACTGATGACGTGCCTCTAGACGCAGGTCGGGACTGTTTAGAGTCGCCCGACTGACACACCTCCGTTAGCGTACGTCACTCCCTGTCCACCAATCGACAAACACCTCTGTTGGCTTCGTGTGTCTCCGAACAAACCAATATCACTGGAGGTGTTGGAACAGCGCAGGGCGTAGGCAGTAGCTCTCGGCAAGCGGATGGAGGTAGGGTAAAATGATGATAACAGGGCAGGACAGGTATATAAAAATCGTCTGTATTTATTTAAAAGAAACAACAGCAACGCGTTTCCCGGCTAAATATGCCGCTTCATCAGCGGAGCAGGTAAGTGCTTTTTCGTCCAGTTGGGGAGACCATGCACTTAACAAATTAAAAACACTGCTTTTTTATTGGGACATAGATAATCCTGTTGTTTGGGTTACACTGGGGCATGAAGCAGGCACTGTAGCATGTGTGAGACTAACATTTAAACTTTTAAAAAGAAAGAGTAAGTGTTGTAAGGCTTAATTTTCTGACACATATTAAACTGAAAGTAAGGCTGAATTTTCTATTTCAGCTGCTTATTCATTTCCTCTTAGCTTTAAAATAAAACAATGCAACATTTTAAGCTGTCAGGTTTGAAAAAACGGTTATTTCTGGTACTCAGTGTACCAGGAAGTAGTGCCTCTCTGCGTCACAGCAGTAATTTGACAGTTGCAACGATAGCACATAGCAAAAGCAACAGCCCAGGAAGCTGAGGTCCCAGGTTTATTCCCAGGGTGTAACAGTAACCCCTCCTCAAGGACCTCTCCAAGGGCCAACAGGCATATAAATTTTAGCTGGGGATCAATCCTAAATTGGGATAAAATTTAAAGTGTATTTTTTACTTGGCTTATTTTAATTGAATATTAAAATCTTTTAAACTTATCTGTACAAGTTTATTTACTGTTTCACAACATGTCTGATATGGAGCAAGATCTTGCTCTCATGAATTCATGCTCATTATGTTTAGATGCACAAATTGCAGCACCTATGCAATTTTATTCTTCATGTGTCAAGAAAACCTTGCAAAATAAATGTAACATTTTTTAACCTAATGTCTCCCAGGATGATGTTGTTAAAATAATACCTCAGCTTTCTCCTACTATGTCCCAAGCCTCAATGGCATCACATGCAGTGCCTTGCAGTTCCTCTATAACTCCCAGTGGAGTTTATTTAAAAGTAGAAATTGCTGCCCAGGTATCTTCAGCTGTATCTGCGGCATTAGCTGCTATTGCCAGATTACAGGGAAAGTAAGAGAAAATATAGAAATTCAGAAAGTAAGGTGCCTGTCCTCAGTTCTGCTTCCCAAGTTGCCCTTTCTCATAAGTCTGATGAGGAAGATACATCAGGACTTTCTGAGGGTGAAATTTCAGATTTGGACAGTATAATTCCTTTTTCTAAGACTGAGGTGGTATCCTTCAGATTTAAGCTTGAACACCTTTGTGTATTGTTAAAGGAGGTTTTAGCTACTTTAGATGACTCCAATACCCCTGTCGTTGTCACTCCGAAGAAATCTAGTAAACTTAATAAAGTAGTTTTTTTGATGAACTTTCCACTTCTGAGGTTTTTCTTGTGCCGGACCATGCTAGGTAGATTATCTCACAGGAATGGGAGAAACCAGGGGTGTCTTTTTCCCTGTCTCCCATTTTTAAGAAAAAGTTTCCAGTCGAGGACATTAAAGACCATTGGTATGCATTACCCAAAGTTGAAGGGGATATTTCCACTCTGGCTAAAAGAACCACTATTCCTTTTGAGCTGCTCTTTTAAGGATCCAATGGACAAGAAGTTAAAGGATTATTTGAAAAAGATTTATGTTCATCAAGGGGGCAACCTGTGTTGTGTATTGCCTCCGTGACTAGTGCGGCATCTTATTGGTTCGGAGCCTTGCCTGATTCTCTTAAAGTAGAGGCTTCCTTGGATGAAATTCAAGATAGGATTAAAGCTCTTAATTGGCCAATTCCTTTATTGCAGATGCCATTTTACAGGTTGTTAGACTAGGAGCTGAAACTTCTAGTTTCGCTGTCCAAGCCTGCAGGGCGTTATGGTTGAAATCCTGGTCTGCGGACGTTTCCTCTAAAGTCAAGCTTCTGGTGATTCTCTATTGATGAAGATTTTTCTGACAGAGGTCAGAAAAAACAAAATCATTTCCTCTTGTCTCTCTCTTCAGGCTACTGCTCATCCTTTAGTGGCGCAATGTATGGAGGTAATCGGTCTGATGGTGGCTTCCATGGACATCATTCCTTTTGCTCGATTCCATTTGAGAGCTCTCCAGTTGTGCATGCTCAATGGGATGGCAACCATGTGGATCTATCTCAGAGAATAGAGTTAGATCCGTCATCAAGGGACTCTCTCCCGTGGTGGATTTCTCAGGAGGTTACTAGGATTTTTCAGTGGGCAGAGACCCAAAATTGCTATCTATCTGCCATCCACATTCCAGGAATAGAAAACTGGGAAGCAGATTTTCTGAGCAGACAGACTTTTCTTCCATGGGAGTGGGAACTCCATCCAGAGGTGTTTCCCAGCTTAGTCCTCAAATGGGGGGTGCCGGAGTTAGATTTGATGGCGTCCCATCAGAATGCCAAGCTTCGAAGGTACAGTTCAAGGTCAAGAGATCTGTAGGCCATTCTGATAGATGCTCTAATGGTTCCTTGGGTTTTCAGGTTGGCATTCCTGTTTCCTCCGTTTGCTCTCCTTCCACAAGTCATTGCTTGTATCAAACAGGAGAGGGCATCAGTGATTATAATAGCCCCTGCGTGGCCTCACAGGATATGGTTTGCAGACCTAGTGGAGATGTCATCTCTCCCACCTTGGAGACTACATCTAAAGAAGGATTTCCTGATTCAGGGTCCTTTCCTTCATCCAAATCTCATTTCTCTGAAGCTGACTGCTTGGAGATTGAACGCTTATTTCTGTCTAAGTGTGGTTTTTCTGAGTCGGATATTGAAACCATGATTCAGGCTCACAAACCTGTTACTAGAAATATTTACCATAAAATATGGCGTACATATCTTTATTGGTGTGAATCCAAGGGCTTCTCTTGTAGAAATAGAATTCCTAGAATTTTATCTTTTCTTCAGAATGGCCTGGAGAAGGGATTGTCAGTCAGTACCCTGAAGGGTCATATTTCTGCTTTATCATTTTTACTACATAAACTTTTGGCGAATGTGCTAGATGTGCAATCTTTTTGTCAGGCCTTGGTCAAAATCAGACCTGTCTTTAAGTCTGTTGCTCCTCCTTGGAGCCTTAACCTTGTTCTTAAAATTTTACAGCTTGCTCCATTTGAGCCATTGCTTTCCATAGACATTAAGGGGCCTATTTAACAAATGTCTGTCCGACATGATCCGATCAGCGGATCATGTCCGACAGACATCACTGAATGCGGAGAGCAATACATTCTCCATATTTGTCAGGGAATTGTGCATACTGTCTCTTTAAATTAGCCGCACCAATTACCTCCTTGCAGCTCCTTTAAATCACCTGCTCACTAAGCAATCACTGCTTAGTATTTTGTTATTCAATCCTGAGTAACTCTGAGCCTCCTGCTTCCTCCAGTGATTATTGTCTTATATCTAAATTTTGATCTTTTCCTGCAGGTCTTTTGTGTTGGCTACTCTGAACTTTTATCTACAGCACATTGTCTGGGAATCAATTTTCTAACAGAGACACTGCATGAACTTTTTCTTTTGTTTGTTTATATCACTTGCAGTTTTACAAAGACCGCAGTCTCACCTCAGACTATCTGGATCCGGACCTCTGCTTTCCTCAAAGAACTGTCTCCCTTCATACCAGAATAACTCAAAATAAGGTACAAACTCTCCTTTAATAATTACTCACAGGAAAAGTTTCTATTGCAGCTCCTGTTTCAAAATCTAAACACGCTGCCGGTTCTTGTCTGACGTCACACGCTACTCAAGCTGCAGCATATGAACAGAGTACACTTCTCCCTCTGCTAAAGCTCCTTTCTCATACACGCTGAATTGGTATGCTTCGTCTGGAATGAACTGTGAGTACTTCTAATAGTGGAAAACTATCTAACCGCAATTGTAATAAGAACTGCTCATATCTGGAAGGTACATTTTGCAAATTTAGTTCATTTAGAATGTTAACACCCAAGACTGTGTGAATTGCTTTAAGCTTGAAGTTGTCTCTGTATTTAAAACCTGCACTGCCTATAATATCAATTTCTTCTGTTCTCACTCTATGAGTTAAAGAAGAAGTTTTGTCTGAATATTTGGGGATATTCTGTACCATCGAATTAACAAACTAACCTTACACTAATTCAACTGATAACATTCAGAACCCAGTGTTATCAAATCACTTAGTGTTACAAACCAACAATTTCCTACATTTGTTTGCTAAGTAACTGGTTAGCAATTCCTCTCAGGAAATCAAACAATTGTTTAAAGTTATTACATAATACTAAGCCTTAAAAAGAAAATTAACCATACTTAGCATGGATCCTGCTGAAGTACCACAGTTTGTATATAACTTAAATCAGAAAGTGGATCAAATGGGACAAGCTATACTTGATTTACAGGCTGAAAATAAGGTAATTAGAGAATTACTTAAAGATGTGAAGGAACACACCTCAGGCCCAGAACCACAAGTAAGTTTACCAGAGTTGTTTTTTGGTGACAGAAGAATGTATAGACAATTTAAGAACACATGTCAACTTTTGTATAGCTTAAAACCTACAACCTATCCTACAGATAGAGTGAGGGTGCTGACTACAATATCATTTCTGAGGTCAGAGCCTAGGATTTGGGCTGATCATTTATGTGAAGTGAATGACCCTCTGTTGAATTCCTTAACAGATTTTTTCACAGCTATGGACGAGCTATACCGTGACACAGACATACAACTTACCGCAGAACAGAAAATGAGGAGCCTTAAACAAGGAAAGAAATCAGTGGAGGAATATATCACTGAATTTAAATTATATGCTTCTGACTCATCTTGGAGTTTGGTATCTCTTAGGAACCAGTTCAGACTAGGTCTGTCAGACATCATCAAGGATGAACTTGCACGAATGAAATTACCCAGTACTCTAGAAGCCCTAATGAAGGTAGCCACACAAATAGACCGAAGATTAAGAGAAAGAAAGGCAGAAAAAATCAATCAGGATATTACACCAAAACCCTCCACTGCAGCGTACCACCCTCTAAAGACCTCTTCAACTGATCAATCATCTCCCATGGAAATAGGAGTAATTAGAGGACCACTAACTCCAGATGAAAGATTGAGGAGAAGAACAAACCATTTATGTATGTACTGCGCAAACCCCAATCATATTGTCACTGACTGTCCAATCCTAAGAAAGAACAAAAAGAGTAAGTTTAAATACTTAAATAATACCAGTACAGATGTTAAAACCGTGTCTTACTGTAATCTGTCTCTCCTATTACAGTGGGACCTTAGAAGATTGGATGTCAACGCCATTTTGGATTCTGGTGCATTTGGAAACTTCATAGATATTTCCGTTGTGCAGAAAAATAAAATACCCACTATAAAGAAAAAAATTCCAGTCTCTCTCAAAGTTATTGATGGGTCAAATATTTCTTCTGGACCAATTACACACAACACTGTACCTATTCTAGTCACTACCTCTGGGGGTCATACTGAATATATAACTTTTGACATCATTCCAACACCACATTTTCCCGTTGTCTTAGGTATTTACTGGCTACAGATGCATAACCCAACTATTGATTGGTCTCTTTCTACAATAACATTCCATTCAAAATTTTGTAAAAATACATGTTTCCCACAACCTGTAATTCTACATGTTGATTCATCAGAAGTAAACATACCAGAGCCCTACCAAGATTTCGCAGAGGTTTTCAGTAAAACGGAAGCAGAAACGTTACCTCCGCACCGGATTTATGATTGTCCAATTGAGCTAGTACCAGGAGCCACTTTACCAGTCGGTCATCTTTACCCATTGAGTCAATCAGAACTTGAACATCTGAAACAATACCTACAAGACAACCTCCGAAAAGGCTTCATCAGACCCTCATCCTCACCTGCAGCCGCTGGAATGTTTTTTGTCACTAACAAAGACTCATCACTACGACCAATTATAGATTACCGTGAGCTTAATAAACGGACAATAAAAAAACGGTATCCCTTACCACTAATTCCAGAGATGATAGAAAGGTTAACCAATGCAACTATATTCACAAAGTTGGACTTAAGAGGGGCTTACAATCTCGTACGTATCAGGGAAGGAGACGAATGGCTCACTGCATTCAGAACTAGGTACGGGTTGTTCGAGTACCTTGTGATGCCATTCGGTCTCTGTAATGCCCCTGCTTCCTTCCAGCATTTCATAAATGATATTTTCAGAGATTTGTTAGATGTATGCCTAGTCATATACCTTGACGACATTTTAATATATTCCAACAACTTGTCTGACCACATAAAACATGTTCGGTGGGTGCTAGCTCGTCTGAAGATTCATAAGCTATACGCCAAGTTAGAAAAATGTTCTTTCCATAAAAACACCATCTCTTTTCTAGGATATACTATTTCATCAAATGGAATTCAAATGCAGACAGAAAAGGTTGACTCAGTTAAAGACTGGCCCCAGCCAACTGATAGGAAGTCTTTACAGAGATTTCTTGGGTTCGCAAACTATTACCAAAAATTTATAAAAAAAAATTCTTCAACTGTAAAACCACTCACTCAGCTTACTGGTACCACACAACCATTCATTTGGACTGAGAAGCATACAACAGTTTTTGAACTCATAAAAAGGAAGTTCACTGAAGCTCCTATTCTTAGATTCCCTAACATTGATCTACAATATATACTTGAGGTTGATTCCTCGGACTACGCCATCGGGGCAGTACTATCTCAACAAGAAGGTCCCAAAGAACCTTTACGTCCAATTTCATTTTTTTCTAAAAGCATGACTTCAGCGGAAAGAAATTACACCATTGGAGACAAGGAATTACTAGCAATTCGTAGATCTCTAGAATTTTGGCGTCATCTTTTAGAAGGCGCAAAGAAACCCTTCATAATTTATACAGACCACAAAAATTTGCAGTACTTACAAAATAATAAAACATTATCAGCCCGACAAGTCCGGTGGAGTTTGTACTTTTCAAGATTTGATTTTCAGATTGTATACCGTCCAGCCAGTAAGAATGGGAAAGCCGATGCTCTATCCCGACAGTTTCCATCTCCTCCACCCTCTGATACTCCATCATCCATGATTCCTTCAGAACGATTCATTGGGCTAGCTTCTGATTTATTATCAGAGATCAAAAGGCTAACAGTTACTGACAGACTTCCAGCTACATCGATTCTAAAAGAAGTAGAAGGTGTATATTATCACAAAGATAAGATTTACATACCTGAACCACTCCGAGAGGAAGTCATACAGCAACATCACGACATCCCAATAGCGGGACACCCTGGTGAAAAACGTACTTTACAACTCATATCCAGACGTTATTGGTGGCCACAAATGAGAAGAACTATTTCATCTTACATAAGGGGCTGTATCAACTGTCAAACATGTAAGAATGAAAGGAGTTCCCCTTATGGATTACTGATGCCGATACCCGTGTCAGACAGACCATGGAAACAAATCGGTATAGACTTTATAGTTGAATTACCTCCATCAAAAAATCAGACTACCATAATGGTAGTAGTGGATAGCTTTACTAAAATGGCCCATTTCATACCCTACCATAAAATTCCAACTTCAGCTGAAACAGCAACACTTTTTATAGAACATGTTGTCAGATTACATGGAGTACCATCAACAATAATTTCAGACAGGGGCTCCCAGTTCACTTCAAGATTTTGGAAAAATTTATGTCTCTCCCTCAGCATACAACATCACTATACTACAGCATACCATCCTCAAGCTAATGGGCAAGTTGAGAGGATAAATCAATGGTTGGATGAATACTTACGCTGTTATTGCGCCTACCAACAAAATAACTGGGTAACTTTCCTTCCCTTTGCTGAATTTGCTTACAACAACTTAACCAGCTCCTCCACTAAACTTTCACCCTTCTACGCAAACTATGGTTTCCATCCCAGTATGAGTACCATCTCATCCAATCCATCTGATTCACCCCAAGTTGATGAGCTAAACAACGCTCTACTCGATAACTTTAAATTCATTAAGGAAAATATCATCAAGGCTCAAAGTTCCCAAAAACACTACTACGATTTAAGAAGACGAGAACCACCTACCTACAAGGTTGGGGATCGAGTCTGGTTGTCAACTAAGAATCTCAAGATTCAGTTACCCAGTAGAAAATTAACTCAGAAATTCTGTGGACCATTTACCATATCTAGAATTGTAAATAAAAACGCTGTTACTTTGGATCTGCCTACAGTTATGAAAATTCATAGTACCTTCCATGTTTCTTTGATAAAACCTTATTCTCCAACAAGAATCACGACTGCACTCCTTCCCCCTAGTGTTTCTATACAAGATTCCGATGTTTACGAAGTTCAAGAATTGATAGACTCTCGGTACTCGAAGGGAAAATTACAGTATTTAGTGAGATGGAAGGGTTTCACGGAAGAAGATGATACCTGGGAACCGACGTCTAACATCTTTGCCCCAAAATTGGTTTCCCTTTATCACAGGAGGTTTCCTGATCGTCCTAGACCTCAAGCTGAGGATCAGCTTGTTTGAGGGGGGAGTCATGTCAGGGAATTGTGCATACTGTCTCTTTAAATTAGCCGCACCAATTACGTCCTTGCAGCTCCTTTAAATCACCTGCTCACTAAGCAATCACTGCTTAGTATTTTGTTATTCAATCCTGAGTAACTCTGAGCCTCCTGCTTCCTCCAGTGATTATTGTCTTATATCTAAATTTTGATCTTTTCCTGCAGGTCTTTTGTGTTGGCTACTCTGAACTTTTATCTACAGCACATTGTCTGGGAATCAATTTTCTAACAGAGACACTGCATGAACTTTTTCTTTTGTTTGTTTATATCACTTGCAGTTTTACAAAGACCGCAGTCTCACCTCAGACTATCTGGATCCGGACCTCTGCTTTCCTCAAAGAACTGTCTCCCTTCATACCAGAATAACTCAAAATAAGGTACAAACTCTCCTTTAATAATTACTCACAGGAAAAGTTTCTATTGCAGCTCCTGTTTCAAAATCTAAACACGCTGCCAGTTCTTGTCTGACGTCACACGCTACTCAAGCTGCAGCATATGAACAGAGTACACTTCTCCCTCTGCTAAAGCTCCTTTCTCATACACGCTGAATTGGTATGCTTCGTCTGGAATGAACTGTGAGTACTTCTAATAGTGGAAAACTATCTAACCGCAATTGTAATAAGAACTGCTCATATCTGGAAGGTACATTTTGCAAATTTAGTTCATTTAGAATGTTAACACCCAAGACTGTGTGAATTGCTTTCAGCTTGAAGTTGTCTCTGTATTTAAAACCTGCACTGCCTATAATATCAATTTCTTCTGTTCTCACTCTATGAGTTAAAGAAGAAGTTTTGTCTGAATATTTGGGGATATTCTGTACCATCGAATTAACAAACTAACCTTACACTAATTCAACTGATAACATTCAGAACCCAGTGTTATCAAATCACTTAGTGTTACAAACCAACAATTTCCTACATTTGTTTGCTAAGTAACTGGTTAGCAATTCCTCTCAGGAAATCAAACAATTGTTTAAAGTTATTACAATATTCAGCATTACACCAGCAGCTCTTGTGAACTGCTAGTGCAACGCAGCCCCTTGCAGATTTGCAGCCAATCGGCCACTAGCAGGGGGTTTCAATCAACCCAATTGTATTTGATCGGGTTGATTTCACGCGATCTCTGTCCAACTCCTCAGAGCAGGCAGACAGGTTATGGAGCAGCAAACTTTAGACCGCTGCTTCATAACTGGTGTTTCTGGCGAGTCTGAAGGCTCCATACAGAGCTTGATAAATGGGCCCCTAAGTTGTTATCTTGGAAGGTTTTGTTTCTTGTTGCTATCTTTTCTGCTCAAAGAGTCTCGGAACTCTCAACTCTGCAGTGTGATTCCCCTTATCTTATTTTTCATGCCGATAAGGCGGTTTTTCATACTAAGTTAGGTTTTCTTCCTAAGGTTGTTTCTATTAGAAATATCAATCAGGAAATTGTTGTTCCCTCTCTGTGTCCTAATGCTTCTTCCACAGAACGTTTGATACACAATTTGGATGTTGTACGTGCTCTTAAATTCTACTTACAGACGACTAAGGATTTTCGCCAGTCCTCTGCCATCTTTGTCTGTTTCTCTGGGAAACGTAAAGGTCAGAAAGCTACAACTACTACTCTTTCTTTTTGGTTACGAAGTATAATTCGTTTAGCTTATGAGACTGCTGGACAGCAGCCTCCTGAGGCAATTACGGCTCCTTCCACAAGAGCTGTTTCCGCTTCTTGGGCTTTCAAAAATGAAGTTTCTGTGGAACAAATTTGCAAGGCTGCGACTTGGTCTTCTCTACATACTTTCTTCAAAATTTTACAAATTTGATACTGAGGCTTCTTTTGGGAGAAAGGTTCTTCAAGTGGTGGTGCCTTCTGTTTAGAACTGCCTGTCTTGTCCCTCCCTATTTATCTGTGTCCTCTAGCTTGGGTATTGGCTCCCAACAGTAATTACTCAAGCCGTGGACTCACCATATCTTAGGAAAGAAAAACAAAATTTATGCTAACCTGATAAATGAATTTATTTCCTTTATTTTAAGACAGTTGTTCTTTTGACTATAATCTTAGGCACTTCCTTTTTCTCCATTTCCCTTCAGTCGAATAACTGGGGGTTGTGGGTAATGGAGTGATACTTAGCAGTTTAACTGTGGTGCTCTTTTCTTCCTCCTGCTGGCCAGGTGTGATATTTCCTACAGTAATTACTCAAGCCGTGGACTCGCAATATCCGGAAATAAATACATTTATCAGGTAAGCATACATTTTGTTTTTTGGGTGGTTGGTTGAGTGGTGGGTTTTACTGTTGGGGGGTCTTTGTATTTTTTTACAGGGAAAGAGCTGATTTCTTTTGGGCAATTCCCTACAAAAGGACATTTTAAGGACTAGTGGTAGTTTATTGTAGGCTAGGTTTTTTTTGGGGGTGTTTTTTAGCTATTAGATTAGGTGTAATTGTTTTTACTTTGGATAATTTCGTTTTTTATTTTTCGTAATTTAGTGTTTGTTATTTTTTGTAATTTAGTGTAAGTTATTTTTTGTAATCTAGTATTTTTATTTTTTTGTAATTGTAGATTTAATTTTTTTTAGTAGTGTTAGGTTTTTTAATGTGTAATTTAGTTTATTTAATTTGTATTTATTTTAATTTTAGTATAATAGTAATGTTAGTTTAATATATAGTTTCCCAGGTAAGTTTTTATTTATTTTAAGAGATCTTGTAATTTTAATATAAAGATAGAGGGTTGTTAGGTTTAGGGGTTAATAGTTTAATTTTGTTTTTTGCGACGTGGGGGGCTGGCGGTTTTGGGGTTAATAGGTTTATTAAGTGGCAGTGATGTGGGAGGCCAGAGGTTAAGGGGAGCGGCGGAATAGGGTTAATAAATTTTATTAGCGGCGGCGATGTTGGGAGCGGCAGATTGGGGGATGAAGGAGGGCGGTGAGTGCGGTGGAATATGGGTTAATAGGTAGTTTATGGGTGTTAGTGTACTTTGTAACACTTTAGTTATGAGTTTTGTGTAACAGTTTTGTGGCACAAAACTCATAACTACTGGACTCAGATTGTGGAACGGATTGTGCCGGTATAGGCTGTAACGCAAGCATTTGAGCCTCACCACACAACTTGTAATGGCAGTGCTATGGAAAACCCATGCAAAAACGTAATTTTTTTGAGTGCGGGATTGACATTGCATTACAGGCTAAAATGCTTGTGGTACAGCTATACCGACAAGACTCGTAATGGCTTTGTTCCGTTTATTATGCTGAAATGGCCATTTTTACAGCGTTAAAACCGGAATGCAGAACTTGTAATCTATGTGTTAGAAAGTTACCTGCTTCTAGGGTTCGCACTCTTCTTTGCAAACCTACTAGCCATACTATTTAGCATAAATGTGCTAATCTAAAGCTACTAGGACTGATTTTAAATTTAGCATTTATTTCCAGAATTTTTATTGTTTAAAAAGATAGATAATTCCTTTTTTATTCATTCCCCAGTTTTGCATAACCACCACTGTTATGTTAATATACTCTTTACTTCTGTTATTATCTTGTATCTAAGCCTCTGTAGACTGCCTCCTTATTTCAGATCTTTTGACAGACTTGCATTTTAGCTAATCAGTTCTGACTCATGAATAACTCCACGAGAGGGAGCACAATGTTAACTAAATGTCACACATGAACAAGTACTGTCTAGCTGTGAAAAACTTTCAAAATGCACTGAGATAAAAGGCATCCTTCAAGGGCTTAGAAATTAGCATATGAGCCTACCTAGGTTTGGCTTTCAACAAAGCATACCAAAGGAACAAAGCAAATTTGATTATTTAAGTAAATTGGAAAGTTGTTGTTATGTCGCCGGGTTACCATGACGCCAGGTTGCTATGACACCAGGTTACCTAACCACGACTGGTTTTCCGTTAAATCCCATTCAGTTTATCTGTCTCATTGCGCTAGTATTGAGTCTATCTCGTGGGTGTGCTTTGTTCTCATATTTTGGATATCGAATTCTGGCTTGTGACTCAGACCTCATTTGACCATTCTTCTGCCTGCTGATTTCGCTCTGTTTGTTGCCCGATTGTTTTTGACCTTGGATCCCCCTCACTAAGTTTTTGGACTCTGATTCTGTTTCCTATGACCGTTTGGTTTGACCCCCAGGCCTGTCGACTCTGCCTTGACCTTTCAGGTCATTTCCTGGTACATAGCTCATAGCTTTCCTCCTGGTGCTCAGTTATCCTCCTCCTGGGTCCTAACGCTACTATTCCTAAGATTTGTCATTATCACTCCACTTGATGGCGGGATAACAAGACTTCTGGCCAGGATTGGTTTGATAGCGAAATATCTGAAGGATCCTAATAGTTGCTTTAAATTGCATGCCCTATGTGAATTTCTACATTTATTCTTTATTATCTACATTGACCTGAGCCTTAAAAATACGGACCATACTGACGCTACCTAGTTTTTGTGCAATTAATCTCACAAGTTTGGTTGTATCCTGTACTGCCTAGTTTATGTTTTGCATAAACATAAATACTAACCATAATGTCCTTTTAAGATTACAATTGTACTCAGTATCATAGTTATAGCATTGCAGGACCCATTATACCGCTGTCAATTAAGCACAACATGCTTAGATTCAGTATAGCAGGAGATACATCTAATTGCCTGTGCAGTTGACACCTCAACTCTACAAAAAGGGGTGGTATGGCATGAAAGTTAACCTGCACCCTCAAGGCTGTAAAATGTTTATTTGCAAAGCACATTTTTTTTTAAAAAAAAGACATTGGTACTCAGTGTACGGCAATCCTGCAAAAACATTCTAGTGTAAATTATTGTTTACAGTCGCTTTAAGTTTTGTATAAGTCTTAATGTACATGTGACGGACACTGGCTACCCCGACCAGGTAGCTCCGCCAAAAGGGTCCTTTTTGTACCTGAAACTTGTAGCTATAGAGCGGAGATTATAGCAAGAGCCCACCCAAATAACCAGTATTTAGGTAAAACACAAACAGACTTTATTAGGAAAAACACACTGCTTATATACACACTGGCCTTATCTGATCCCCAGATCTTCCGCCATTCCTTCCCCTCCAGACAGACTGGCCCTCCCATAGGAGCCATAGTTCCATAGACACCCCACAATACCTAAGTCATGATTTCGGGGTGATCCCGGTGGAGCAGTGGCCATTCCAAGGTGTTGTTGGAAAGCCCTCAGTCCCCAGATGCCAGTCCAGAAAGCATCATGTTTCGTTACTGGGGATCGGAGTGGCAGCCTGGCAAAGTTTTTGAGGTAAGGGTGTCCAAAACCCCCCGTTCCCGTGTGGGCTCCCCCTCGGCAATCACCCCAACCCTTGTCCACCAAAGGCATAACAAATCCCCAAAAGAGCAGAGCTCTGGGACAAAGGGCCTCTGGAGCAACCTAGGGTAAACAGGATTCCTGGGTAGCCCGGCCAGCTAGTAGTTCCATAAGTCCAGCCAGCCGGGAAGGAGCCAAGCAGAGAGATCCGCTCTTTTCAAGAGGAAGTATAAGCAGGGAAAACACAAGAGGGAGGGAGTTTGGGGCACACCGTAAACCACAATGGGCCAGACAACACGACAAAGCACAGTGATTCAGGTAGGAGGGGGTGCAGGTAGCCTTGGCAGCCTGGTATCCATGACAGTACATTAACATGCTTTTTTTTTTAAAAGGACTACGAAACCCAAAATCTTTATTGAATTGGAGAGCAAACAATTTAAAATAACTTTCAAATTTAGTTCCATTATAACATTGGCATCATTCTTTTGTTATCCTTTGTTGCTGGGAGCTAGCTGAACACATCTGGGGCCCAATGATCTAAAGCTCTGCTCTGATGAAATGATCAAAGACACTGCAAGGTCCCTGAAACAATTTTATAAAGGCACATTTTAGATTAAGAGCTGTTTCTCTCACTATGCAGGGTTCTGGATGTGAAGGAGGGACAAAAGTCCCTGAATTTGTTTTACTGATTTCTTTCCATGACAGCAAGTTTTTTTTTGTTATTGTTTTTTTTGGTTTAAATGAGTTTTTATTGAGGTTGTCAGAAATAATAACAGCAAAGAACCCCTGTACAAAAATAATAATACAATAACAACCAATAAAATGTAAGACTACCACAAATATGAGTATTCCTTTTCTGTTCAATACTGATATGACAATAGTAGGTGAAATGGATATAAGGAATTGGATCCTCTTTTAAATTATTTGTGAGTTCCTCTAACTACTCGCAGGGTCACTCATGGACCCAGTTGGATATGAATTACACAGTGAGGAGCTAAATTGATGAGTACGGTCTCTTTTGGACATTAAGAAAAAGTATAGTAGACATTGAACTAGCATTACAGTTTATGAGTGGTAGTATGTGATTGGGGCAATGTAACACAAATAATTAGAAATTAAACCTCATTTTTATATACTAGTTAAAATTCCCAACATTACTCGGCAGGTCACACTTGGACCCAAGTAGTCTAATGATGAATGGCGAGGGGAATTAGCATTTGTAATGGCCACTCTTGGACTTTAGTACTAGAGTGACAAAATTAGCAACAAATATTATATGAGTATACGTAAATAGGAAAATATAAAGAAACTCTCAAAATAGGTGCGTGTCTAACGGAGGTGATATTAAACATGGTTCACCTAGCTCAGTACAGTACACATGTGTCGTGACAAACTATAGGACTTTAGTATTTATTTGTGAAGAGACACATGGGATAGTGCTGGGGGAGAGTAGCGGGATATATACTACCGAATGTGTGGGAGCTCCAGATAGGCTGCATAGATAACTTGTTCTTATGTAGAAATTATACTAACTTTCTCTTGTTAAGTGTATCCAGTCCACGGATCATCCATTACTTATGGGATATTAACTCCTCCCCAACAGGAAGTGCAAGAGGATTCACCCAGCAGAGCTGCTATATAGCTCCTCCCCTAACTGCCATTACCAGTCATTCTCTTGCACCCAACGAATAGATAGGATGTGTGAGAGGACTGTGGTGATTATACTTAGTTTCATACCTTCAATCAAAAGTTTGTTATTTTATAATAGCACCGGAGTGTGTTATTCCTTCTCTGGTAGAATTTGAAGAAGAATCTACCTGAGTTTTTCTATGATTTTAGCCGGAGTAGTTAAGATCATTCTGCTGTTTCTCGGCCATCTGAGGAGAGGTAAACTTCAGATCAGGGGACAGCGGGCAGATTAATCTGCAAAGAGGTATGTAGCAGCTTATTATTTTCTGACAATGGAATTGATGAGAAAATTCTGCCATACCGATATAATGTAAACTCAGCCTTAAATGCAGTAGCAGCAACTGGTATCAGGCTGTCATGTATGTATATTTTACACTTCAGTATTCTGGGGAATGGCACTTCACTGGAATTATACTGTATGCATAAAACTTTAGCCTAATTTGCAGGGACTAGCAACAGGCTTTTTAATAACACTCAATTTATTAATGTTAAACGTTTTTTGCTGGCATGTAAAATCGTTTAATTTTCTGAGGTACTGGGTGAAAAAATGTTTTGGGCACTATTTTTTTCCACTTGGCAGTCGTTTTATTTAATTTATGACAGTTTACTGATCTCTCTCACTGTTATGTGTGAGGGGGAGGGGCCTTTTTTGGCGCTTTTGCTACGCATCAAAAAATTCAGTCAGAAGTTTATTGTCTTCCCTGCATGATCCGGTTCATCTCTACAGAACTCAGGGATCTTCAAAACTTGTTTTGAGGGAGGTAATCACTCACAGCAGAGCTGTGAGATTGTAGTTGACTGTGATAAAAAAAACGTTTATTTCTGTATTTTTTTTTTTTTTTTTTTCTGCTATCAGGGTTAGTTATCCTTTGCTAATGGGAGCAATCCTTTGCGAAAATTGTGTTTTTTTACAAAGATTTGATGCTATAACTTTTCAGTTTATTAATTTTCAACTGTCATAACTTTTTCTGTGCTTCTTATAGGCACAGTACGTTTTCAAATTATAGTAAATTACTTGAAAAGTATTTCCAAGTTGCTAGTTTATTTGCTAGTGTGTTAAACATGTCTGATTCAGAGGAAGATGTCTGTGCTATATGTGCTAAAGCCAAAGTGGAGCCCAATAGAAATTTATGTACTAACTGTATTGATGCTACTTTAAATAAAAGTCAATCTGTACAAATTGAACATATTTCACCAAACAACGAGGGGAGAGTTATGCCGACTAACTCGCCTCACGTGTCAGTACCTGCATCTCCCGCTCGGGAGGTGCGTGATATTGTAGCGCCGAGTACATCTGGGCGGCCATTACAAATCACATTACAGGATATGGCTACTGTTATGACTGAAGTTTTGGCTAAATTACCAGAACTAAGAGGTAAGCGTGATCACTCTGGGGTGAGAACAGAGTGCGCTGATAATATTAGGGCCATGTCAGACACTGCGTCACAATTTGCAGAACATGAGGACGGAGAGCTTCATTCTGCGGGTGACGGTTCTGATCCAAACAAACTGGATTCAGATATTTCAAATTTTAAATTTAAGCTGGAAAACCTCCGTGTATTACTAGGGGAGGTGTTAGCGGCTCTGAATGATTGTAACACAGTTGCAATACCAGAGAAAATGTGTAGGTTGGATAAATATTTTGCGGTACCGGCGAGTACTGACGTTTTTCCTATACCTAAGAGACTTACTGAAATTGTTACTAAGGAGTGGGATAGACCCGGTGTGCCGTTCTCACCCCCTCCGATATTTAGAAAGATGTTTCCAATAGACGCCACCACACGGGACTTATGGCAAACGGTCCCTAAGGTGGAGGGAGCAGTTTCTACTTTAGCTAAGCGTACCACTATCCCGGTGGAGGATAGCTGTGCCTTTTCAGATCCAATGGATAAAAAGTTAGAGGGTTACCTTAAGAAAATGTTTGTTCAACAAGGTTTTATATTGCAACCTCTTGCATGCATTGCGCCTGTCATGGCTGCAGCAGCATTTTGGTTTGAGTCTCTGGAAGAGACACTTGAATCAGCTCCATTAGATGAGATTACACACAAGCTTAAAGCCCTTAAGTTAGCTAACTCATTTATTTCAGATGCCGTAGTACATTTAACTAAACTTACGGCTAAGAATTCCGGATTCGCCATTCAGGCACGCAGAGCACTGTGGCTAAAATCCTGGTCAGCTGACGTTACTTCTAAATCTAAATTGCTTAATATACCTTTCAAAGGGCAGACCTTATTCGGGCCCGGGTTGAAAGAAATTATCGCTGACATTACAGGAGGTAAAGGCCATGCCCTGCCTCAAGACAGAGCCAAACCTAAGGCTAGACAGTCTAATTTTCGTTCCTTTCGTAATTTCAAAGCAGGAGCAGCATCAACTTCCTCTGCACCAAAACAGGAAGGAGCTGTTGCTCGCTACAGACAAGGCTGGAGACCTAACCAGTCCTGGAACAAGGGCAAGCAGGCCAGGAAACCTGCTGCTGCCCCTAAGACAGCATGAATCGAGGGCCCCCGATCCGGGAACGGATCTAGTGGGGGGCAGACTTTCTCTCTTCGCCCAGGCTTGGGCAAGAGATGTCCAGGATCCCTGGGCGTTAGAGATCATATCTCAGGGATACCTTCTAGACTTCAAATTCTCTCCCCCAAGAGGGAGATTTCATCTGTCAAGGTTGTCAACAAACCAAATAAAGAAAGAGGCGTTTCTACGCTGCGCACAAGATCTTTTATTAATGGGAGTGATCCATCCGGTTCCGCGGTCGGAACAAGGACAAGGGTTTTACTCAAATCTGTTTGTGGTTCCCAAAAAAGAGGGAACTTTCAGGCCAATCTTGGATTTAAAGATCCTAAACAAATTCCTAAGAGTTCCATTGTTCAAAATGGAAACTATTCGGACAATTTTACCCATGATCCAAAAGGGTCAGTACATGACCACAGTGGATTTAAAGGATGCTTACCTTCACATACCGATTCACAAAGATCATTACCGGTATCTAAGGTTTGCCTTTCTAGACAGGCATTACCAGTTTGTAGCTCTTCCATTCGGATTGGCTACGGCTCCGAGAATCTTCACAAAGGTTCTGGGTGCTCTTCTGGCGGTACTAAGACCGCGAGGAATTGCGGTAGCTCCGTACCTAGACGACATTCTGATACAAGCTTCAAGCTTTCAAACTGCCAAGTCTCATACAGAGTTAGTACTGGCATTTCTAAGGTCGCATGGATGGAAGGTGAACGAAAAGAAGAGTTCTCTCTTTCCACTCACAAGAGTTCCCTTCTTGTGGACTCTTATAGATTCTGTAGAAATGAATATTTACCTGACAGAAGACAGGTTAACAAAGCTTCAAAATGCATGCCGTGTCCTTCATTCCATTCAACACCCGTCAGTAGCTCAATGCATGGAGGTGATCGGCTTAATGGTAGCAGCAATGGACATAGTACCCTTTGCAAGCCTACATCTCAGACCGCTGCAATTGTGCATGCTAAGTCAGTGGAATGGGGATTACTCAGACTTGTCCCCTACTCTGAATCTGGATCAAGAGACCAGAAATTCTCTTCTATGGTGGCTTTCTCGGCCACATCTGTCCAGGGGGATGCCATTCAGCAGGCCGGACTGGACAATTGTAACAACAGACGCCAGCCTACTAGGTTGGGGCGCTGTCTGGAATTCTCTGAAGGCTCAGGGACAATGGAATCAGGAGGAGAGTCTCCTACCAATAAACATTCTGGAATTGAGAGCAGTTCTCAATGCCCTTCTGGCTTGGCCCCAGTTAACAACTCGGGGGTTCATCAGGTTTCAGTCGGACAACATCACAACTGTAGCTTACATCAACCATCAGGGAGGGACATAAAGCTCCCTAGCAATGATGGAAGTATCAAAGATAATTCGCTGGGCAGAGTCTCACTCTTGCCACCTGTCAGCAATCCACATCCCGGGAGTGGAGAACTGGGAGGCGGATTTCTTAAGTCGTCAGACTTTTCATCCGGGGGAGTGGGAACTTCATCCGGAGGTCTTTGCCCAAATACTTCGACATTGGGGCAAACCAGAGATTGATCTCATGGCGTCTCGACAGAACGCCAAGCTTCCTCGTTACGGGTCCAGATCCAGGGATCCGGGAGCGGTTCTGATAGATGCTTTGACAGCACCTTGGACCTTCGGGATGGCTTATGTGTTTCCACCCTTCCCGATGCTTCCTCGATTGATTGCCAGAATCAAACAGGAGAGAGCATCAGTGATTCTAATAGCGCCTGCATGGCCACGCAGGACTTGGTATGCAGATCTAGTGGACATGTCATCCTGTCCACCTTGGTCGCTACCTCTGAAACAGGACCTTCTGATCCAGGGTCCCTTCAAACATCAAAATCTAATTTCTCTGAAGCTGACTGCTTGGAAATTGAACGCTTGATTTTATCAAAACGTGGTTTTTCTGAGTCAGTTATTGATACCTTAATACAGGCTAGGAAGCCTGTTACCAGAAAGATTTACCATAAGATATGGCGCAAATACTTATATTGGTGCGAATCCAAGAGTTACTCATGGAGTAAGGTTAGGATTCCGAGGATATTGTCTTTTCTACAAGAAGGTTTAGAAAAGGGTTTATCCGCTAGTTCCTTAAAGGGACAGATTTCAGCTCTGTCCATTCTTTTACACAAACGTCTGTCAGAAGTTCCGGACGTTCAAGCTTTTTGTCAGGCTTTAGCTAGGATCAAGCCTGTGTTTAAAACTGTTGCTCCACCATGGAGTTTGAACTTAGTTCTTAATGTTTTACAGGGGGTTCCGTTTGAACCCCTTCATTCCATTGATATCAAGTTGTTATCTTGGAAAGTTCTGTTTTTAATGGCGATTTCCTCGGCTCGAAGAGTCTCTGAGTTATCTGCCTTACATTGTGATTCTCCTTATCTGATTTTTCTTTCAGACAAGGTAGTTCTGTGTACTAAACCTGGGTTCCTACCTAAGGTGGTCACTAACAGGAATATCAATCAAGAGATTGTGGTTCCATCTTTGTGTCCTAATCCTTCTTCGAAAAAGGAACGTCTGCTACACAATCTAGATGTAGTCCGTGCCCTGAAATTTTATCTACAGGCAACTAAGGATTTTCGACAAGCGTCTTCCCTGTTTGTCGTTTATTCTGGTCAGAGGAGAGGTCAAAAAGCTTCGGCTACCTCTCTCTCCTTTTGGCTTCGTAGCATAATACGGTTAGCCTATGAGACTGCTGGACAGCAGCCTCCTGAAAGAATTACAGCACATTCTACTAGAGCTGTGGCTTCCACTTGGGCCTTTAAGAATGAGGCTTCTGTTGAACAGATTTGCAAGGCTGCAACTTGGTCTTCTCTTCATACTTTTTCCAAATTTTACAAATTTGACACTTTTGCTTCTTCGGAGGCTGTTTTTGGGAGAAAGGTTCTTCAGGCAGTGGTTCCTTCCGTATAAAGAGCCTGCCTGTCCCTCCCGTCATCCGTGTACTTTAGCTTTGGTATTGGTATCCCATAAGTAATGGATGATCCGTGGACTGGATACACTTAACAAGAGAAAACATAATTTATGCTTACCTGATAAATTTATTTCTCTTGTAGTGTATCCAGTCCACGGCCCGCCCTGTCACTTTAAGGCAGGTAATTTTTCCATTAAACTACAGTCACCACTGCACCCTATGGTTTTCCTTTCTCTGCATGTTTTCGGTCGAATGACTGGTAATGGCAGTTAGGGGAGGAGCTATATAGCAGCTCTGCTGGGTGAATCCTCTTGCACTTCCTGTTGGGGAGGAGTTAATATCCCATAAGTAATGGATGATCCGTGGACTGGATACACTACAAGAGAAATACATTTATCAGGTAAGCATAAATTATGTTTTTAATTGACATGTTCCAAGTGTGATACTATGCTAATCAATTAACTACATAATGTACATATGGGGAGGAGGATAACTGTTTATTGCCTATATTTTCTTAGCAGGAATATCTCAATATGAACCAATAAACTGATATATGATGTATTAACTAAATCCTTAGAATGGACCTGGGGATGTTATTCACACAAGTTCAATGAGATATAGGGGCCGATTTACCAATTTATGGCAGACATTATACGCTGTAGCATATCATGTCCGCCAAACATCACTGAATGCCAACAGCATACGCTGTCAGCATTTAACATTGCACAAACAGTTCTGGTGAACTGCTTGTACAAAGCCGCCCCCTGCAGATTCGCTAGCAGGGGGTGTCAATCAACACGATCGTAAAGGATCGGGCGGATTGATGTCCTCAGCCTCAGAGGCAGCGGACCAGATAAGGAGCAGCAGTCTTAAGACAGGGGCATCAGGGGCCATTCGGCCCTTGATAAAAACCACGACTGGTTTTCCATTAAATCCCATTCAGTTTATCTGTCTCATTGCGCTAGTATTGAGTCTATCTCGTGGGTGTGCTTTGTTCTCATATTTTGGATATCGAATTCTGGCTTGTGACTCGGACCTCATTTGACCATTCTTCTGCCTGCTGATTTCGCTCTGTTTGTTGCCCGATTGTTTTTGACCTTGGATCCCCCTGACTAAGCTTTTGGACTCTGATTCTGTTTCCTGTGACTGTTTGGTTTGACCCCCAGGCCTGTCGACTCTGCCTTGACCTTTCAGGTCATTTCCTGGTACATAGCTTTCCTCCTGGTGCTCAGTTATCCTCCTCCTGGGTCCTAACGCTACTATTCCTAAGATTTGTCATTATCACTCCACTTGATGGCGGGATAACAAGACTTCTGGCCAGGATTGGTTTGATAGCGAAATATCTGAAGGATCCTAACAGTTGCTTTAAATTGCATGCCCTATGTGAATTTCTACATTTATTCTTTATTATCTACATTGACCTGAACCTTTAAAATACTGACCATACTGACGCTACCTAGTTTTTGTGCAATTAATCTCACAAGTTTGGTTGTATCCTGTACTGCCTAGTTTATGTTTTGCATAAACATAAATACTAACCATAATGTCCTTTTAAGATTACAATTGCACTCAGTATCATAGTTATAGCATTGCAGGACCCATTATACCGCTGTCAATTAAGCACAACATGCTTAGATTCAGTATAGCAGGAGATACATCTAATTGCCTGTGCAGTTGACACCTCAACTCTACAAAAAGGGGTGGTATGGCATGAAAGTTAACCTGCACCCTCAAGGCTGTAAAATGTTTATTTGCAAAGCACATTTTTTTTTTTAAAAAAAAGACATTGGTACTCAGTGTACGGCAATCCTGCAAAAACATTCTAGTGTAAATTATTGTTTACAGTCGCTTTAAGTTTTGTATAAGTCTTAATGTACATGTGACGGACACTGGCTACCCCGACCAGGTAGCTCCGCCAAAAGGGTCCTTTTTGTACCTGAAACTTGTAGCTATAGAGCGAAGAAAAGTGATTATAGCAAGAGCCCTCCCAAATAACCAGTATTTAGGTAAAACACAAACAGACTTTATTAGGAAAAACACACTGCTTATATACACACTGGCCTTATCTGATCCCCAGATCTTCCACCATTCCTTCCCCTCCAGACAGACTGGCCCTCCCATAGGAGCCATAGTTCCATAGACACCCCACAATACCTAAGTCATGATTTCGGGGTGATCCCGGTGGAGCAGTGGCCATTCCAAGGTGTTGTTGGAAAGCCCTCAGTCCCCAGATGCCAGTCCAGAAAGCATCATGTTTCGTTACTGGGGATCGGAGTGGCAGCCTGGCAAAGTTTTTGAGGTAAGGGTGTCCAAAACCCCCCGTTCCCATGTGGGCGCCCCCTCGGTAATCACCCCAACCCTTGTCCACCAAAGGCATAACAAATCCCCAAAAGAGCAGAGCTCTGGGACAAAGGGCCTCTGGAGCAACCTAGGGTAAACAGGATTCCTGGGTAGCCCGGCCAGCTAGTAGTTCCATAAGTCCAGCCAGCCGGGAAGGAGCCAAGCAGAGAGATCCGCTCTTTTCAAGAGGAAGTATAAGCAGGGAAAACACAAGAGGGAGGGAGTTTGGGGCACACCGTAAACCACAATGGGCCAGACAACACGGCAAAGCACAGTGACTCAGGTAGGAGGGGGGTGCAGGTAGCCTTGGCAGCCTGGTATCCATGACAGTACATTAACATGCTTTTTTTTTTTTTAAAGGACTACGAAACCCAAAATCTTTATTGAATTGGAGAGCAAATAACTTTCAAATTTAGTTCCATTATAACATTGGCATCATTCTTTTGTTATCCTTTGTTGCTGGGAGCTAGCTGAACACATCTGGGGCCCAATGATCTAAAGCTCTGCTCTGATGAAATGATCAAAGACACTGCAAGGTCCCTGAAACAATTTTATAAAGGCACATTTTAGATTAAGAGCTGTTTCTCTCACTATGCAGGGTTCTGGATGTGAAGGAGAGACAAAAGTCCCTGAATTTGTTTTACTGATTTCTTTCCATGACAGCAAGTTTTTTTTTGTTATTGTTTTTTTGGTTTAAATGAGTTTTTATTGAGGTTGTCAGAAATAATAACAGCAAAGAACCCCTGTACAAAAATAATAATACAATAACAACCAATAAAATGTAAGACTACCACAAATATGAGTATTCCTTTTCTGTTCAATACTGATATGACAATAGTAGGTGAAATGGATATAAGGAATTGGATCCTCTTTTAAATTATTTGTGAGTTCCTCTAACTACTCGCAGGGTCACTCATGGACCCAGTTGGATATGAATTACACAGTGAGGAGCTAAATTGATGAGTACGGTCTCTTTTGGACATTAAGAAAAAGTATAGTAGACATTGAACTAGCATTACAGTTTATGAGTGGTAGTATGTGATTGGGGCAATGTAACACAAATAATTAGAAATTAAACCTCATTTTTATATACTAGTTAAAATTCCCAACATTACTCGGCAGGTCACACTTGGACCCAAGTAGTCTAATGATGAATGGCGAGGGGAATTAGCATTTGTAATGGCCACTCTTGGACTTTAGTACTAGAGTGAGAAAATTAGCGACAAATATTATATGAGTATACGTAAATAGGAAAATATAAAGAAACTCTCAAAATAGGTGCGTGTCTAACGGAGGTGATATTAAACATGGTTCACCTAGCTCAGTACAGTACACATGTGTCGTGACAAACTATAGGACTTTAGTATTTATTTGTGAAGAGACACATGGGATAGTGCTGGGGGAGAGTAGCGGGATATATACTACCGAATGTGTGGGAGCTCCAGATAGGCTGCATAGATAACTTGTTCTTATGTGGAAATTATACTAAATTTTAATTGAGTTGGCATGTTCCAAGTGTGATACTATGCTAATTAATTAACTACATAATGTACATATGGGGAGGAGGATAACTGTTTATTGCCTATATTTTCTTAGCAGGAACATCTCAATATGAACCAATAAACTGATATATGATGTATTAACTAAATCCTTAGAATGGACCTGGGGATGTTATTCACACAAGTTCAATGAGATATAGGGGCCGATTTACCAATTTATGGCAGACATTATACGCTGTAGCATATCATGTCCGCCAAACATCACTGAATGCCAACAGCATACGCTGTCAGCATTTAACATTGCACACACAGTTCTGGTGAACTGCTTGTACAAAGCCGCCCCCTGCAGATTCGCTAGCAGGGGGTGTCAATCAACACGATCGTAAAGGATCGGGCGGATTGATGTCCTCAGCCTCGGAGGCAGCGGACCAGATAAGGAGCAGCAGTCTTAAGACAGGGGCATCAGGGGCCATTCGGCCCTTGATAAATTGGCCCCATAGTAGCAACATGTTCATATAGGGTCAGCACTGTCAGACTGGTCTATTAAACATTGATAAATCTCTTTTATGGAAATGTGCTAGTCTGTGGCTTTTCAATAAAAGGTATCAACATCTAGCTAGAGTCTTGGTAATTTATGTCACTGAGGTCTCTGGATAGGATAAATGCCCATTCTTTTAAAATAACGAAACAACTACGGCTGAATTGGCTTCAAGCGGAGAGGTACTGCAGATTTAGGTACTATGGGCTCTGCTATTCCCTGCTGCAAATCAGGTGTTCAACCTATGCCAAGTCTAGATAATGACCAAGAAAAGAGCAGTGTAACCTTTGCTCTCAACAACAACTGCTGGTGTTTACAAGCGGCGCGACAAGATGAGGAGCATGAATCATCAACGGCGGGCTGCCTAACAGCCCGTGGTTCAAGCAGCTGCGCACCTCCTCCAGTAACATTGAGCTCTGAAGTGCATCCAATGGCGATCTTCTGTGATGTTTGTGAGTTGACTAGAGGGTGACATGCAGAGGGGATTGAGCGGTCCTGGTTCTTGTAGAATTGTGATAGAGTTATTCCCTCCTGGGTGGTAAATGCATCTAACTGGCATGTGAAGTATTCTGTCTCCATGCTTGATAGCTCGCCGTATCCCCCCTTACAGGGATCTGGATAATGGGCATGGAGCTCTCGCAGAAGTATGTAGAGTTGTTGGCTAGCTCTTCCTCTCTACTAAATGGATCTGCATGTGCCCGTCCTTGATCGGTTATCTCTGCGACATGAGCTATTGCTAAATCCAGGATGTCTTTTTCCTTGTGTGTGTGACTTACTGTGTACATAAGGCTTTTAAACCCCCGGCTAATCTTCCAATCTAGCTCAGCTAGGAGGTTTTGTATGAGTGTGGTGTCATCCTCCATGTTTTAGTCAGTGGAGAGTTGTGGTAAAATTATCTTAGCTGTAACTCCAGTTAATGGGGGGGGGGGGGTTAGTAGGGTCAGTGAAGACTAGGCCTCTGCTGACAATGCAGATGATCTTACTCAGGTCCCTGTGAACATTAAAATGGCATGCTTGGTGGCTCTGGGATCAGTAGCATTTAGGTATATTGGTTCTCTGAGTCTTTTCTGTGGATGTTGTAGTAGGCTAGATATATATGACAAATAGCCTAGTCTTCCCGCGGAGCTTTTGAGATTGCGGCCATACTTGGTCACGCCCCCCATTAACATGCTTTTAAAGGGACAGGAAACACAAAATTTTTCTTTCATGATTCAGATAGAGAATACAATTTTAAACAACATTCCAATGTACATTTATTATCTAATTTGCTTAATTCTTTATACATACTTTATTGCAGAAATAGCAATGAAAATGAGGAGCAATTCACACAAAGGCCTCTATTTATCAAGCCGCCAACCGCAAATACGCTGGAATTCCGCAGCGTATTTGTGGCGAGCCTGATTCGCCTTAGTTATCAAAGAATTTTGTGATGTAACATACGATCCGCCGGACTCAGTCCGACACAGATCGATGCTTACATCATTACAGATGTTCCGAACGCAAGTTCAGCACTATCTGACTACTTTTGCTAGTTATCACATAACTACCAGGTACACTCGGCACTTTTCCGGCCCAGCGTACCTGGTTTTCAATCCGCCGCCCTGGATGCCATAGGAATCAATGGGAGTCGGAAAGCAGCGAAAGCTTATGTTCGCTGCTGCCCGATATCCCATTGATTCCTATGGGAATGTCTACACCAAACACCCTAATATGTACCCTGAGTCTAAACACCCCTAATCTGCCCTCACCTTCACCGCCGCCACCTACATTATACTTATTAACCCCTAAACCGCCGCTCCCGGACCCTGCCGCAACTAAATAAAGTATTTAACTGCTAAACCGCCACTCCCAGACACAACCGCAACTAAATAAAGTATTTAACCCCTAAACTGCCGCTCCCGGATCATGCCGCAACTAAATAAAGTGTTTAACCCCTAAACTGCTGCTCCCGGAGCCCACCGCCACCTGCATTATACTTATTAACCCCTAATCTTCCCCCCCTACACCGCCGCCACTATATTAAAGGTATTAACCCCTAAACCTAAGTCTAACCCTAACCCTAACACCCTCTAACTTAAATATAATTTAACTAAATCTAAATAAATAATACCTATTAAAAACTAAATACTTACCTATAAAATAAAGCCTAAGATAGCTACAATATAACTAATAGTTTTTATTTTTATTTTGTAATTTATTTTAACTAGGTAGAATAGTTATTACATAGTTATTAACTATTTAATAACTACCTAGCTAAAATAAAGACAAAAGTACCTGTAAAATAAAACCTAACCTAAGTTACAATTACACATAACACTACACTATCATTAAATTAATTACCTACATTAACTACAATTAACTACAATTAAATAAAATTATCTAAAGTACAAAAAAACCAAACACTAAATTACAGAAAATAATAAAATAATTATATTTTTTTTAAACTAATTACACCTAATCTAATCCCCCTAATAAAATAAAAAAGCCCCCCAAAATAATAAAAAGCCCTACCCTATACTAAATTATGAATAACTCTTAAAAGGGCCTTTTGCGGGACATTGCCCCAAAGTAATCAGCTCTTTTACCTGAAAAAAAGTACAATACCCCCCACCCAACATTAAAACCCACCACCCACACACCCAACCCTACTCTAAAACCCACCCAATCCCCCCTTAAAAAACCTAACACTAACCCCTTGAAGATCACCCTACCTTGAGACGTCTTCACCCAGCCGGGCCGAAGTCCTCCACGAAGCCGGCAGAAGTCTTCATCCAAGCTGGCCAGAAGAGGTCCTCCAGACAGGCAGAAGTCTTCATCCAGGCGGCATCTTCTATCTTCATCCATCCGGCGCGGAGCGTGTCCATCTTCAAGCCATCCGACGTGGAGCATCCTCTTCCAACGACATCCGATGACTGTATAAAGTACCTTTAAGTGACGTCATCCAAGATGGCATCCCTTGAATTCCGATTGGCTGATAGAATCAGCCAATAGGATTGAGCTCGCATTCTATTGGCTGATTGGAACAGCCAATAGAAAGCAAGCTCAATCCTATTGGCTGATTGCATCAGCCAATAGGATTTTTCCTACCTTAATTCCGATTGGCTGATAGAATTCTATCAGCCAATCGGAATTCAAGGGACGCCATCTTGGATGACGTCACTTAAAGGTACCTTCATTCAGTCGTCGGATGTCGTTGGAAGAGGATGCTCCGCGTCGGATGACTTGAAGATGGACCCGCTCCGCGCCGGATGGATGAAGATAGAAGATGCCGTCTGGATGAAGACTTCTGACCGTGTGGAGGACCTCTTCTGGCCGGCTTGGATGAAGACTTCTGCCCGTCTGGAGGACCACTTATGCCGGCTTCGTGGAGGACTTCGGCCCGGCTGTGTGAAGGCGTCTCAAGGTAGGGTGATCTTCAAGGGGTTAGTGTTAGGTTTTTTTAAGGGGGGATTGGGTGGGTTTTAGAGTAGGATTGGGTGTGTGGATGGTGGGTTTTAATGTTGGGGTGGTATTGTACTTTTTTTTTAAGGTAAAATAGCTGATTACTTTGGGGCAATGCCCCGCAAAAGGCCCTTTTAAGGGCTATTCATAATTTAGTATAGGGTAGGGCTTTTTATTATTTTGGGGGGCTTTTTTATTTCTCTGGCAAGATGTATCGAGTCCACTGATTCATCCAATACTTGTGGGATATTCTCCTTCCCAACAGGAAGTGGCAAAGAGAGCACCCACAGCAGAGCTGTCTATATAGCTCCTCCCCTAACCCCACCCCCCAGTCATTCTCTTTGCAGGCTCTAAGCAAGTAGGAAGGGTAAAGTGATTGTGGTGAAAAAATGTTAGTTTTTATTTTCTTCAAGCAAGAGTTTGTTATTTTAAATGGTACCGGTGTGTACTATTTACTCTCAAGCAGAAAAGAGATGAAGATTTCTGCCTGGAGGATGATGATCTTAGCATTTGTAACTAAGATCCACTGCTGTTCACAGAGGCTGAGGAGTACAGGAAACTTCAGTTGAGGAACGGTTTGCATGCTATGCTGCACTGAGGTATGTTCACATAATTTTTTTCTAGAAAAACTGTGATATTTCAAGAAAAGGCTGACAGTATCCCCATGAGGGAAAGGGTAAGCTGTAATCAGAGACTTACTGTAGTATTACAAGCTTGCATAAGGGCTAAGTTACTTTCTGTTTGACACTTATATAATAGAGCAAACATTTTTATTGAGAAATATGGTAAAACGTTTTTGGGACTTTTATTTAGAGGGTTCATTTGACTTATTTTAAGGTTTTATAACCCACATGGCTGTTTGAAACACATTAGTGTGTTACTTTAAGGCTCCGCAGACATCGAGTAAGAGGTGGGTGGGGCCTAATTTCGCGCCTTAGATGCGCAGTTGTCTTATTACTAGCCTGTTAAACATGTCTGACATCAAGGAACCTCCTTGTTCAATATGTTTAGAAGCCATTGTGGAACCCCCTCTTAGAATGTGTCCCACTTGTACTGACATGTCTATAAATTTTAAAGAGCATATTGTAGCACTTAAAAATGTAGCACTAGAGGATTCTCAGACAGAAAGAAATGAGGTTATGCCATCTAGTTCTCCCCAAGTGTCACAACCAGTAACACCCGCACAAGTGACGCCAAGTACCTCTAGGGCGTCCACTTCATTTACCTTACAAGACATGGCAGCAGTTATGAATTCTACCCTCACAGAGGTTTTATCTAAACTGCCTGGGTTACAAGGGAAGCATGATAGCTCTGGGTTAAGAACAAATGCTGAGCTTTCTGACGCTTTAGTAGCCGTATCCGATATACCCTCACAATGTTCTGAAGTAGGGGTACGGGATTTGCTGTCTGAGGGAGAGATTTCTGATTCAGGAAATATGCACCCTCAGACAGACTCTGATATGACGACCTTTAAATTTAAGCTAGAACATCTCCGCTTGTTGCTCAGGGAGGTATTAGCGACTCTGGATGATTGTGACCCTATTGTGGTTCCAGAGAAATTGTGTAAAATGAACAAATACTTAGAGGTTCCTGTTTACACTGATGTTTTTCCGGTCCCTAAGAGGATTGCGGACATTGTTTCTAAGGAGTGGGATAGACCAGGTATTCCATTCGCTCCCCCTCCTACTTTTAAGAAAATGTTTCCCATATCTGACACCATGCGGGACTCGTGGCAGACGGTCCCTAAGGTGGAGGGAGCTATTTCTACACTGGCTAAGCGTACAACTATACCTATTGAAGACAGTTGTGCTTTCAAAGACCCTATGGATAAAAAATTAGAGGGTGTCCTAAAGAAAATTTTTGTTCATCAAGGTTTTCTTCTCCAACCTATTGCGTGCATTGTTCCTGTAACTACTGCAGCTGCTTTTTGGTTCGAGGCTCTGGAAGAGGCTCTTCAGGTGGAGACCCCATTAGATGATATTCTAGATAGAATTAAAGGGACACTGTAACCAAAATTTTTCTTTCATGATTCAGATTGAGCATGAAATTTTAAGCAACTTTCTAATTTACTCCTATTTTCAATTTTTCTTCGTTCTCTTGCTATCATTATTTGAAAAAGAAGGCATCTAAGCTTTTTTTATTTCAGTACTCTGGACAGCACTTTTTTATTGGTGGATGAATTTATCCACCAATCAGCAAGGACAACCCAGGTTGTTCACCAAAAAGGGGCCGGCATCTAAACTTACATTCTTGCATTTCAAATAAAGATACCAAGAGAATGAAGAAAATTTGATAATAGGAGTAAATTAGAAAGTTGCTTAAAATGTCATGCTCAATCTGAATCACGAAAGAAAAATTTTGGTTACAGTGTCCCTTTAAGGCTCTTAAGCTGGCTAATTCTTTCATTACAGATGCCGCTTTTCAACTGGTTAAATTAGCGGCGAAAAATTCAGGTTTTGCCATTTTAGCGCGTAGAGCGTTATGGCTTAAGTCCTGGTCAGCTGATGCGTCATCAAAATCAAAGCTTTTGACCATCCCTTTCAAAGGAAAGACCCTATTCAGGCCTGAACTGAAGGAGATTATTTCAGACATCACTGGAGGGAAAGGCCATGCCCTCCCTCAGGATAAAACAAATAAGATGAGGACCAAACAAAATAATTTTCGTTCTTTTCGAAACTTCAAGGGTGGTCCCGCTTCAGCTTCCCCTGCTGCAAAGCAAGAGGGGAATTTTACTCAATGAAAGTCAGTCTGGAGACCTAACCAGGCTTGGAACAAGGGTAAACAGGCCAAGAAGCCTGCAGCTGCCTCCAAGACAGCATGAAGGGGTAGCCTCCGATTCGATACCGGATCTAGTAGGGGGCAGACTCTCTCTCTTCGCTCAGGCTTGGGCAAGAGATGTTCAGGATTCCTGGGCTTTAGAAATTGTTTCCCAAGGATAACTCATAGACTTCAAGGATTCCCCCCCAAGGGGGAGGTTTCACCTTTCTCAATTGTCTGCAAATCAGACAAAAAGAAAGGCATTCTTACGCTGTGTAGAAGACCTACATACCATGGGAGTGATTCACCCAGTTCCAAGAACGGAACAGGGGCAAGGGTTTTACTCCAACCTGTTTGTGGTTCCTAAAAAAGAAGGAACTTTCAGACCAATCTTGGATCTCAAGATCTTAAACAAGTTCCTCAGAGTCCCATCTTTCAAGATGGAGACTATTCGGACTATTCTGCCACTGATCCAGGAGGGTCAATATATGACCACCGTGGACTTAAAGGATGCATATCTGCACATCCCTATTCACAGAGATCATCACCAATTTCTCAGGTTTGCCTTTCTGGACAGACATTACCAGTTCATGGCCCTTCCCTTTGGGTTGGCCACGGCTCCCAGAATTTTCACAAAATGGCTAGGGTCTCTGCTGGCGGTTCTAAGACCACGGGGCATAGCAGTGGCGCCTTATCTAGACGACATCTTAATTCAAGCGTCAACTTTCCAACTAGCCAAGTCTCACACGGACATCATGTTGGCTTTTCTGAGGTCTCATGGGTGGAAGGTGAACATAAAAAAGAGTTCTCTCTCCCCCCTCACAAGAGTTTCCTTCCTAGGAACTCTGATAGACTTGGTAGAAATGAAAATATTTCTGACAGAGGTCAGGAAATCAAAACTTGTAACCACCTGCCGAGCTCTTCATTCCATTCCTCGGCCGTCAGTGGCTCAGTGTATGGAGGTAATCGGACTAATGGTAGCGGCAATGGACATAGTTCCATTTTCTCGCCTACACCTCAGACCACTGCAACTATACATTCTCGAACAGTGGAATGGGGATTGTTCGAGATTGTCTTCTCTGGTGGTTGTCACAGGTTCACCTGTCTCGGGGAATGTGTTTCCGTAGACCAGAGTGGGTCATAGTTACGACAGATGCCAGCCTACTGGGCTGGGGTGCAGTCTGGAACTCCCTGAAAGCACAGGGGTTATGGTCTCAGGAGGAGACTCTCCTCCCGATAAAGATTCTAGAACTGAGAGCGATATTCAATGCGCTTCAGGCGTGGCCTCAACTGACTGCGGCCAAATTCATCAGATTTCAGTCGGACAACATCACGACTGTAGCTTATATCAATCATCAAGGGGGAACACAGAGTTCTCTAGCGATGATAGAGGTTTCCAAGATAATCCGATGGGCAGAGACTCACTCTTGCCATCTTTCAGCAATCCATATCCCAGGGGTAGAGAACTGGGAGGCGGATTTCCTAAGTCGTCAGACTTTTCATCCGGGGGAGTGAGAGCTCCATCCGGAGGTATTTTCCCAACTGATTCAGCTATGGGGCACACCAGAATTGGATCTGATGGTGTCTCATCAGAACACCAAGCTTCTCTGTTACGGGTCCAGGTCAAGGGATCCCCAGGCAGTACTGATAGATGCTCTAGCAGTGCCCTGGTCCTTCAACCTGGCCTATGTGTTTCCACCATTCTCTCTCCTTCCTCGTCTGATTGCCAGAATCAAACAGGAGAGAGCTTCAGTGGTTTTGATAGCACCTGCATGGCCACACAGGACTTGGTATGCAGATCTGGTGGACATGTCATCCATCCCACCATGGACTCTGCCGCTGAGGCAGGACCTTCTGATTCAAGGTCCTTTCAAGCATCCAAATCTAATTTCTCTGCGTCTGACTGCTTGGAGATTGAACGCTTGATTTTAGCAAAGCGTGGTTTCTCTGAATCGGTCATTGATACCTTGATTCAGGCTTGAAAGCATGTCACCAGGAAAATCTATCATAAGATATGGCGTAAATATCTTTACTGGTGTGATTCCAAGGGTTACTCATGGAGTAAGATCAGGATTCCTAGGCTATTATCTTTTCTCCAAGAAGGATTGGAGAAGGGATTATCAGCTAGTTCCTTAAAGGGACAAATATCTGCTTTGTCTATCCTTTTACACAAGCGCCTGGCGGATGTTCCAGACGTTCAGGCGTTTTGTCATGCTTTAGTTAGAATCAAGCCTGTATTTAAACCTGTTGCTCCTCCATGGAGTTTAAATTTAGTTCTTAAAGTTCTTCAAGGGGTTCCGTTTGAACCTATGCATTCCATAGATATTAAGCTTCTATCTTGGAAAGTTCTGCTTTTAGTAGCTATCTCTTCGGCTCGAAGAGTTTCTGAATTATCTGCTTTACAGTGTGACTCTCCTTATCTTGTTTTCCATGCTAATAAGGTGGTTTTGCGTACCAAACCTGGATTCCTTCCTAAGGTTGCTTCTAATAGGAATATCAATCAGGAAATTGTTGTTCCTTCTCTGTGCCCTAATCCTTCTTCCAAGAAGGAACGTCTGTTACACAACCTAGATGTGGTTCGTGCTTTAAAGTTCTACTTACAAGCAACTTAGGATTTCTGTCAAACATCTTCATTATTTGTTGTCTATTCTGCAAAGCGGAGAGGTCAAAAGGCTACGGCAACCTCTCTTTTTTTTGGCTGAAAAGCATCATTCATTTGGCTTATGAGACTGCTGGCCAGCAGCCTCCTGAAAGGATTACTGCTCACTCTACTAGAGCGGTGGCTTCCACATGGGCTTTTAAAAATGAGGCTTCTGTTGAACAGATTTGTAAGGCGGCGACTTGGTCTTCGCTTCATACTTATTCCAAATTTTACAAATTTGATACTTTTGCTTCTTCGGAGGCTGTTTTGGCAGAAAGGTTCTACAAGCAGTGGTGCCTTCTGTTTAGGTACCGGTCTTGTCCCTCCCTTCATCCGTGTCCTAAAGCTTTGTTATTGGTATCCCACAAGTATTGGATGAATCCGTGGACTCGATACATCTTGCAAGAGAAAACAAAATTTATGCTTACCTGATAAATTTCTTTCTCTTGCGATATATCGAGTCCACAGCCCGCCCTGTCTATTTAAGACAGGTGGTATATTTTATTATAAAGCTTCAGTCACCTCTGCACCCTATAGTTTCTCCTTTTTCTTCCTAGCCTTCGGTCGAATGACTGGGGGGTGGAGTTAGGGGAGGAGCAATATAGACAGCTCTACTGTGGGTGCTCTCTTTGCCACTTCCTGTTGGGAAGGAGAATATCCCACAAGTATTGGATGAATCCGTGGACTCGATATATCGCAAGAGAAAGAAATTTATCAGGTTAGCATAAATTTTGTTTTTATTAGGGGGATTAGATTAGTTTAGTTTTTTTTAATTATTTTATTATTTTCTGTAATTTAGTGGGGGGGGTTGTACTTTAGATAATTTTATTTAATTTTATTTAATTGTAGTTAATTGTAGTTAATGTAGGTAATTAATTTAATGATAGTGTAGTGTTAGGTGTAATTGTAACTTAGGTTAGGTTTTATTTTACAGGTACTTTTAATAACTAGTCTACCTAGTTAAAATAAATACAAAGTTGCCTGTAAAATAAAAATAAATTCTAACGCCTAGATTACGAGTTTTGTCTGTAAAGACCCGCAGTGCTAACGAGCCATTTTTTCCAGTGCACCCTTAAGACAACGCTGGTATTATGAGTTGTCTGAATGGCTGCGTTAGCCTCAGAAAAGGGAGCATTGAGCATAATTTAGCTCCACTTCAACCCTCAATACCAGCGTTGCTTACGGTAGCGGTAAGCTTGAAAAATGTGCTTGTGCACGATATCCCCATAGGAAACAATGGGGCTGAGCTGGGTGACAAAAAAACCTAACACCTGCAAAAAAGCAGCGTTCAGCTCCTAACGCAGCCCCATTGTTTCCTATGGGGAAACACTCTCTAAGTCTACACCTAACACCCTAACATGAACCCCGAGTCTAAACACCCCTAATCTTACACTTATTAACCCCTAATCTGCCGCCCCCGCTATCGCTGACACCAGCATTATACTATTAACCCCTAATCTGCCGCTCCGGACACCGCCACCACCTACATTATAGCTATGAACCCCTAATCTGCTGCCCCTAACATCGCCGACACCTATATTATATTTATTACCCCCTAATCTGCCCCCCCAATGCCGCCGCCACCTACCTACATTTATTAACCCCTAATCTGCTGACCGGACATCGCCGCCACTATAATAAATGTATTAACCCCTAAACCGCCGCACTCCCACCTCGCAAACACTATAATAAATTTTATTAACCCCTAATCTGCCCCCCTAACATCGGAGCCACCTACCTACAATTATTAACCCTTAATCTGCCGCCCCCAATGTCGCCGCTACTATAATAAAGTTATTAACCCCTAAACCTAAGTCTAACCCTAACCCTAACACCCCCCTAAGTTAAATATAATTTAAATTAAACGAACTAAATTTAATAACATTAAATAAATTAATCCTATTTAAATCTAAATACTTACCTATAAAATAAACCCTAATATAGCTACAATATAACTAATAGTTACATTGTAGCTATTTTAGGATTTATATTTATTTTACAGGCAACTTTGTATTTATTTTAACTAGGTACAATAGCTATTAAATAGTTAATAACTATTTAATAGCTACCTAGTTAAAATAATTACAAAATTACCTGTAAAATAAATCCTAACCTAAGTTACAAATACACCTAACACTACGCTATCATTAAACTAATTAAATAAATTACCTACAATTATCTAAACTAAAATACAATTAAATAAACTAAACTATAATACAAAAAACCCCACTAAATTACAGAAAATAAAAAAATGACAAGAAGTTTAAACTAATTACACCTAATCTAAGCCCCCTAATAAAATAAAAAAGCCCCCCAAAATAATAAAATGCCCTACCTTATCCTAAATTACAAAGAAATCAGCTCTTTTACCAGCCCTTAAAAGGGCTTTTTGCGGGGCATTGCCCCAAAGTAATCAGCTCTTTTACCTGTAAATAAAAATACAATACCCCCCCAACATTAAAACCCACCACCCGCATACCCCTACTCTAAAACCCACCCAAACCCCCCTTAAAAAAACCTAACACTAACCCCCTGAAGATCTCCCTACCTTGAGTCGTCTTCACTCAGCCGAGCCGAATTCTTCATCCAAGTGGGGCAGAAGAGGTCCTCCATCCGATTGAAGTCTTCATCCAAGCGGGGCAGAAGAGGTCTTCCATCCGATTGAAGTCTTCATCCAAGCGGAATCTTCTATCTTCATCCATCCGGAGCGGAGCGGCAGCATCCTGAAGACCTCCGACACGGAATATCCATCCTGGCCGACAACTTCCCGATGAATGACGGTTCCTTTAAATGACGTCATCCAAGATGGCGTCCCTTGAATTCCCGATTGGCTGATAGGATTCTATCAGCCAATCGGAATTAAGGTAGGAAAAATCTGATTGGCTGATTCAATCAGCCAATCAGATTGAAGTTCAATCCGATTGGCTGATCCAATCAGCCAATCTGATAGACCTCACTTTCTATTGGCTGATCGGAACAGCTAATAGAATGCGAGGTCAATCCGATTGGCTGGATGGATGTTCCGCATCGGAGGTCTTCAGGATGCTGCCGCTCCGCTCCGGATGGATGAAGATAGAAGATTCTGCTTGGATGAAGACTTCAATCGGATGGAAGACCTATTCTGCCCCGCTTGGATGAAGACTTCAATCGGATGGAGGACCTCTTCTGCCGCGCTTGGATGAAGAATTCGGCTCGGCTGAGTGAAGACGACTCAAGGTAGGGAGATCTTCAGGGGGTTAGTGTTAGGTTTTTTTAAGGGGGGTTTGGGTGGGTTTTAGAGTAGGGGTATGTGGGTGGTGGGTTGTAATGTTGGGGGTGGTATTGTATTTTTATTTACAGGTAAAAGAGCTGATTACTTTGGGGCAATGCCCCGCAAAAAGCCCTTTTAAGGGCTGGTAAAAGAGCTGATTACTTTGTAATTTAGGATAGGGTAGGGCATTTTATTATTTTGGGGGGCTTTTTTATTTTATTAGGGGGCTTAGATTAGGTGTTATTAGTTTAAACTTCTTGTAATTTTTTTTATTTTCTGTAATTTAGTGTTTGTTTTTTTGTATTATAGTTTAGTTTATTTAATTGTATTTTAGTTTAGATAATTGTAGGTAATTTATTTAATTAGTTTAATGATAGTGTAGTGTTATGTGTATTTGTAACTTAGGTTAGGATTTATTTTACAGGTAATTTTGTAATTATTTTAACTAGGTAGCTATTAAATAGTTATTGTACCTTTTTAAAATAAATACAAAGTTGCCTGTAAAATAAATATAAATCCTAAAATAGCTACAATGTAACTATTAGTTATATTGTAGCTATATTAGGGTTTATTTTATCGGTAAGTATTTAGTTTTAAATAGGAATAATTTATTTAATGTTATTAAATTTAGTTTGTTTAATTTAAATTATATTTAACTTAGGGGGGTGTTAGGGTTAGACTTAGGTTTAGGGGTTAATTTATTATAGTAGCAGCGACATTGGGGGCGGCAGATTAGGGGTTAATAATTGTAGGTAGGTGGCGGCGATGTTAGGGGGCAGATTAGGGGTTAATAAAATTTATTATAGTGTTTGCGAGGCGGGAGTGCGGCGGTTTAGGGGTTAATAAATTTATTATAGTGGCTGCGATGTCCGGTCGGCAGATTAGGGGTTAATAAGTGTAGGTAGGTGGCGGCGACGTTGGGGGGGCAGATTAGGGGGTAATAAATATAATATAGGTGTCGGCGATGTCAGGGGCAGCAGATTAGGGGTTCAAAGCTATAATGTAGGTGGCGGCAATGTCCGGTCGGCAGATTAGGGGTTAAAAATTTTTATTATAGGGTTTGCTATGTGGGGGGGGGGGCTCGGTTTAGGGGTTCATAGGTAGTTTATGGGTGTTAGTGTACTTTATAGCACAGTAGTTAAGAGCTTTATGTTCCGGCGTTAGCCCAACTACTGACTTTTTTTTGTGGTTGGAGTCTTGGAGGTAGAGGCTCTACCGCTCACTTTTTCCAAGACTCGTAATACCAGCGTTAGGCAAATCCCATAGAAAAGATAGGATACGCAATTGACGTAAGGGGATTTGCGGTAGCCTCGAGTCGCAGAAAGAAAGTGAGCGGTACACCCTTTCCTGCCTGACTCGTAATACCAGCGGGCATTAAAAAGCAGCGTTAGGACCCCTTAACGCTGCTTTTTAACCCTAACTCAGAACTCGTAATCTAGGCGTACGATAGCTACAATGTAACTATTAGTTATATTGTAGCTATCTTAGGGTTTATTTTATAGGTAAGTATTAAGTTTTAAATAGGAATAATTTATTTAGATTTATTTAAATTATATTTAAGTTAGGGGGTGTTAGGGTTAGTGTTAGACTTAGGTTTAGGGCTTAATACATTTAATATAGTAGCGGCAGTGTAGGGGGGCAGATTAGGGGTTAATAAATATAATGTAGGTGGTGGCAGTGCAGGGGGGGCAGATTAGGGGTTAATAAATATAATGTAGGTGACGGTGGGCTCTGGGAGCGGTGGTTTAGGGGTTAATACATTTATTAGAGTTGCGGTGGGCTCTGGGAGCGGCGGTTTAGGGGTTAATACATTTATTAGAGTTGCGGTGGGCTCTGGGAGTGGCGGTTTAGGGGTTAATAACTTTATTTAGGTGCGGCGGGGTCCGGGAGCGGCGGTATAGGGGGTAAAACAGTATAGTATAGTGTGGGTGTTTAGTGACAGGGTACCTAGAAAGCTGTAAAAAAGTTGAAGAGCAGCGAGATCGATGACCGTTAGTTAACAACAGTCCGCTGCTCATCGCACCGTACTTGGTGTGCAGCTTTTTGACAGCTTTTTTGGTAATTTTGGAGAACGTATTCAGGTCCGCGGCAGCGATGTTAGGCGATCTTAGGTGAGCGTATTGGTGCCGTTGAATGTAAGAAAATCGATGGCTTGATAAATAGAGGCCAAAGACTCTATGTGCAGCCACCAATCAGCAGCTACTGAGTCTATTTAGATATGATTTTTTTTTAACAAAGGATATCAAGAGAATGAAGCAAATTAGATTATAAAAGTAAATTGGAAAGTTGTTTAAATTGCATGTTCTTTTTAATTCATGAAAGAATGTGGGTTTCATGTCCCTTTAAAACTGCAAAAATAAAAACAAACTTATATAACTATGTTTTCCATTTGGCCTCTTATAAGGTGGCAAAGGTAACAGAGCATAACTAGAGTGAGTCTAATATTAATAAATGTGATCTGGGCTGCCATCAGGGGGTGAAAGGGAGCACTCGAGTCAGGGGTCTGGTGGACCGGTGGGCACAGGGTGGATAACTACTTTTTTACTGCATACAGCTTGTTTTCCCACATTGCAAGGAAACAAGCTTTTCACAGTAAAAATGCATGCCAGCAAGGGTCCTATTCTTAAAGAG